>NC_059216.1:8241736-8544950 GCF_020615455.1 Coregonus clupeaformis
AAATTACAGGCCTCTCTCATCTTTTTAAGTGGGAGAACTTGCACAATTGGTGGCTGAATAAATACTTTTTTTCCCCACTGTATATTATCTCCAATGTATCGTCCATGTAAAAAACCTGTCTGATTAGGATGAATAATATCCGACAATACCTTTTTAATTCTATGCGCTATGCATTTTTCTAGAATTGTAAGGGGCCTCAAATGTTTAAATGGACTGGATCTTTATATTTATCACTTGGGTCCTGTTTCAGTAATAATGAAATCAGACCTTCTTGTTGAGTATCTGATAATCTACAATTTTTATAGGAGTGGTTAAAACATGCTAATAACGGTCCTCTGAGTACATCAAAAAAGGTTTGGTATACCTCAGCTGGCATGCCATCCAGCCCAGGAGCTTTCCCAGACGTAAAGGCTTTAGTTGCATCAAGAAGTTCCTCCTCTGTAATTGGCCTTCTGTACAGCTGTTCATTTTACATTATTAATAGAAAAAAATCCAAACAATTAACTTCGTTTAGTGGAGATAGAGGAGACTGAAATGAAAACATATGTTTAAAGTACTTTGCTTCCTCTTTCAAAATATTGTTTGTTGAATCATGGGTGACTCCATCATTTGTAACAAGTTTCAGTACATTATTTTATGTTGAAGATTAAAAAAGAATTTGGTGAATTTTTTTCCATAATCCATCCAGTTCGCATTAGTTTTATAATATATTACACTTGATCTTTCTTGAATAAGTTCCTCCATTCCTTTTTGTTTTCCCTCTAACTTATTCTGTGCGTCTATGGTACAGTTTTTATTGCTATCTATCTGTACTGTTAGTCCTTCTATTTCCTTTGTTAATATGGACTCTGACTTAAATTGCTTTTGTTTTAGAGATGAGTATTGAATTGCATGGCCTCTAAAGGCACCTTTAAAAGTGTCCCATACAATAAGGGGATCTGCTGTACCTACACTACCGGTCAAAAGTTTTACAACACCTACTCATTCAAGGGTTTTTCTTCATTTTTACTATTTTCTACATTGTATAATAATAGTGAAGTCATCAAAACTATGAAATAACACATATGGAATCATGTAGGAACCAAAAAAGTGTTAAACACATCAAAATATATTTTATATTTGAGATTCTTCAAATAGCCACCCTTTGCCTATATAAAGAAAAACCCTTGAATGAGTAGGTGTGTCCAAACTTTTGACTGGTAGTGTATGTTATGTCAAATAAAAGTCAGTTACAAATTCTTCTGTCCTAGTTAAAAACAAGTTATCATCCAATTGGCTTTGATTACATTTCCAATATCCTTCGCCTACGTAGAAATTCTGTAAGAGTAATGTATATGCCAATTATTTGATGGTCTGACTGCATTCTCTCCCCATCAACATGTTTTTTTTTTTTTGGTGCTAGCGAGAATGACATAAGAAAGTAGTCAGGACGACTAGCTTGATTGAGCCTCTGCCATGTATATCTCACTAGGTCAGGATATTTAAGCCTCCATATATCCATTAATTCCAATATATCCAGAGCCGAGTGACTTGGTGAAAAGAGTAGGGAGATCATGTGGTGCAAACTCAGATCCTCTCCACGCCACCTGGTAGGAGCAACCTGCCAGGTAGGATGCAATCCAGGAGTGTGCAGAGCCTGAGACACCTAACCCTGAGAGGGTGGAGAGGAGGATCTGATGCTTCACAGTGTCAAAGGCAGAGGATAGATATAGGAGGATGAGAACAGAGGAGAGAGAGTCAGCTTTGGCAGAGCGGAGAGCGGAGAGCCTCTGTGACGGAGATGAGAGCGGTCTCAGTTGAGTGAGCAGCCTTGAAGCCTGACTGGTAAGGTTCAAGATAATCGTTCTGAGAGAGACAATGAGAGAGTTGGTCAGAGACAGCAAATCAAATCAAATAACATTTTATTTGTCACATGCGCCAAATACAACAAGTGTAGACCATACAGTGAAATGCTTACTTACAAGCCCTTAACCAACAACGCAGTTTTAAGAAAAATAAGTGTAAAAAAAGAATTTACTAAATAAACATAAGTAAAAAATTATATTAATAACAATAACAAGGCTATATACAGGGGGGTACCGGAACAGAGAAATGTGCGGGGGCACAGGTTAGTCGAGGTAATTGAGGTAATATGTACATGTAGGTAGAGGTAAAGTGACTATGCATAGATAAAAATGGGGGGGTCAATGCAAATAGTCCGAGAAGCCATGATTAGCTGCTCAGGAGTCTTATGGCTTGGGGGTAGAAGCTGTTAAGAAGTCTTTTGGACCTAGACTTGGCGCTCCAGAGAGAATGGTCTATGACTAGGGTGGCTGGAGTCTTTGGCAATTTTTAGGGCCTTCCTCTGACACCGCCTGGTATAGAGGTCCTGGATGGCAGGAAGCTTGGCCCCAGTGATGTACTGGGCCGTACGCACTACCCTCTGTAGTGCCTTGCGGTCGGAGGCCGAGCAGTTGCCATACCAGGCGGTGATGCAACCAGTCAGGATGCTCTCGATGGTGCAGCTGTATAACCTTTTGAGGATCTGAGGACCCATGCCAAATCTTTTCAGTCTCCTGAGGGGGAATAGGCATTGTCGTGCCCTCTTCACGACTGTCTTGGTGTGTTTGGACCATGATAGTTGGTGATGTGGACACTAAGGAACTTGAAGCTCTCAACCTGTTCCACTGCAGCCCCGTCAATGAGAATGGGGGTGTGCTCGGCCCTCCTTTTCCTGTAGTCCACGATCATCTCCTTTGTCTTGATCACGTTGAGGGAGAGGTTGTTGGCCTGGCACCACACGGCCAGGTCTCTGACCTCCTCCCTATAGGCTGTCTCGTTGTTGTCGGTGATCAGGCCTACCACTGTTGTGTCATCGGCAAACTTAATGATGGTGTTGGAGTAGTGCCTGGCCATGCAGTCATGAGTGAACAGGGAGTACAGGAGGGGACTGAGCACACACCCCTGAGGGGCCCCCGTGTTGAGGATCAGCGTGGCAGATGTGTTGTTACCTACCCTTACCACCCGGGGGCAGCCTATCAGGAAGTCCAGGATCCAGTTGCAGAGGGATGTGTTCAGTCCCAGGGTCCTTAGCCTAGTGATGAGCTTTGAGGGCACTATGGTGTTGAACGCTGAGCTGTAGTCAATTAATAGTATTCTCATTTAGGTGTTCCGTTTGTCCAGGTGGGAAAGGGCAGTGTGGAGTGCAATAGAGATTGCGTCATCTGTGGATCTGCTGGGGCAGTATGCAATTGGAGTGGGTCTAGGGTTTCTGGGATAATGGTGTTGATGTGAGCCATGACCAGCCTTTCAAAGCAGGAACTATGGTGGTCTACTTGAAACATGTTGGTATTACAGACTCGGTCAGGGACAGGATGAAAATGTCAGTGAAGACACTTGCCAGTTGGTCAGCGCATGCTCGGAGTACACGTCCTGGACCTGTTTAAAGGTCTTACTCACATCGGCTGCGGAGAGCGTGATCACACCGGAATAGCTGGTGCTCTCATGAATGCTTCAATGTTGCTTGCCTCGAATCGCATATAAAAGTAATTAGGCTCATCTGATAGGCTCGTGTCACTTGGCAGCTCGTGGCTGTGCTTCCCTTTGTAGTCCGTAATAGTTTGCAAGCTCTGCCACATCTGACGAGTGTCGGAGCCGGTGTAGTACGATTCAATCTTAGTCCTGTATTGACGCTTTGCCTGTTTGATGGTTCGTCAGAGGTTGTAGCAGGATTTCTTATAAGCGTCCAGGTTAGAGTCCCGCTCCTTGAAAGCGGCAGCTCTACCCTTTAACTCAGTGCGGATGTTGCCTGTATTCCATGGCTTCTGGTTGGGGTATGTACGTACGGTCACTGTGGGGATGACGTCATCGACGCACGTATTGATGAAGCCGGTGACTGATGTGGTGTACTCCTCAATGCCATCGGAAGAATCCCGGAACATATTCCAGTCTGTGCTAGCAAAACAGTCCTGTAGCTTAGCATCTGATTCATCTGACCACTTCCGTATTGAGAGAGTCACTGGTAGTACCTGCTTTAGTTTTTGCTTGTAAGCAGGAATCAGGAGGATAAAGTTATGGTCAGATTTTCCAAATGGAGGGAGAGGGAGAGCTTTGTATGCATCTCTGTGTGTGGAGTAAAGGTGGTCTAGAGTTTTTTTTCCCTCTGGTTGCACATGTAACATGCTGGTAGAAATTAGGTAACACAGATTTAAGTTCCCTGCATTACAGTCCCCGCCACTAGGAGCGCCGCCTCTGGATGAGCATTTTTGTTGTTTGCTTATGGCCTTATACAGCTCGTTGAGTGCGGTCTTAGTGCCAGCATCGGTTTGTGGTGGTATATAGACAGCTATGAAAAATATAGATGAAAACTCTCTTGGTAAATAGCGTGGTCTACAGCTTATCATGAGATACTCTACCTCAGGCGAGCAAAACCTTGAGACTTCCTTAACATTAGATTTCGTGCACCAGCTGTTATTGACAAATAGACACAGACCGCCACCCCTTGTCTTAACGGAGGCAGCTGTTCTGTCTTGCCGATGCACGGAAAACCCAGCCAGCTGTATGTTTTCCATGTCGTCGTTCAGCCAGATATTAAAGTTTTTAATGTCCCGTTGGTAAGATAGTCTTGATCGGAGTTCATCCAGTTTATTATCCAATGATTGCACGTTCGCTAATAGGATGGATGGTAGAGGCGGATTACCCTCGCGCCGTCGGATTCTTTCAAGGCACCCCGACCTACGTCCCCAATATCTCTGTCTCTTCTTAATGCGAATGACGGGTATTTGTGTGGTGTGTGTGATGAAAGGAGTCAGGCGCAGGAGGGTAATCACCGAATACAGAGTTATTCCTTTGTTGACACATAAATGCGCTCAAATAGCGATCAACGAAACAGGCACAGGGGAAACTCTCATCCCTGGCAAATACACTGTAACGGTAGAATCCAATAATACATAGGCACAGGGGAAAATCTACCCTGGCAACAAAATGTACGAGTAGCTCCACCGAGCTATACTACTCTCACAACTAACAATCACCCACAAGGACAAGGGGGCAGAGGGAACACTTATACATGGACTAATGAGGGGATTAGAACCAGGTGTGTGTGATTAACAAGACAAGACAAATGTGATGATGATTGGAGTGGCAGTGGTTAGTAAGCCGGTGACGACGAACGCCAAAGCCTGCCCGAACAAGGAGGGTAGGCAGCCTCGGTCGAAGTCGTGACAGTATCCCCCCCCCCCACTTGATGTGCAGCTCCAGCAGCGCGCCGACCCCGGCCTCGGGGACGGCCAGGAGGACGCGGAGCAGGGCGAGCCGGATGGCGACGATGGAAATCCCGCAACAGGGAGGGATCGAGGATATCCCTCACCGGGACCCAGCACCATTCCTCCAGACCGTACCCCTCCCACTCCACGAGGTACTGAAGGCCCCCCACCCGATGCCTCGAATTTAGGATGGAGCAGCCAGAGTACGCCGGGGCCCCCTCGATGTCCAGAGGAGGTGGAGGAACCAACCTGGAGCGGACCAACCACCACCGGCCTGAGGAGAGACACATGAAACGAGGGGTTAATACAGTAATCAGGGGGAAGTAATAACCTATACGTGACCTCGTTGATTCTCCTCAGGACTTTGAACGGTCCCACAAACAGCGGGCTCAGCTTCAGGCAGGGCAGGCGGAGGGGCAGATTCCGGGTCGAGAGCCAGACCCAATCCCCCGGTGCGAAGACCGGGGCCTCACTGAGGTGACGGTCAGCGTTGGCCTTCTGACGATGCACGGCCCACTGGAGGTGAACGTGGGCAGCGTCCCACATCTTCTCCGTGCACCGAAACCAGTCATCCACCGCAGGAGCCTCGGTCTGGCTCTGGTGCCATGGTGCCAGAACCGGTTGGTAACCTAAAACACATTGGAATGGTGTTAGGTTAGTAGAGGAGTGGCGGAGAGAGTTCTGGGCATATTCTGCCCATGGCAAGAACACCGACCACTCCCCTGACCAGTCCTGGCAGTAGGACCGCAGGAACCTACCCACATCCTGATTTACCCGTTCCATCTGCCCATTTGACTCGGGTGGAACCCAGAGGTCAGGCTGACCGAGCCCCCCAGACGTTCTATGAACGCCTTCCAAACCTTGAATGTGAACTGGGGACCTCGGTCGGACACTATATCCTCTGGCACCCCGTAGTGCCGGAAGACGTGAGTAAACAGGGCCTCCGCAGTCTGCAGGGCCGTGGGGAGACCGGGCAGAGGAAGGAGGCGGCAGGACTTGGAGAAGCGGTCCACAACGACCAGGATGATGGTGTTACCTTGGGAGAGGGGAAGATCAGTCAAAAAATCAATACTAAGGTGAGACCATGGTCGTTGTGGAACTGGTAAAGGTTGTAGCTTACCCGCTGGGAGGTGCCTAGGTGCCTTACTCTGGGCGCACACCGAGCAGGAGGAGACGTACACCCTCATGTCCTTAGCCAAGGTAGGCCACCAGTACTTTCCGATCAAGCAGCGCACTGTACGACCGATACCTGGGTGACCAGAGGAGGGTGACATGTGTGCCCAGAAGATCAGACGATCACGGATAAGAGCAGGCATGTACCACAGCCCAGCTGGACACTGGGGTGGAGATGGATCTGTGCGTAATGCCTGCTCTATATCCACGTCCATCGCCCATACTACCGGCGCCACAATGCAGGAGGCCGGGAGTATGGGGGTGTTGTCTCTGGGCCTCTCCTCTGTGTCATACAGCCGGGACAGTGCGTCTGCCTTCATGTTCTTTGTACCTGGAATGTTTGACAGTGTAAAATCAAACTGGGTGAAGAATAGGGCCCACCTGGCCTGGCGAGGATTCAGCCTCCTCGCTGCCCGGATGTACTCCAGGTTACGGTGGTCCTTCCAGATGAGGAAAGGGTGTTTCTCCCCTTCGAGCCAATACCTCCACACGGTCAAAGCTCGGACAACAACCAACAGCACCCGATCACCAACGTCGTAGTTCTGCTCCGCCGGGCTCAGCTTCTTAGAGAAGAAGGCACAGGGACGGAGCTTGGGTGGCGTGCCCGAGCGTTGGGACAGGACAGCACCTATCCCTACCTCGGACGCATCCACCTCCACTACGAATGGTAGTGATGGATCGGGCTGGGCCAGTACCGGAGCTGAGGTGAACAGACCCCACAGTCTCCTGAAGGCCAGGTCAGCCTCAGCAGACCAGCGGAGCCGGGACGGCCCACCCTTCAACAGGGATGTAATGGGAGCTGCAACCTTGCCAAAGCCCAGGATAAACCCCTGTTAGTAGTTGGCAAAGCCAAGGAAGTGCTGCACCTCCTTAACCATGGTTGGAGTCTGCCAGTTACTCACGGCTGAAATGCGATCTCCCTCCATCTCCACACCTGAGGTGGTAATGCGGTATCCGAGGAAGGAGACGGACTACTGGAAAAACATACACTTCTCTGCCTTGGCATAAAGGTCATTTTCCAACAGTCGGGCCAGCACTTTGCGAACCAGGGACACATGCTTGGCGCAAGTAGTGGAATACACCAGGATGTCATCGATGTAGACCACCACACCGCGACCAAGCATGTCCCAAAACACCTCGTTCACAAAGGACTGGAAGACGGATGGAGCATTCATCAAACCGTAGGGCATCACCAGGTATTCATAATGCCCCGTGGTTGTGCTGAATGCTGTCTTCCACACATCCCCCTCCCGAACACGCACCAGGTTGTATGCACTCCTGAGATCTAACTTAGTGAAGAAGCGCGCCCCATGCATTGACTCAATCACTGAAGGAATGAGGTGGAGAAGATAACAAAATCTAATCGTCTTCTTGTTCAGTGATCGATAATCAATGCACGGGCGCAGACCACCGTCTTTCTTCTTCACAAAGAAGAAACTCGAGGTGGCGGGTGAAGTGGAGGGACGTATATAGCCCTGGCCCAGGGACTCAGAGACATATGTTTCCATAGCCTCCGTTTCAGCCTGCGACAGGGGGTACACATGACTCCTGGTAGGTACAGCGTCTACCTGAAGGTTTATCGCGGAATCCCCCGCCCGATGAGGTGGTAATTTAGTCGCACGCGTGCGCCAAATCCTCTCCAGGCGTTGGACGACCTGAAGAACCCGATCCATCGCTTCCCCCAAGCTGGCCAGCATCGTGGAATGCTCTTGGACCCGTGCCACGACTCCAGGCATGCGCTCTTCTCCCGCTGACTCCATAGCGGGTGGGTGATTCTGTGATGAGTGTGATGAAAGGAGTCAGGCGCAGCAGGGTAATCACCGAATACAGAGTTTATTCCTTCGTTGACACAAAATGCGCTCAAATAGCGATCAATGAAACAGGCACAGGGGAAACTCTCATCCCTGGCAAATACACTGTAATGGTAGAATCCAATAATACATAGGCACAGGGGAAAGTCTACCCTGGCAACAAAATGTACGAGTAGCTCCACCGAGCTATACTACTCTCACAACTAACAATCACCCACAAGGACAAGGGGGCAGAGGGAACACTTATACACGGACTAATGAGGGGATTAGAACCAGGTGTGTGTGATTAACAAGACAAGACAAATGTGATGATGATTGGGGCGGCAGTGGTTAGTAAGCCGGTGACGACGAACGCCGAAGCCTGCCTGAACAAGGAGGGGAGGCAGCCTCGGCCGAAGTCGTGACAATTTGGGCCTTGTCTGGTGTCTGAAGTAAATCCTTCGCATCCGACTCGTTACAGAAAAATTATTCATCCAGAATGAGGTGAGTAAACGCTGTTCTAATATCAGGAAGCTCTTTTCGGTCATAAGAGACGGTGGCAGAAACATTATGTACAAAATAAGTTACAAATAAAACACACACAATATCACAATTGGTTAGGAGCCCGTAAAACGGCAGCCATCTCCTCCGGCGCCATTACGGAGGACGCTCCAGTGTTTTGGAAAGAAAAGAAAGAAGGGATACCGGTCTGTAGTTTTTGTCTTCATAGGGGTCGAGTGTTGGTTTCTTGAGGAGGGGAGCGGCTCTGGCCATCTTGAAGTCAGAGCGGAAGCAGCCAGGTCAGGAAAGTGAGGAATGGGAGAAGGTCTCCAGAGATGTTCTGGATAAGGGAGGAAGGGATGGAGTCTAGTGAGCAGGTTGTTGGGCGGCCGGACATCACTAGTCGCAGGATTTCATCTGGAGAGAGAGGGGAGAAAGAGGTCAGGGCGTAAGGTAGTTCTGTGTGAGTGGGACCAGTGGACTCAGTAAATGATTGGTTTATGCAAACCATTTATTGCATAATTTTCTGGCAACCATCATTTGTGGATATCCCCCCCAATTGATCTTTGGCAGCTGTTTGGCATGTAACGTAGCAGCTTTACATTCTATCATGGGACCCAAGTGGATGCCCATGGTGGGTTCAGCCCCCAGCCTCCCCTGTCCCCCTGACTCTCCATCTTTGTGTGTCTCCTTGGTCAAGTTGGAGCAGGTCTGTTGTGTGACAGATCACCTGCGTCTGAGGCCCTGCGTGTTCCTGCCCGCCGGTCCGGCCCTTTCTCATTAATGCCCAGGCTGGTGCGAGGGCTGTATGGCAGCACAAGACAAATAACGCCACCACTCAGCCATCACTTCTGCTGACAGAAATGCAGCCCACCGCACTATTTCGCCCTCTCCCGCTCCACTCCGCTCCCCTCTCGCGTCCTTCAAAATACCCACCTCCACCCACTTGCCCCTGCCACCACCACTGCTCCACCAAAATTTCAGGGTGGAGTCGCTGTTCAGATGGGCTAAACATGCACGAGTACACACAGTTTGGTCAAAGGTCTTTTGGTGGGAGGCTTGATTTTTTAGCAGGTTTCTGATACATTTTTGAACAACGTTCTTCTGATGCTTCACATGCATCCCATTTATTTATAGATCATATGATGATTGTTTTCTTCATTGATCTGTCATCCTCTTTACTGGTTATTCTATGTTCAGTTCTGCATTACAGGACCAAACTGCACTACTACAGAGTAGCTGGTTTGAACAGCCCTACCAGTCAGGTGCTAATAGTGTTTAAGTGTTCCAGCCCTCTTCTGAGTGTTTTGATTTGAATGTCCTCCTGTGGTCCAGTGAAATGGATGGAGTCTGGAGTGTATGGGAGAAACACACAGAGGCTAATGATTAAAGGCCCATTCAGTGCTGTTCATTTAACTGTGGGAATCAGCAGGCCCATTACTGTCAATGTGTAATTAGCTGATTGATAAACAAAGGGAGGGGAGGAGATGGTTCCAGGAAGTGTTGTAATGATTATTTTTAAACAGCCTCACATGAGAAGTTATTAAGATGCTAAGATGGTTCCATTCACTCCACCCATTATTGCACAAATCAAATGCATGTAATTCTCCCATTGACACAAAATCTTTGCTTTATATCATCTTTATTGACCTCCACAGTATCCCAGTTTAACGTGTCATATTAGATGGTGTAGGTATAGTAGGTAGCATATTTCACAGTATATATTTCATAGGGACTGAGAAATGGATTAATGGAAAGTCACTGAAAAATGGATTAATGAAACAAACAACACTGAAAATATAGATTGATGAAAAGTCACTCCTGATTAAAGTTACAATTAAATACTATTGTGTTCTGCTTTATCAGTGTTTCACTGGACTCACTGTCATCTGTTCCCCAGGCATTATCAAGTAATAAACCCCCCTGAATTTGTATTTATAATTTTGACTGTGTTTAACTCGAGATGCCCAAGTGTTTGGGCTCAACCACAGCAACAGTTAGTCATCATTCCCTCCAGAAATATTAATCAATTATCTAGCCTGCCGGATCAGTTTGGGGAAGAAGTCATCTGGAAAGAGTCACAAGCAGATATAATGGGAACGAGCAAAAGCACATGCCAGTGAATGCTGTAATGCCTAATCCTTTGAGACAGCCCAGAGCCACAATGTCACTTTTACTTTCTGTGTCCTCTGCTCCTGCACTGCCTTTCACAACGTCTGTGTGACCGCCACTAACTTCGGGAGAGACCAACACAGATTGATTTATTAACGGAAAGTAGGATAGGAGAGCAGATATTAGAAATTGCAATTGTTTTAGAGTTATTTTTACTTCTGTGTAAATTGGCCCCGGAAGTGTTTCAGATATTTCCCCTCCAACTCTTATATTGAGACAGAATGGCTTAAAAAGTGGAATGAATATAGTGAAAATGAAGATGTTTTGAGTTTAAGTTTTCAGTAAGATGGTACTATATACTAGTGATGTAGGTAGAATATCAGCCACACAAGGTATCACTGAGCTAGATCATATTCAAAAGGGGAGTTTTAGCCTAGGAGCATCAGATTGCCCTTCTAACAACAATGGCCACTAGGCATATAGGGCCAAATTGGATTGAAATCACTTGACCATAACATAGTTAATACTTGGTCTATTAGGGCATATGATTTATAATGAGGATACATTAATGTAGAAAAAATGAAGAACATCATAAAATGAAGAACCAGTTCTAAAATGTTACAAGGGAAAATCAAAAGACAAGTTAACATCTTATTTATTTGTGTGTCCTTCTACTCTACAGCATGCATCCCCTTCCATAAGGATGACCTGGGAGAGGCAGAAGGATCCAGCAAGGACACCTCCACCTCCTCCACCTCTCTGAGCATTGAGTCTGCTGGCCCTGGGCCCTCCACATCTGACAAGCAGGACTTCATCAAGCCTGGGACTTTATTTAGACCTAGCCCCCAGAGGGAGCAGGAGGAGGACTGAGGGGCTCCCTCACGCACTGCCTAGCTGGAGAGAGGCAGCATAGTATGGGAGGCCTACAGTAGCGGTACAGATTGGTGTGTGTGAGAGAGAGAGTGAGAGAAGGAGAGAAGGGGCTTTAACTCCTCCTGCTGAGATGACTTCGTGAGGAACAGAAACACAGAACACGTAATTTCTCTCTGAATCAGAATTGTGCTGCTGGATCAAGTCTTTCCATCTAGCATATAAAGGATGAAAAATGTTAATGCAATCAAGCGCTGTTAATCACTCCGTAGCCAGCCAGCAATTTCCTTGAAGAGGAAGGCAGTTTGAAGAGCCTCCTCGTCTTGCTACTTCAGACTGCAGCACCAGCCAGGCAGCGCCTCCTGTCGCTACATTACACAGTCTCTAGGCCACCTGCCCTTTACTCAGGCCTAACAATGATGTCATCTTTGAGTTGCCCAGCATTTTTCAGCAGGGACACTGAAATGATGGTCAGGGAGGGTTGAGTGGTTCCTACACTGGCTACAAAGAGGGGCTGTGGCCGCGCTCCTTGGAGGGGCCTCTTTGTTCTCTTCAGCTCACCTTCCATATAAACATTTCACAACACATTCAAGTTCAAGGCAAGCCGCACAATCAGTTTTCAAAACCCTGGTTTTCAGTGGAAAAGCGGTTGTTTTGTGACTGACTGGGCTAATGTTGAGAGTAGAGAGTGTGTTCAGAGTGAGGTGGATGGGGTGGAGGTAGTGGAGGAGAGAAGAGGGTAATTAACAGTAATCTCTGCAGTGTTTGAAGTGGCACACAGAGGGGAGCCCTGGTGGCTCGAGCTAGCTGTGACGCTGGGCTGTGACTGGCTGCCCTGACATTCCCTGCCCGCCCACCCGCAGCAGATAAATGGGCAGTGCCAGGGGCACAGAGAGATCAGCGTGATAGCATGATGATAGGATCCACTCACTATCCTGTACAGGGCTCAGAAGTCCCTGCATTAGAGAGCAGAGGGTTCACTCCTGGAAACAAGCAGGACCACTGATAATGAATAGCTGTGAGAGAATGAGAATGTGAGAGGACCACTTTCCCTGCTGACACTGAGCTCCGTCAGTGGTTTTATCTCACACAGCCCAGTCACATGAGCCCACTCACACTCACAACCAACGTTGTGAGAGCTCTTCATAAAGTAGATCAAACAAGGTAGTTATGTTGACCAATCTGGATTTTTATGCAAATGAATCAAGTGATACATTGATTTATCAGTGGTATGATTTGGGAAACTGAGGGCTGTTTTATCATAGAGGACCCACTCTTTATGAACTATATTGGGCTAGAAAACTATATTACTAATGCAGTATGATTATAATCTGGGATCATCTTTACTGGCCATGGTGCCCAGTTAATACATATACATTTTTCAATACTTTATAAACAATATTTGATAAAGATTAGGTGCAGATAACACTTACAGTGCATTCAGAAAGTATTCAGACATTGTTTCACATTTTGTTACGTTACAGACTTATTCTAAAATTGATCAAATAAAATAAAATCCTCATCAATCTACACACAATCCCCCATAATGACGAAGCAAAAACAGTTTTTTATACATTCTTGAAAAGCAAAAAAAGGGGTCCCTTTACTATGAGACTCGAAATTGAGCTCAGGTACATCCCGTTTCCATTGATCATCCTTGAGATGTTTCTATCTGTGGTAAATTCAATTGATTGGACATGATTTGGAAAGGCACACACCTGTTGTGTGTGCATGTCAGAGCAAAAACCAAGCCATGAGGTCGAAGGAATTGTCCGTAGAGCTCCGAGACAGGATTGTGTTGAGGCACAGATCTGGGGATGGGTACCAAAAAATATCTGCAGCATTGAAGGTCCCCAAGAACACAGTGGCCTCCATCATTCTTACAGTGCCTTGCAAAAGTATTCAGCCCCCTTTGCGTTTTTCCTATTTTGTTGCATTACAACCTGTAATTTAAATGGATTTTTATTTGGATTTCATGTAATGGACATACACAAAATAGTCGAAATTGGTGAAGTGAAATGAAAAAAATCACTTGTTTCAAAAAAATAAATAACGGAAAAGTGGTGCATGCATATGTATTCACCCCCTTTGCTATGAAGCCCCTAAATAAGATCTGGTGCAACCAATTACCTTCAGAAGTCACATAGTTAGTTAAATAAAGTCCACCTGTGTGTAATCTAAGTGTCACATGATCTCAGTATATATACACCTGTTCTGAAAGGCCCCAGAGTCTGCAACACCACTAAGCAAGGGGCACCACCAAGCAAGCGGCACCATGAAGACCAAGGAGCTCTCCAAACAGGTCAGGGACAAAGTTGTGGAGATGTACAGATCAGGGTGGGGTTATAAAAAAAATATCAGAAACTTTTAACATCCGACGGAGCACCATTAAATCCATTATTAAAAAATGGAAAGAATATGGCACCACAACAAACCTGCCAAGAGAGGGCCGCCCACCAAAACTCACAGACCAGGCAAGGAGGGCATTAATCAGAGAGGCAACAAAGAGACCAAAGATAACCCTGAAGGAGCTGCAAAGCTCCACAGCGGAGATTGGAGTATCTGTCCATAGGACCACTTTAAGCTGTACACTCCACAGAGCTGGGCTTTACGGAAGAGTGGCCAGAAAAAAGCCATTGTGTCACAAGCTGGGCTTGAACTCCGGTCTCAGATGTGGAGAGCTGGGGGTAATACCCCTTAGCCACAGAGGAGGTGTAGTAGGACCCAAATGAAACACCCAAGGCAATACTCCAGGCAAGTAGATTAAATGTAAAAACAAAAGTTCTTAGCACTTCAAAAATAGTCCAACAAAAGTTCTTCTCAGAAAGAGGTATACTAACAAAACAGGAGGCAAAACAAAATAACTCCACGAGGGAGAAAAACAAACCAAAGATAACTTAGAAAACCTTACTTGGAAAGACACGGTGGAACAAAGCAGGAGACACATAGCCAGGACTCAATAACCAAGTGAGAAACAAGGGGAAAACACACAGCTAAAATACACAAGGGGAAACAAGGCACAGGTGACCTGGATCAAACTAATTAGGACACACGAGGAAGAACTAAGGCAGAGGGGAACACAGATGACCTCTAGAGGCCCGGAGACAAACAGGAGGCAGGAAGCTGACAGGACCCCCTCCTCTAGGAACGACTCCTGACGTTCCTTCCAGAACACCCCGGCCCCAGGGTGCGAAAATCTCGGATCAAACCTGGGTCCAGGATGTCCCTGGCTGGAACCCAGGAGCGCTCCTCTGGCCCGTAGCCCTCCCAGTCCACCAGATACTGCAGAGAGTTCTGGACCCTCCGGGGAGTCCAGTATCCGGCGGACTGTGTAGGCTGGCTGGCCGTCAATGATCCTGGGAGGTGGCGGGGGTCTGCGTGGGGGGCAAAAGGAGAAGACAAGACAGGTTTAAGGAGTGAAACATGGAAAGTGGGGTTAACTCTAAGGGAGCGAGGCAGAACCAAACGATACGAAACAGGGTTAACCTTTCTAGCAATGCGGAAAGGGCCGATGTATCTCTGGGAAAGCTTCCTGGATTCGACCCGGAGGGGCAGGTTCTTAGTGGCCAACCAAACTCTTTGACCAGCTCGGAAACTAGGGGCCGTCCGGCGGTGTCGATTAGCCTGACTTTGGTATCTCTGGGAGGTCCGAAGGAGGATACACCTGGCCTTCTTCCAGGTCCGCCTACAGCGTTGGACAAAGCGCTGGGCCGAAGGAACACCAACTTGCGCCTCTTCCTCTGGAAATAATGGAGGGTTGTAACCGAACTGGCATTCGAAGGGGACAATCCGGTGGCTGAAGACTGGAGGGTGTTGTGGGCATATTCAGCCCAAATGATATAGGTGGCCCAAGACGTGGGATTACTGGCCGCCATACACCGCAGGGTGGTCTCCAGATCCTGATTAATCCGTTCCGTTTGGCCATTAGACTCTGGATGGAACCCCGACGATAGGCTGGCTGTGGCCCCAATAAGCCTGCAGAAGGCCCCCAAAACCGGGACGAGAATTGGGACCTCGGTCAGAGACCACGTCCAGGGGAATGCCAAATATCCGGAAGACATGGTTCATGAGGAGCTCAGCAGTCTCCTTAGCCGAGGGCAGCTTGGGCAGGGGAATAAACCGGGCCGCCTTAGAGAACCGGTCAACGATCACTAGGATGACGGTGTTGCCCTGGGATGGAGGAAGTCCCGTAACAAAGTCCAGAGAAAGGTGTGACCATGGCCTTCGAGGAATAGGTAAGGGATGGAGCAGTCCCTGGGGTCGCTGGCGTGCCGACTTTCCCTGGTTGCACACCGGGCAGGCCTCAACATAGACCTGCACGTCCTTCCTGATGGACGGCCACCAAAACCGCCGTCGGAGGAATTCCAGTGTGCGAGCACTGCCTGGATGGCATGTCAAGGGCGACTCATGACCCCACTGCAAGACGCGGGCCCGAACAGAGAGAGAAACGTACAGGCGACCGGCAGGACCACCGCCCGGATCGGGCTCATGGACAAGGGCTTCTCGTACCCCTCTTTCTAGTTCCCACTGAAGAGGTGCGACGATCCTAGACCTCGGAATAATCGATGCCAAGGGCTTCTCTTGTACCTCGGGAGAATAGGCTCGAGACAGGGCATCCGGCTTGATGTTCTTGGTGCCAGGTCGGTAAGACAGGAGGAACTGGAATCGATTAAAGAAAAGGGACCATCGTGCTTGCCGAGGGTTCATCCGCTTAGCCTGTTGGAGATATTCCAGGTTCTTGTGGTCTGTGAGAACCTGGAACGGGTGCTGAGCCCCCTCAAGCCAATGGCGCCACTCTTCCAAGGCCAGTTTTACTGCAAGTAACTCTAGATCCCCCACGTGGTAGTTGCGCTCGGCCTCAGACAGGCGGCGAGACATGAAGGCACAAGGGTGTAATCTCCCATCCTCACCCCTCTGTGACAGGACGGCTCCCACCCCCACCTCTGAGGCGTCCACCTCCACCACGAAAGGTCTTTCTGGGTCAGGAGTCACCAGAATCGGAGCAGACGTGAAGCGGCGCTTGAGATCCTCGAAGGCCCCTGCTGCTTCCGGACCCCAGTGAATCTTGGTCCCTCCTCCCTTGGTAAGCGTCGTCAAGGGGGCTACCACCGAGCTGAAATTCTTGATGAACTTCCGATAGAAGTTAGAAAAGCCAATGAACCGTTGAACCTCCTTGACCGTGGCAGGTGTGGGCCAGCTGCGGACCGCTTCGACCTTCTTGGGATCCATCTCTAGGTGCCCGGGAGTGACAATAAACCCGAGAAACTGAGTCTGAGAAACATGAAATTCACACTTCTCAGGTTTAACGTAGAGGTGATTGTCCAGGAGCCTCTGGAGAACCCGGCTAACATGCCCCTCATGCTCCTTCAGTGACCTCGAGAAGATGAGGATATCGTCCAGGTACACGAAGACGAACAGATTAAGCATATCCCGGAGAACATCATTAATCAGGGCTTGGAATACTGCGGGGGCATTGGTGAGCCCGAACGGCATCACCCGATATTCATAGTGCCCCGTGGGCGTGTTGAACGCCGTCTTCCATTCGTCACCTTGCCGGATCCGCACGAGATGGTAAGCATTGCGGAGATCCAGTTTAGTAAAAATGGAAGCCCCTTGAAGCAGCTCAAAAGCAGTGGCCATGAGAGGAAGAGGGTATCGATTCCGAACCGTGATCTTGTTGAGTCCCCGGTAATCAATACAAGGCCTAAGGCCCCCCGTCCTTCTTTTCAACAAAAAAGAAGCCCGCCCCAGCCGGGGAAGTAGAGGCATGGATGAGGCCAGCTGCCAAGGACTCCTTAATGTAGGTGTCCATAGCGGCGTGCTCGGGGGAGGACAAGGAAAAGATCCGACCTCTAGGAGGGCAGCACCCAGGGAGTAGATCAATGGCACAGTCATACGTGCGATGAGGCGGTAAGGAAGTAGCCCGGGCCTTGCTGAACACAGCCTTGAACCGATGGTAAACACTGGGGACTAGGGAGACGTCAACAGACTCTTGAAACTGGGTACTAGGGGCTGAGGAACTCTGAAGCATACAGGTGAGTTGGCAAGTGGGACCCCAAATTAGAATGGTGCCAGTAGACCAGTCGATCTGGGGATTATGTCTGCATAGCCAAGGGTGACCCAGGATTATAGGATACTCGGGAGAGTCAATGAGATAGAAGGTTTCCTCCTGCTGGTGTTGAGAGATGGTAAGTCGCAGGGACTGAGTCGCCTCTGTAACCTTTCCTGGTTCCAGAGGTCTGCCATCTAAGGCTGTAACTGCCTGGGGATGAGGAAGTAGTTGGGTCGGGATCTTAAGTTCCTTAGCCAAGGTTACATCCAGGGAAATCACCTGCGGCACCGGAATCGATCATAGCCTGGACCCGATGCTGGTGGCCCTCCCAGGACAGAGTGGCTGGAATAGCCAGGACAGCGTTAGTAGGAGGAGCTCTAATTCTCCCCATCACAGCCCTCCTGTAGCTGGGCGGGGACTGGCGTTTCCAGCTCGGGGCAAGTGGAGCGGAAGTGGCCGGCAACCCCGCAGTAGAGGCACCGACGCTCCCTCATGCGACGTTCCCTTTCGTTGGGAGAAAGCCTGGAACGGCCTAACTGCATGCTCTCCGGGGAATCCTGGAGCAGTTCAGGAGCCGGGGAAGCTCTGAATGACGGAGTCCAAACAGGAGAAACAGAGCTGCTCCGAGGAACTTGGGACTGAGACACCTGGCGGCGAGCCGTTCTCCGCTCTCTTAGACGATTGTCCAGGCGGATGGCCAAGGCTATGAGGGACTCGAGATCTCCAGCTGGTTCTCGGGTGGCTAACTCATCTTGAAGGGGCTCAGATAACCCTCCCTGAAAGCAGACCCTCAGCGCTTCATCATTCCATCCGCTCCTTGCTGCTATGGTCCGAAAATCAATGGCGAAATCTGCCGTGCTTCGGGGCCCTGACGGAGAGACAGTAGGCGCTTGGAAGCCTCCCGCCCACTGACAGGATGATCGAACACCCGCTTGAACTCTTCTACAAATGCAGCGTGGGAGTCACAACAGGCCTCCTGGGACTGCCACACCGCAGAGGCCCAGGCGAGCGCCTTGTCTGAAAGAAGGGTAATGATGTAGGCAATCTTGGAACGGTCTGTGGGAAAACTTGAGGGTTGGAGCTCGAAGGTGAGGGAGCATTGGGTGAGGAAACCCTGGCAAGAGCTTGGATCCCCAGAAAAGGGCTTGGGAGGTGGTAGTCGGGGCTCCGCCAACCGAGAAGGCCTGTCGTCACTGGGAGGTGACCTGGGGAAGGGAGAGGACCAAGGAGGCGTTCAAAGAGCTGGTGAAGGGAACTCATCATTTCGGCCAGGAGTTGAGAATGTCTAGCCATCAGCTCCTCTTGTCGGCTGAGAACGGCTTCATGGCGCTGGAAAGAAGCCTCATGTCGAGTGATCACCGCCAACAGGTCCTGGGAACTGAGTGTTTCTGGGTCCATGATGACTTGGTTATTCTGTCACAAGCTGGGCTTGAACTCCGGTCTCAGATGTGGAGAGCTGGGGGTAATACCCCTTAGCCACAGAGGAGGTGTAGTAGGACCCAAATGAAACACCCAAGGCAATACTCCAGGCAAGTAGATTTAATGTAAAAACAAAAGTTCTTAGCACTTCAAAAATAGTCCAACAAAAGTTCTTCTCAGAAAGAGGTATACTAACAAAACAGGAGGCAAAACAAAATAACTCCACGAGGGGAGAAAAACAAACCAAAGATAACTTAGAAAACCTTACTTGGAAAGACACGGTGGAACAAAGCAGGAGACACATAGCCAGGACTAAATAACCAAGTGAGAAACAAGGGGAAAACACACAGCTAAAATACACAAGGGGAAACAAGGCACAGGTGACCTGGATCAAACTAATTAGGACACACGAGGAAGAACTAAGGCAGAGGGGAACACAGATGACCTCTAGAGGCCCGGAGACAAACAGGAGGCAGGAAGCTGACACATTGCTTAAAGAAAAAAATTAGCAAACACGTTTGGTGTTCGCCAAAAGGCATGTGGGAGACTCCCCAAACATATGGAAGAAGGTACTCTGGTCAGATGAGACTAAAATTTAGCTTTTTGGCCATCAAGGAAAACGCTATGTCTGGCGCAAACCCAACACCTCTCATCAACCTGAGAACACCACAATTTTTCATCTGCAGGGACTGGAAACTGGTCAGAATTGAAGGAACGATGGATGGCGCTAAATACAGGGAAATTCTTGAGGGAAACCTGTTTCAGTCTTCCAGAGATTTGAGACTGGGACGGATGTTCACCTTCCAACAGGACAATGACCCTAAGCATACTGCTAAAGCAACACTTGAGTGGTTTAAGGGGAAACATTTAAATGTCTTGGAATGGCCTAGTCAAAGCCCAGACCTCAATCCAACTGAGAATCTGTGGTATGACTTAAAGATTGCTGTACACCAGCGGAACCCATCCAACTTGAAGGAGCTGGAGCAGTTTTGCCTTGAAGAATGGGCTAAAATCCCAGTGGCTAGATGTGCCAAGCTTATATAGACATACCCCAAGAGACTTGCAGCTGTAATTGCTGCAAAAGGTGGCTCTACAAAGTATTGACTTTGGGGGGGTGAATAGTTAAGGACGCTCAAGTTTTCTGTTTTTTTGTCTTATTTCTTGTTTGTTTCACAAAAAAAGATATTTTGCATCTTTAAAGTGGTAGGCATGTTGTGTAAATCAAATGATACAAACCCCCCAAAAATCCATTTTAATTCCAGGTTGTAAGGCAACAAAATAGGACAAATGCCAAGGGGGGTGAACACTTTTGCAAGCCACTGTATTTTTTATTTTTTTATTTCACCTTTATTTAACCAGGTAAGCCAGTTGAGAACAAGTTCTCATTTACAACTGCGACCTGGCGAAGATAAAGCAAAGCAGTGCGATAAAAACAACAACACAGAGTTACATATGGAGTAAACAAAACATAAAGTCAAAAATACAACAGAAAATATATATACAGTGTGTGCGAATGTAGTAAGTTATGGAGGTAAGGCAATAAATAGGCCATAGTGCAAAATAGTTACAATTTCGTATTAACACTGGAATGATAGATGTGCAAAAGATGATGTGCAAATAGAGATACTGGGGTGCAAATTAGCAAAATAAATAACAATATGGGGAAGAGGTAGTTTGGTGGGCTAATTTCAGAATGGCTGTGTACAGGTGCAGTGATCGGTAAGCTGCTCTGACAACTGAGGCTTAAAGTTAGTGAGGGAGATAAGAGTCTCCAGCTTCAGAGATTTTTGCAGTTCGTTCCAGTCATTGGCAGCAGAGAACTGGAAGGAATGGCGGCCAAAGGAGGTGTTGGCTTTGGGGATGACCAGTGAGATATACCTGCTGGAGCGCAGACTACGGGTGGGTGTTGCTATGGTGACCAGTGAGCTAAGATAAGACGGGGATTTGCCTAGCAGTGTTTTATAGATGACCTGGAGCCAGTGGGTTTGGCAACGAATATGTAGTGAGGGCCAGCCAACAAGAGCGTACAGGTCACAACGGTGGGTAGTATATGGGGCTTTGGTGACAAAACGGATGGCACTGTGATAGACTACTTCCAATTTGCTGAGTAGAGTGTTGGAGGCTATTTTGTAAATTACATCGCCAAAGTCAAGGATCGGTAGGATAGTCCGTTTTACGAGGGCATGTTTGGCAGCATGAGTGAAGGAGGCTTTGTTGCGAAATAGGAAGCCGATTGTAGATCTAACTTTTGATTGGTGATGCTTAATGTGAGTCTGGAAGGAGAGTTTACAGTCTAACCAGACACCTAGTAGTGATTCTAGTCGGGTGGGCGGGTGCAAGCAGCGTTCGGTTGAAGAGCATGCATTTAGTTTTACTAGTGTTTAAGAGCAGTTGGAGGCTACGGAAGGAGTGTTGTATGGCGTTGAATTTCGTTTGGAGGTTTGTTAACACAGTGTCCAATGAAGGGCCAGATGTATACAAAATGGTGTTGTCCGCATAGAGGTGGATCCGAGCGTCACCAGCAGCAAGAGCGACATCATTGATATACATAGAGAATAGAGTCGGCCCGAGAATTTAACCCTGTGGCACCCCCATTGAGACGGCTAGAGGTCCAGACAACAGGCCCTCCGATTTGACACATTGAACTCTATCTGAGAAGTAGTTGGAGAACCAGGTGAGGCAGTCATTAGAAAAACCAAGGCTATTTAGTCTGCCAATAAGAATGCAGTGGTTGACAGAGTCGAAAGCCTTGGCCAGGTCGATGAAGACAGCTGCGCAGTACTGTCTTTTATCGATCGCGGTTATAATATCATTTAGGACCTTGAGCATGGCTGAGGTGCACCCATGACCAGCTCGGAAACCGGATTGCATAGCGGAGAAGGTACGATGGGATTCGAAATGGTCGGTGATCTGTTTGTTAACTTGGCTTTCAAATACTTTCGAAAGGCAGGGCAGGATGGATATAGGTCTGTAACAGTTTGGATCTAGAGTGTCACCCCCTTTAAGAGGGGGATGACCGCGGCAGCTTTCCAAACTCTGGGGATCTGAGACGTTACGAAAGAAAGGTTGATCAGGCTAGTACATTTACATTTACATTTTAGTCATTTAGCAGACGCTCTTATCCAGAGCGACTTACAGTTAGTAATAGGGGTTGTGACAATTTCGGCGACTAATTTTAGAAAGAAAGGGTCCAGATTGTCTAGCCCAGCTGATTTGTAGGGGTCCCGATTTTTCAGCTCTTTCAGAACATCAGCTGTCTGAATTTGTGTGAAGGAGAAGCGGGGAGGGCATGGGCAAGTTGCTGCGGAGGGTGCAGAGCTGGTGGCCAGGGTAGTGGTTGCCAGGTGGAAAGCATGGCCAGCCGTAGCAAAATGCTTATTGAAATTCTTGATTATTGTAGATTTATCTGTGGTGACAGTGTTTCCTAGCCTCAGTGCAGTGGGCAGTTGGGACTTTACAGTGTACCAAAACGTTTTGGAGTTAGTGCTACAGGATGCACATTTCTGTTTGAAAAAGCTAGCCTTTGCTTTCCTAACTGATTGTGTATATTGGTTCCTGACTTCCCTAAAAAGTTGCATATCGCGGGGGCTGTTCAATGCTAATGCAGTACGCCACAGGAGGTTTTTGTGCTGGTCAAGGGCAGTCAAGTCTGAGGAGAACCAGGGGCTATATCTGTTCTTAGTTCTGAATTTTTTGAATGGGGCATGCTTATTTAAGATTGAGAGGAAAGCACTTTTAAAGGATAACCAGGCATCCTCTACTGATGGAATGAGGTCAATATCCATCCAGGATACCCGGGCCAGGTCAATTAGAAAGGCCTGCTCGCTAAAGTGTTTTAGGGAGCATTTGACAGTGATGAGGGGTGGTCATTTAACCGCGGACCCATTACGGACGCAGGCAATAAGGCAGTGATCGCTGAGATCCTGGTTGAAGACAGCGGAGGTGTATTTAGAGGGTACATTTGTCAGGATGATATCTATGAGGGTGCCCATGTTTACAGATTTAGGGTTGTACCTGGTAGGTTCGTTAATAATTTGTGTGAGATTGAGGGCATCTAGTTTAGATTGTAGGTTGGCCGGGGTGTTAAGCATATCCCAATTTAGGTCACCAAGCAGTACGAACTCTGAGGATAGATGGGGGGCGACCAGTTCACATATGGTGTCCAGGGCACAGCTCGGGGCTGAGGGGGGGCTGTAGCAAGCGGCAACAGTGAGAGACTTATTTCTGGAAAGGTGGATTTTTAGAAGTAGAAGCTCAAACTGTTTGGGCACAGACCTGGATAGTACGATAGAGCTCTGCAGGCTATCTATACAGTAGATTGCAACCCAACCCCCTTTGGCAGTTCTATCGAGACGGAAAATGTTGTAGTTGGGGATGGACATTTCTGAATTTTTGGTGGCCTTCCTAAGCCAGGATTCAGACACTGCTAGAACATCAGGGTTGGCGGAGTGTGCTAACGCAGTGAATAACTCAAACTTAGGGAGGAGGCTTCAGATGTTAACGTGCAAGAAGCCAAGGCTTTTACGGTTACAGAAGTCAACAAATGATAACGCCTGGGGAGTAGGAGTTATATTGGGGGCTACAGGGCCTGGGTTAACCTCTACATCACCAGAGGAACAGAGGAGGAGTAGAATAAGGATACGGCTAAAGGCTTTAAGTACTGGTCTTCTAGTGCATTGGGTACAGAGAAAAAAGGGGCAGATTTCCGTGCGTTGTAGAATAGATTCAGGGCATTATGTACAGACAAGGATATGAGTACAGTGGAGGTAAACCTAAGCGTTGGGTAACGATCAATCCGATTGAGTCGGTCTCCGCGTGTATGGGGGGTGGGACAAAGGAGCTATCTAAGGCAGGTTGAGCTGGGCTGGGGGATCTACAGTGAAATAGTACAATAACAAATAACTGAAACAGCAATAAACAAGGCATATTGACACGGGAGAGAGGCAATAAGCAATCACAGGTGTTATTCGAGAGCGCTAAGACAACAGCTGGTAATGGCGACAAAGTTTGGGCTGAGGCTAAACATAAATAGGATGCGGTACCGTAAAAAGGAACAGTCCAGCAGGCATCAGCTGTATAGCTGAGTTATCATAAGGTCCGGTAAACAGCAATTGGAGAGGTAGTTCGGGGTTGCTATAGCACTGGCGAGCAATAGGCCACGGCTAGCGTGTGCTAGCGGGCCGGGGCTAGCAGATGGATCTTCGTGGTCGACGTCGTAATGGGAAGCCTGTTGTAACCACATCAGACGATTTCGTCGACAGACCAGTCGTGTTGGATTGGCGGGGCTCCGTGTCAACACTAGAGGAGGTCCCGTCCGGTTGACAGAGAGGTAGATAGCCGGGAGATGGGACTGGCTTTAGGCTTGCTCAAGGCTGATTAGCCACAACAACGTCCATTTGGTTGCAGCTAGCTGGCTGCAATGATCCGGTGTTAAAGGTCCAGTGATTCAGTGATTCCGGCAGAAAAACCGATATGTTCTGGGTCGATAACGCGCTGTGCAGACAGTGCAGACTGGCCGATAATAGTCTAGGCTAGAGCTGGCTGGTAGGTAGTGCAGGCCACGGACAATGGTGAAAAACCGCTAACGGTGGCTAATAGCAAGTAGCTAGTTAGCTGGCTACTCCCGTCCGGTAGACAGAGAGGTAGATAGCCGGGATATGGGCCTGGCTCGAGGCTAGCTCACGTCTAACTGGTGCTTGCTTCGGGGGCAGTGGTGATCAGCCAAACAGCAACATCCATTCGGTTGCGGCTAGCTAGTTGCGATCCGGTGTTAATGTCCAGTGATTCAGTTATTCCGGCAGAAAAATCCAATGTTCTGGGTGAAAAAACGCTAATGGTGGCTAATAGCAAGTAGCTAGTTAGCTGGCTAGCTAGTTTCAACTGGAGATTCTAGATAAAAGGTAAGTCAATAATAGAATCCATTCCACATTGAGTGAGGCGGGTTGCAGGAAAGTATATTTTATAGAAGGATGAAAAGTGTGATAGGGAAATATGTACGAAAAATACAAAAAATACAACAAAAACAGGCTATTTACACAGACACACAACAAACAACACGACCGCACTGCTACGCCATCTTGGATTTGTAAATGGAAGAAGTTTGGAACCACCAAGACTCTTCCTAGAGCTGGCCGCCCGGCTAAACTAAGCAATCGGGGGAGAAGGGCCTTGGTCAGGGAGTTGACCAAGAACCCGATGGTCACTCTGACAAGCTCCAGAGTTTCTCTGTGGAGATGGGAGAGCCTTCCAGAAGGACAACCATCTCTGCAGCACCACCAATCAGGCATTTATGGTAGAGTGGCCAGACGGAAGCCACTCCTCAGTAAAAGGCACATGACAGCCAGCTTGGAGTTTGCCGAAAGGTACCTAAAGGACTCTCAGACCATGAGAAACAAGAGTCTCTGGTCTGATGAAACCAAGATTGAACTCTTTGGCCTGAAGGCCAAGCATCACGTCTGGAGGAAACCTGGCACCATCCCTACGGTGAAGCATGGTGGTGGCAGCATCTTGCTGTGGGGATGTTTTTCAGCAGTAGGGACTGGGAGACTAGTCAGGATCGAGGGAAAGATGCAAAGTAGCAAAGTTCAGAGAGATCCTTTATGAAAACCTGCTCCAGAGCGCTCAGGACCTCAGACTGGGGCGAAGGTTCACTTTCCAACAGGACAACAACCCTAAGCACACAGCCAAGACAACGCAGGAGTCGCTTCGGGACAAGTCTCTGAATGTCCTTGAGTGGCCCAGCCAGAGCCCGGACTTGAACCCGATCGAACATCTCTGGAGAGACCTGAAAATAGCTTTGCAGCGACACTCCCCATCTAACCTGACAGAGCTTGAGAGGATCTGCAGAGAAGAATGAGAGAAACTCCCCAAATACAAGTGTGCCAAGCTTGTAGCGTCATACCCAAGAAGACTCAAGGCTGTATTCGCTGCCAAAGGTGGTTCAACAAAGTACTGAGTAAAGGGTCTGAATACTTATGTAAATGTGATATTTTAATGTTTCAGTGTAACATTTCTAAAAAACAGTTTTTGCTTTGTCATTATGGGGTATTGTGTGTAGATTGATGAGGGAAGATAAAAAAAAAAATGAATTTTAGAATAAGGCTGTAACGTAACAAAAGGTGGAAAAAGATGAACGGTCTGAATACTTTCCGAATGCACTGTATGTGGAATAGTCACAGTTTAATAAATTAGTGTGAGTTATAGATCTGGAATCATCCTTTTGAGAAGGCTTTATGTGATCATGTC
Source organism: Coregonus clupeaformis (assembly GCF_020615455.1). Taxonomy (NCBI): domain Eukaryota; kingdom Metazoa; phylum Chordata; class Actinopteri; order Salmoniformes; family Salmonidae; genus Coregonus; species Coregonus clupeaformis. Next base: position 8,268,142 of record NC_059216.1, read on the forward strand.
GGTGCTAGCTGACATTTATAAATGCTGTGTGCACACTCATCTAAATGGATGTCTCTCACAAGACATCCTAACACAGGAATCAGTCAAAGTCTGCAGACAGACCGACATAACCCCGCCCCCAGGCTGCTAGCTCCATCCTGGAGACAACACATCAGTGGGTACCTGAACACACAGAGGCTACTCAGCTTCTCAGGGAACCCCATCACTGTTGGATAAGAATATTACTTGGTCTTTCCTGGAGAGGTCACTGTCCCTAATGCCTTATCCGTCACTCTGTGTTTTGGTGCCAAAGGAATTGACAGATAGGAAGGAATGTTCAGATACTTTTTGGCAATCGCAGGCAGAATTCCTTAGCTGCATCCCTCCATAGTAATTAGTGGTCACCATGGTGATGTCTCAGCCAGCCCCCCTCCAAAATGAATTTCCAATGGCCAGGCAGGCAGGAGGTGGGGGGAGAGAGGGTTATGTGCATCCCGTCAATTGCCCTGTTACAGTTAAGGAATCCAGTGGGCTGGTACCACTCATATTTCATCCTGGGTAAAGATTACCTTTCAGGCCCACGGGAGATGTATTGATCTGTCTTCCTTTTTCCGGCAGCAATCACCTGACAAACGCACCTAGGAGGCGAGTGAATGAGTGATGCCCAGTCCGTCTCCTCCAGTGGGGGGCTTCCATGCAGTGTCCACTGAACAGGGAATGGGATGGGGGGATAAGGAGAGGAGAGATAATGTAGTCAAACTCCGCATGAACCTGCTCTCTGAACAAGCAGGGCAGGCTCATCCCTCCATCTCTGTAGGTCAGAGGTCTTGTGAATGCTTTTTTATCAATTATATTTTTGTTCCGTATTGTATTCATTGATGGCAGAAACACAGATCATTGCACGTGTTGATAGCTAACACAGCTGTGGTATGGTGTTACCTCAGATCAGTCCCTGCTAACAAATGTAGATTTTGTGAGTCACAGTGGTTGGCTCTGGTGAAATAGGCTCTGTCAATGACATCAATGATCCAGTCAGTAAGAAGTGTAATATTCAGAGGTGATCTTTTAGCCGTAGGATCCAAGCACTCTGGTCACAGGATGTCCTGAGTCAGTGATGACGGTACTGCACTATCAAGGATCAATATTATTGTACATTATCCATTCTGTATTTCTTGGCAGCTTGAAAATATTAATATTTTTGCATGGATTGTCAGAATGTTGATCTCCATGAAACCTTAAACATAAATATAGTATTTATTACATTGCACTCATATTGTATGGTATGAAATACGAAAGGTCCATCCATAGATAGATCATGGTAATTCAAGCAATAAGGCACGAGGGGGTGTGGTACTGTATATGGCCAATATACCATGGCTAAGGGCTGTTCTTACGTACGAAGCAACGCGGAGTGCCTGGATACAGCCCTTAGCTATGGTATATTGGCCATATACAGTACCACACCCCTTCGTGCCTTATTGCTATTATAAACTGGTTACCAACATAATTAGAACAGTAAAAAGTAATTTTGTGTCATACCCGTAGTATACGGTCTGATATACCATGGCTTTCAGCCAATCAGCATTGAGGGCTCGAACAATCCAGTTCATAAATATGTATTCATTATGGCATCTTCATGACTTCTATGCTAAGTGCTAGATATACAGTGATAGAAGGAATGACAAAATTGTCTTGATTATATTTTGTAGTTTTATATCTAACATCGTCGTAGGCAGCTTTCCCATATAACAAACAGCACTAACAGCATCTTATCTTCTAAGCTGTTATCTTTATATTTCTAAGCATGCCCAATTGCTTTGCAAATGTTCTAAGGAGGATTATTATTCCGTCCTTAGAAAGCCTGCACTGTGTGTGTGTCTGTTGATGTTAGATATACATTACAGTATTTATGTAGTTGCTAGATAACCCTATATAGTATACTGTATTTATGCACAACTTTCCATACCATGATTAATTGAATGTTCAATTAACATTAGGAATCTTAAACACATTAATAATATTATAAAATCATGTATACTCATATATCCATGTGTATTGTTATCACTGTGTGTCATCAGTACTCAATGTCCATGCCTTTAAAATATATTTACAGTGGGGAAAAAAAGTATTTAGTCAGCCACCAATTGTGCAAGTTCTCCCACTTAAAAAGATGAAAGAGGCCTGTAATTTTCATCATAGGTACACGTCAACTATGACAGACAAATTGAGAATTTTTTTTCCAGAAAATCACATTGTAGGATTTTTAATGAATTTATTTGCAAATTATGGTGGAAAATAAGTATTTGGTCACCTACAAACAAGCAAGATTTCTGGCTCTCACAGACCTGTAACTTCTTCTTTAAGAGGCTCCTCTGTCCTCCACTCGTTACCTGTATTAATGGCATGTGTTTGAACTTGTTATCAGTATAAAAGACACCTGTCCACAACCTCAAACAGTCACACTCCAAACTCCACTATGGCCAAGACCAAAGAGCTGTCAAAGGACACCAGAAACAAAATTGTAGACCTGCACCAGGCTGGGAAGACTGAACCTGCAATAATAATAATAATAATATGCCATTTAGCAGACGCTTTTATCCAAAGCGACTTACAGTCATGCGTGCATACATTTTTGTGTATGGGTGGTCCCGGGGATTGAACCCACTACCCTGGCGTTACAAGTGCCGTGCTCTACCAGCTGAGCTACAGAGGACCACAATAGGTAAGCAGCTTGGTTTGAAGAAATCAACTGTGGGAGCAATTATTAGGAAATGGAAGACATACAAGACCACTGATAATCTCCCTCGATCTGGGGCTCCACGCAAGATCTCACCCCGTGGGGTCAAAATGATCACAAGAACGGTGAGCAAAAATCCCAGAACCACACGGGGGGACCTAGTGAATGACCTGCAGAGAGCTGGGACCAAAGTAACAAAGCCTACCATCAGTAACACACTACGCCGCCAGGGACTCAAATCCTGCAGTGCCAGACGTGTCCCCCTGCTTAAGCCAGTACATGTCCAGGCCCGTCTGAAGTTTGCTAGAGTGCATTTGGATGATCCAGAAGAGGATTGGGAGAATGTCATATGGTCAGATGAAACCAAAATAGAACTTCTTGGTAAAAACTTAACTCGTCGTGTTTGGAGGACAAAGAATGCTGAGTTGCATCCAAAGAACACCATACCTACTGTGAAGCATGGGGGTGGAAACATCATGCTTTGGGGCTGTTTTTCTGCAAAGGGACCAGGACGACTGATCCGTGTAAAGGAAAGAATGAATGGGGCCATGTATCGTGAGATTTTGAGTGAAAACCTCCTTCCATCAGCAAGGGCATTGAAGATGAAACGTGGCTGGGTCTTTCAGCATGACAATGATCCCAAACACACCGCCCGGGCAACGAAGGAGTGGCTTCATAAGAAGCATTTCAAGGTCCTGGAGTGGCCTAGCCAGTCTCCAGATCTCAACCCCATAGAAAATCTTTGGAGGGGAGTTGAAAGTCCGTGTTGCCCAGCGACAGCCCCAAAACATCACTGCTCTAGAGGAGATCTGCATGGAGGAATGGGCCAAAATGTGTGTGAAAACCTTGTGAAGACTTACAGAAAATGTTTGACCTGTGTCATTGCCAACAAAGGGTATATAACAAAGTATTGAGAAACTTTTGTTATTGACCAAATACTTATTTTCCACCATAATTTGCAAATAAATTCATTAAAAATCCTACAATGTGATTTTCTGGATTTTTTTCTCATTTTGTCTGTCATAGTTGACGTGTACCTATGATGAAAATTACAGGCCTCTCTCATCTTTTTAAGTGGGAGAACTTGCACAATTGGTGGCTGACTAAATATTTTTTCCCCCCACTGTATACCAAAGGCTGTAACTGAGTTTGTATTTAATACATGCATTTTAATTTTTGTGATCTGGGATGATGACCCTGGGAATTAATGTTCACCTGAAACAAATTGACTCACTTCCCAAAAACCTAATTTTTTGGGATAAATAATGTATATTTAATACATTCCAACACATATTATGGAATGTATTGATAATGTTTATATAAATGTATGTAAAATGTATATCACAATATATGTTAAATGCATCAGAAAATGTATTTAATGTATTTCAAAATCATTCTGAAATACATTAAACAATGTATTAGAATATATTTTCACATGTATTTATTAATACATTTGCAAAGTATATTTTCAAATGTATTTGGAAATGTCTTGTGAAATGTATTAGATTTGATTGTTTTTGTAAGAAATACATAAAATGCATTTCAAATGTATGGCAAATATAAAAAATTAGCCAAATCCTATTGTAATGGTGACTGTCTTAACAATGGAGCTCTTTAGTATCACATACACTTATGTCAGTCTCATTAAGACTGCAGAACTGGCAGTGTACAAGCTCACCCTTTAATAACAGAGTACATCGTAATAGGTTGTGGGCTGAAGCCTTTAAACATAAAGTTGATCAATCCCCGTTGAGGAAGTAGCAGATTTTTTGTATATGACAGTAAAATATTCTTATGATGACTATAACATTTGTTGACACCTTCAATTCTTGCACATTTGCGCATTAAAAAACTATATTTCAACACTCTGCCGCTCAGGCAAATTTTGCGAACTACTAAACTTGGAACCAATCAGAACTCCCGTACATACCGTTCGTGATGAAGGCAGACAATGGCCTGCTTCTGTTTACGATGTAAACACAGCCTTTTGTGAAAATGCGAGCTGCTGTCTGATGAAGAGGAACAGATATAGTTAGCTAGCTCCCAGACTGAAATAAGATAAATATAAATTTTCGAGTGCCTTTGAAATATGCAGCATGCAATACAAATTGTCTTGATCATATGGAGAGGTAACTCCGCTGACCATTTAGCCAATTTATTGTAAACTAGCCAATGTTATAGACTAGCCTAGCCAGCTACTGTAACTGTCAATTTGTGTGTCATTAGCCATCTCTCTGTCAGTGAATTCAATTGTTGAGTCATGTTTTGGCATGATTATATGTCTTACTTCAAGTAACTAGCTGCAGGCTTAAAGAAACTAAGGTTACTCACGTAACCACAGTTTTATGAGCTAGGGACTATGCTAGTCACTCAATGGGATATCCTTCTGCCTGACGGCAGGTGAGTCGAGATATTAATTTCAGAGTAATTCCGTGCCACATGCGTGTGCCCCCCCCACCCCCTAAAAATACCTGGGCGCGTAGCATCACTTCCTCAATACTTTTCCCAAGGCTACAAGGGAACCGACAGCTCATAGAACTGTAGTTACGTGAGTAACCGTCGTTCTATTTAGATTGAGGGACTATGCTAGTCACTCAATGGGATGACAATACCAGAGTAAGTCGGTTCTCGTAAGACACAGCCTAGAGCAGTGGTTGCCAACCTTTTTGAATCAAGATCACTTTCTGAGTCAAAATGCAAGCCGAGATCTACCGCTCAGATATTTTTTTACATTAGTTAAAAAATGTAAGACTAAGCAACATTAACCTATTGAAAACAGTACTGTAGCAATGAGGTTTGTGCAGTAGGCTATAGGCCCAATACATTATCACCACATATTGGCTTTGTTCGAATTGCCCTGCCAATGCATTGTTGTTCTGACATTATCGAGCATTATCGGCATAAAATATATATTTCAAAATTTGAAGTAGGCTATATGATCACACTGGTAATAGATCAATTGTTGTGTTACTTGTGAGGCGTAGCTGAGTGAGCATACATAAAACATAATATAGGCACCATCAGCCCAGGAGGTCTGCTAAATGGCATATTATTATTATATTATTATATATATATATATTTTACTGGGCTGATGGTGCCTGCATCTGATGGTCAGTCTCAGCGGAGGCAGAGACCAGCAGACTGAAGGTCCGCCTCTCAACGTCCCTCCCCTCTCCCTTTCCTCCACTGACACTGACCAAAAAGGGACACCGTCTTCCAGCTGATGGTGAAACTCGAGTCGCACCGCATTATTTCTGCCTCATGCACAAATTCATGTTGTTACTCCTATGAACAGAGAAAATATTCCTTGATAGAAAAAATACCCATAAAAAGTATTGAAAGTGCTGAGTAAGAACTTAAACATGAACTCACTCATAAAAACAGCAGCTCTTTGCTGTATTCGTTGACAGTTTCTCTCTAGTCATGGTTTTAAAAGTTTTGAAATCTCAAAGTATCAACTTTGCTGTAGCTTTCTATTACGCCTGCTACGTGACTGCAGACACGATAATCTGAGCCATCCGATTGGCCAGCGGTAGGCCTAAAGTGCACTTGATTTACTCTCCGGGCCCTCCGGGAAGGCATACTTTGTACCTTCAGACACATGAAATGGTTTAAAATCAGAACGCTTCGCCTACCTGGCCCGCAAGGCAGCTGAATCAGGTGCACCTACCGCCAACAGCGCAATATTAATAAAATAAATATGAACGCAAGGCTTTATCATTGGGTCTTTCAGAGACTTTATCTTGGCCAGGTCGCAGTTGTAAATGAGAACTTGTTCTCAACTGGCTTACCTGGTTAAATAAAGGTGAAATAAAAATACAAAAATATATACAGTGGGGAGAACAAGTATTTGATACACTGCCTATTTTGCAGGTTTTCCTACTTACAAAGCATGTAGAGGTCTGTAATTTTTATCATAGGTACACTTCAACTGTGATAGACGGAATCTAAAACAAAAATCCAGAAAATCACATTGTATGATTTTTAAGTTATTAATTTGCATTTTATTGCATGACATAAGTATTTGATCACCTACCAACCAGTAAGAATTCCGGCTCTCACAGACCTGTTAGTTTTTCTTTAAGAAGCTCTCCTGTTCTCCACTCATTACCTGTATTAACTGCACCTGTTTGAACTCGTTACCTGTATAAAAGACACCTGTCCACACACTCAATCAAACAGACTCCAACCTCTCCACAATGGCCAAGACCAGAGAGCTGTGTAAGGACATCAGGGATAAAATGGTAGACCTGCACAAGGCTGGGATGGGCTACAGGACAATAGGCAAGCAGCTTGGTGAGAAAGCAACAACCCTCAGTAAGAGCATTGAAGATGGGTTGTGGCTGGGTCTTACAGCATGACAACAACCCGAAACACACAGCCAGGGCAACTAAGGAGTGGCTCCGTAAGAAGCATCTCAAGGTCCTGGAGTGGCCTAGCCAGTCTCCAGACCTGAACCCAATAGAAAATCTTTGGAGGGAGCTGAAAGTCTGTATTGCCCAGCGACAGCCCCGAAACCTGAAGGATCTGGAAAAGGTCTGTATGGAGGAGTGGGCCAAAATCCCTGCTGCAGTGTGTGCAAACCTGGTCAAGACCTACAGGAAACGTATGATCTCTGTAATTGCAAACAAAGGTTTCTGTACCAAATATTAAGTTCTGCTTTTCTGATGTATCAAATACTTATGTCATGCAATAAAATGCAAATTAATTACTTAAAAATCATACAATGTGATTTTCTGGATTCTTGTTTTAGATTCCGTCTCTCACAGTTGAAGTGTACCTATGATAAAAATTACAGACCTCTACATGCTTTGTAAGTAGGAAAACCTGCAAAATCGGCAGTGTGTCAAATACTTGTTCTCCCCACTGTATATACAAAAAATGTTTGGCGATTGACTAGAAATGCCTTGGAGATCGACCAGTCGAGCGAGATCGACTGGTTCGTGACCACTGGCCTAGAGCAACACATCACTATAGGTGTTCAAGGCAGTACCTGGTCCAACCACAGCTTACTGTTGGGAGGGAAGAGTAGAACCAAGCACAGCTGAGCTCACACTGTGAGGGTCAGCCACATTCACCCGGTAAAACCTTGCACATACTGTATGTCAGAGAGGGGGGCTCCCTTAAGCAGTGCCCAGGAGGTGGCAAATCCCCTGGTGGAGTGTGCTACCACAGAGGATGGGGCTGGGCGGCCAGCTAGGCTATATGCTTGCAGGATAGTTTCTACAATTAAATGTTTTGAGAGAGAACAACACACAAACAGCTGACCAGAGAGACGGATCACCTGAGTCCACTCCACATACGTGTTTAGGGATCTCACAGGACATAGAGCGTGTACATCAACATCATGAGCCCCAGGGGGCATGGAGGTGGATAAAGCTGTTAGCACCATTTCCTTTTTCACGTGACCTGGGGGCAGGATCATTGGTAGGAAGGCAGGATTAGGCAGCAAAGTAATCGACGGACTCCCTTAAGAAACCTGGTCATGAGCGGGTAGCTGCCAAGCGGCCAATCCTCTTCAGTATGACATGCTGAAATGGCTGCTGCATATACCTTAAGTGTGGATGCATCCCTTTCAGCATCGAACAAAGACCTCAAGAACTGGACACAGTTCTTATGCCGCAAGATTCTGGAGCAATGCCCTGCTCCTCACACCACTGGCAGAATACGTGACACCTCGTGTCATAGGTTGACGTGGTGGAGGGGGCCCTGGCACTCTGTAAGATGTTAACAACAGAGGGCTCAAGAACTAAACCAGACCATTTTTGCCATTCAGCGGCCAGACCCACAGCTGCAGACTGGAGGGATTCGGATGCCACAATGTGCCCTCTGCCTGTGACAATAGGTCCGGCCTCTGAGGTAGTTCCCATGCTGTCCCCGCTAGGGGTGACAGTATCGTGCTGAACCAGTGGCATCTCGGCCATCTCACGGCAATCAGAAGGACCTGGTCACTCGCTTCCCTGATTCTGTCCAGAGTCGCTGGAATCAGCAGGATCGGGGGGGGGCGCCAGGGCATCTAGGCAGAGTGGTCCGGGGGGGTTGGATTTCGAGAACCAGAGGGGGCACTGTGTGTTTCTTCAGAGGCAAACAGATCCACCTCCACTTCCCCAAAGATTCCCCACATGCGACTCACTATTCCAGAGGGCCTTCCTTGGACAACATGTCCGCCGCAGTGTTCAGAATCACTGGGAGGTGAACAGCGCTTAGTGAGGCCAGATTCAGCTGTGACCACAGCAGAAGGGTATGTGCCATATGGTGGAGGCAGATGGAACCCAGACCCCCTTGGTGGTTTATGTACGTTACCACTGTGGTGCTGTCTCTGTACCAGCACATGTTTTTCCCGCAGTTGTGGGAGAAAGTTGAGCAGAGCTTGTTGGACTGCTCTCAACTCCAGCATGTTGATGTGGAGTTTGGACCAGCTGGGGCTCCATGTCCCGCTGGCCGCCCTACACCTCAATACTGCTCCCCAGCCTGTCAAGGAGGCGTCTGTTTGAACCAGTTCCCTCTGATGGACTCTGCCCAGGCGTAACCCGCCTGAAAGGAAATCCAGGGATCGCAATCTTGCCAGTGCTCGCGTGCATTCCTTGGACACAGTCAGGCGACAATACCTGTGTTCCTTGGGATGTAAACCTTGAGCATTGAACCACCTCTGTAGGGTCTCTAGTGTAGGAGCCCCAATGGGGTCAGGAGATAGGCTGCTGAGAGGAGACCCATCAGTTTCTGACACTGAAGAACAGTCACCTTCTGGTCTTGGACAAAAGGATTGAGGTGATCTACAATTTTCTGGACTCACTCTTGGGTGAGGTGAGCCCTCATTAGAGACAAGTCAATCCGCATGCCCACGAACGTCACAGTTTGTGTGGGGATCAGGTGGCTTTTGCATGTTCAACCTGAGGCCTAGCTCTGAGATGTGCTTCAGGAGAGATATCATGTCTGCTGCTGACTGTACTCGTAACTGAGCGCAGATTAGCCAATCATCTAGTTAATTCAGTACTATCATCCACTGTGATGTTAGGGGGGCTAGAGCGGCATCCATGCATTTTGTGAATGTTCTTGGTGCCAAGTAGAGGCCGAACGGTAGCAATTGGTACTCATACGCTATGCCGTTGAATGCAAAGCGCAGGAACTTCCTGTGAGCCGAGTGGATTGGTACGTGGAAGTAGGCATCTTTTAGGTCGACAGTGGTGAACCATTGGCCTCGGCTGATAGCCTGTAGGATGTGGGACGGAGATAGCATCTTGAAGTGGAGGGTTTTCAAGCACCGGTTGAGATGCCTCAAGTCCAGGATGGGGCGAAATCTGCCATCCCTCTTGGGGACAAGGAAAAATACTCCATAGAACCCACTGTGCTGTTCTGATGGTTCAAGTTGTCTGATTGCATTCTTCTCCAGCAGGGAGGCAATCACCAGTTGGAGAGCTTCTCTTTTCAGGGGGTCGGCTGTCGTAGTTGACCAAACCCCTCTGAAAGGTGCTGACCGGCATCGGAACTGGAGTTTGTACTCCTGTAGTACTGTATCCACCACCAAGGGGGACTCCACAAGCTCCTCCCACTTTGACGATGGGCATGGGAGAAGCGGCCGATGCCGGGGCCACACCCATCAGGACAACTGAGGGGCCCAGTCCTTCTTTGGAGCAGATGGACGGTGCTTGTTGTGCCGCCGCCTGTGTTGGTGGTGGCGCCACTGCTGACCCGGAGCCTGTTGACGTGGCTGATCAGTGAGTGGCTGGTTTGGAGTAGGGACCAAGCAGCCTTTCAAGGCATGGAGGAGCTGAGGTCTAGACTGCAGTGGTCTCTGGATAGGGTAACTCAGGGCAGGGGGACCCATGAAAGACTGTAGGGTCTCTCTGTCCTTCCGCACCTTCGCCTTTTGCTCCAAAATGGCGTCCACACCAGGGCCAAAAACATTGCCAACAAAGAACACCATTACAAATAGTGTTTCACCATTTATTGAGTACGGAGACAAATAGCAAAGGTGTCTCAGGCAGATTTTTGGGATATATTGAAAGGATCCCACCCTGGTCACCAATGTTGCTGACCGATGTAAAGAGAGACATTTACATTACATTTCAGTTACTGGCCCAACACTCTTAACCAGTTGGCTACCTGCTGCCCTGACAAGACTGTGTAAGACGCGCTAATTTCACCTCAAATGCTTTTATGTGTGAATACATGTCGCAAATGAGTTTCCCCTCGCCTTGTAGCTGCAAGTTAAGGCTGTTAAGTATTTCTGTCACGTCTGTTAAAAATGCGAGGTGCCATTTCCATTCTGGGTCGATCAGCTCTGGGACCGTTTTGTCTTTTAAATGAAGAAATGCGTTAATTTCGGGTAGCAGCTCGTAAAAACGCCTCAAAACTCTGCCCCGGCTCAGCCATCGGACCTCTGTGTAGTACAGCACATCTCCGTGCGTAGACTCCAGTTCAGACAGGAATTCTTGGAACTGCCTGTGTTTAAGTCCCTTTGCTCTGATGAAGTTTATGCACGACACCACAACCTTCATTACAGAATCCCACGTCAACACTTTGCAGCACAGTGCTTGCTGGTGAATTAGGCAGTGGACTCGTAGCGGGGCGGTGAGACCCCCTTTTTTCCAACTCCCGGTTCATGCGTCCTATTAGACCGCGAGTTTCGCCCACCATGCTAGGAGCCCCGTCAGTCGTGATGCTAGCTAGCTTTGACCAGTCCAGGTCCAACTTCTCCATGGTTTGGCACACTTTGTCAAAAATATCCTCTCCCGTTGTAGTCCCTTTGAGACTTTGGAGGGCTGCCAGCTCCTCGCATATCTCAAAGTTTGCGCTAACTCCACGAATAAAAATGAGCAGTTGCGCTGTGTCTTGCACGTCCGTGCTCTCATCCAGTGCTAATGAAAAAAAGTCAAATTCTTTCGTCTTCTGCTGCAGCTGGGCATATACATTACTCCCGATTTCTTCAACGCGTCTGGTGATTGTACTCGCCGACAGACTTACGGCATTAAATGCATCTTTCTTCTCGGGACACACCTCCTCCGCGACAGCATCCATACATTTCTTAACAAACTCTCCGTCAGTGAAAGGCTTACCGCTGCTTGCTATCAGTTTAGCAACCCGAAAGCTGGCCCGAACGGATGCCTGGTTCAGCTGAGCTTGGCGTACAAATGTATTCTGCTGAGATAGTAGTCCACTTTTTAGCTTTGAGAGTTTGTCTGCTCGTATTTGGCCTTGCAAGCTATCGTACTTGTCTTTGTGACGGGATTCATAGTGTCGGCGAAGATTGTATTCTTTGAATACCGCCACCGTCTCTTGACAGATGAGACAAACAGCCTTTTCTTTGCATTGAACAAAAAAATAATCGTTTGTCCACTGCAGGTTAAATACCCTGCATTCTGAATCAATTTTTCTCTTACCTAACCTTTTCGCCATTATTCCGTTCTCTCTTTGACAGGGCCGGGCCTAGGATTTTTTTTCTGGAGGCCAAATAGGAAAAAAATCCGATAGCGTCTCTGGTATTGTTCAGAGGGCCGGGCCAAATGTGCTGACGGGCCGTATCCGGCCCGTGGGCCGTAGTTTGGTGACCACTGGTGTAAGACAACAAAGAAACACAAAGAAAAGACAACAGGCAAATGCCTATGTGGTCTCAATGTCTAAATAGTGACAACATGGGCTAGTTCAAACTGCAGGACTTGGTGAATAGATTATGGGAGACAAAAGTTAGAGACAATAATGAATAAAGATGCTCAAACAAGCACGTGTATCTGTAGTGGGTGTTCTGATACTCAAAAATGCACTAGACTGTGTAAGACAAAATCCAGAAAAGAAAAGTCAACAGGCAAATGCATATGCGGTCCCAATGTCTAAATAGTAACGGCAGGGCTAGTTCAAACTACAGTAGGATGGTTCTCCTCACAGGTAAGTGAATCAGCCCGTGCTTTGTGAATAGCACTTGGTTGATATCTGGGAGCGGTACACATGAGGGCTGAATAGACCATGTGAGAGACAAGAATCAATTAAAGAAATCATCACAGCAAAGGAATGCAGATTGTGAGCTAGAAAATGAACATCCTGAGGCATCCTACTCCAACTATTGACAGGGATAATGTGGCATTTCTTATTTGTCAGTATGAATGAAATTAGTGGGCCCTGCCTTGATGACTATTAGACTTACACTACTTTACATTTTAGTAATTTAGCAGACGCTCTTATCCAGAGCGACTTACAGTTAGTGAGTGCATACATTATGCATTTTTTATTTTTCAACAATCTGGGCTTTATGGGAGACTGGCCAGACAGAAGCCACTCCTGAGAAAAAGGCACATAACAGCACACCTGGAATTGGCAAAAAGAGACTTGAAAGACTATGAGAGCATAAGGCAAAATATTCTGTGGTCTGAAGAGACAAAAATTGAACTCTGGAGAAAACCAGGCACAGCTCATCACCCGTCTAACACCATCCCTACTATGAAGCATAGGCCGGCGCACAATTGTCCCAGCGTCGACCGGGTTAGGGGAGGGTTTGGCCTGGGGAGCTTTACTTGGCTCATCGCGCTCTAGCCACTCCTTGTGGCAGGCAGGGCACCTGCAGGCTGACTTCGGTCGTCAGTTGGACAGTGTTTCCTCCTACACATTGGGGCAGCTGAGTTCCGGGTTAAGCGGGCGGGTGTTAAGAAGCGCAGTTTGGCGGGTCATGTTTCGGAGGACGCATGACTCGACCTTCGCCTCTCCTGAGCCCGATGGGGAGTTGCAGCGATGAGACAAGATTGAAATTGGGGAGAAAAAGGGGGTAAAATACACAACAACAACAAAAAAAAACGGGTCTCAGGTATTCAGGTACAGGTGGATCCGTGAAGACCTCTACTGACACATACCAAAATCATACCAATAGCACTAAAATGCATTTAAATGACTACAAACATGATATATTATCAGTCATGTAGTTACTCCATGTCTTTCACATCTCGGGGCACTAGATTTTTTCATTACTTAACTAAGCCGAAGAGAGGAACTTACTATAGTAATAATCATTAAAAAAAGACCTCTTGAGAATGGAAACTTGTTTTTTATGAAGTTGAACATTTATCAACATTTATGACAGAATGTTAAAATTAGGTGAAATCAAATGTTTTTTGTTTTACTCATAATACTTTAAATTATATCACTGCCAAAGGTTACTTGGTGGCCAAAAAAAGTATCTCTATTGATCAATACGTAAAGAGTAATTTAAGAATCCTCTAGAAAGGCCAAACTACTGTATGTCATATGCCGAATTAGGAACCCCTTTGTCCATCCTGTAGACTAGATGTCAAAGCCATGCATTTCTGGAATTGTCAGGCATTACATGCATTTTAGCAAAGATGCAAATATATGTAACTATATTTGAAAAACATTTTATATGAAGTGAAATATATTGAAATGTATTTTATTCCCGTATGGGTTGGTTCTGAAAAACATCTTTACACATGTTTCTGTCCTAATAATTGATCTCTGACATGTTTGTCACAACAGGAAGCAGTAACTATTTGTGAAACCCCCAGTCTGCCCATCACTCTAGTCACTGTTAATTGAAGAAGTGGCTCCTAGATTGCTGTGACAGAGGATATACTCTGTAGGCTTGTTGTGGAGCTTAGCAATAGGCCCCCCATCGTTAATTTTGTGTCTGGATGGTGAAGGAGTCAGCAGCACTCACTTTTCCATGTGTTGAGAGTCGAACAATTCTCTCTGCTTCTCACCAGTGGTCCAGTGTTACAAATCACATCATCAGCTGTCTGAGCACCCACAGCCACCTCTTCTCCAGCAGATTGATGGCCAAATGGAGGAAAAATCAATGGTTTCCTCTCGTCAGAAAGAACCAGCTGTCATGTTTAGGAGTTTGATGTGCACCGCTCCAGAGTTTTCCCTAGCCTGCTGCTTTCTCCTCCCGGCTCTCGGCGTGAAAGTAGTGTTTGAACACACTGACAGGGACTAAGTAGATTCTCGCCATTCTCTCTAATTACCCATTTCTATCCTCCATTTTCTCTCTCTCTGCAATTTGTTTGCTGGGTAGCCATGTAATGGCCATTGACGGTGGTGTTGTGTCATGAGTGGTATGTCCCAGGGAGCAAGGTGTGTAGGAGGCTGGTAAAGGTTGATTTAGAGGGTTGGCAAACGGTCATGGCACCTCCTCTGAGGTGACCCTTTGATTGGCTAATAGCAGTCAGTTTCCCTGCACTAGGATTGCTACTCACACAGCAGCTGTAGTTTCCATCAGTCCATCCGTATCAATACTCCTTTACCTCTGGAACAGTGGAGGTTTCTACACAGTGGTTGTGTGAAATAAACAGACATCAGTGGCATTTTTCACTTTGGGGTTCCGATAATGGAAAATTCATATAAATTGACCATATGTTTGCTTATAGAGATAGTATTTGAACTGATACTTGTCACTGTATCTCTCTTACTATGGTTCAGTCTCTTACAATGTAAATGCATCCTGCCTCCTGTGCTTCCAGAGCGGAGTTATTTTGAACCTCCTTTTATTTATCCTGTGCCTCCAGACAGTGAATGGGCCATTCATTCCTGTTGTGCTATGTCTGTGTGTATCTGACAAGATGCCAGGGCATCTGCTGGCTCCGCATGCCTCCCTCTCTGCTGCCTTACAACAGCACCATTCCTTTTCATTTTTCCTGGCATTCTAATCAGAGCATTACGAGCTCCAGCGGGTGAAGTACGTAGAAAGTTGTGTTTCCTGACAGCCAGTAAAAACCTTATAATCTCCCCGATTCAAGTGGGCCATTTAAAAAAAATACTAACTAGCGCTATCACTCAGGCCACCCCCTTCTCTTTTTCTTTAATGCCCTTTTTATTTAATATATAGCCCATGAAAAATGAAAGACTCCCGCTTCGGCGTGTAGATATTTTGTTGCTGATGATGCGAGACGAATTTCTATCACAGCTTTGTTTCCACCGGGTGAGCGGATAATCTTTTACAGCGCAGGGAGGGAGAGCGCCGCTCCCATCAATCTCCAGGGCTTATGGCCGCCGCATGGTTGCATTACCCAACTAGAACACTGGCTCGCTGTGCACACTACCGGCCCACACAGGGTCAGGGGGCGCCAGGGGAGCGGCCCACTCAGGACCCATCTGGGCTCCTCTGATGGACCTGGACCCAGAGAGCACACCTCCCACCCCACTCCATCCTGCACAACAGCGGCTCACTTCTGTTCCATCACTCCTGTCCTTGTTATTATGTCATTTTTCTAACAAGCTAGTCACGTCTGAGAGAGCAGTAATGTTTTCCTGCTGACAGCCCCTGTGAAACTATGTTTGCAGCAGAGTCTCAGCTGCTCTTATTGCCAAGGTGGAAAGCATAAAGTCAGCTCCAGAGGTTTCACCCCGCTGACTTCTGTGTTGTGTGTTGTGGAGCAAAAGGTCCCGTCTGAGTGGTGGCATCCTGCCCAGTGTGGCCCCCAGAGTGAGGCCCCTGGTGGCCCCATGGCAGGCGTGGAGCACTGTCTCTCCCCCTGGCCTCCACTCCTCCGCAGCCCACTGCCCTGCCGCCTGCCTGCTCGCCTGCCTACCCGCCTCCCTCCCTGCCTCCCTCCCTGCCTGCCACTGCTCTCCTCTCTGCCCGTGGAGACGCCGCTGCTCTGATTGACAATAATGGGAACTGGCAGAATCGATGGGAGACAAGAGAGGGGCGTGTGTGTGAGATTCTCCTGGAGCGCCCAGTCACAGACCAGGGGCTCTGGCACGGCTCACCTGTCATCCCTGCATCTCCCCGGATTAGGGCCTGTGACAGGGGGACGGGGCTGGAGAGAGGCTGTGTACTTGTCATTGTCACTGACAGTATAGAAATAGAGCATCTCCGGTACACTTACACGTCTTCTTACGAGACTCAAGCAAGAGACAATTGCTTGCTTTACAAGCATTTACTAGCTCTACTGTCTACTGTGTCCACTCACTGTGGTGAGGGAAGAAATCACATTGGCAATCATTTCTCAAAAATATTTCCAATAAAGGAAAATTTATAGAATGTAATTCACAGTATTTATTTTTTCAAATAAACAGCTTCTATCTTATATGTCATTTTGGAGAAACGATTGCCAATAGTATCTTCTATCCCGATAAACTTATATGTTTACTGTGTTCACAAGAGTGGAATATTTTGTGTGTGTGTCTGTGTGTGTCTGTATGTGTTTGTTAGTAGCAGAACGAGGTCAGGTGTCGTGACAGGGGGCACTCCATTCTCTAATTGATCGGAAAAAGATGCACATGAAGAAGACGTTAAAGCGAAATGAAGTCATAACAGTGAATTGAGACATTTATTAGGTCAGACGAAAGGCCCTCAGAAACGTTGAGATTGTTTATTGATTTTTGTGTTTTGGCTGGCTGCGCCCGAGTAATCGTTTGTGCTGCTGCAGCCGCTGGAGCTACCCGCCGGCCCGGGGCTGGGGCTGGGGTACAGCCAATCGTAAGGTGGGACCCTGGACTGAGACTTCCACCCAAAGTGAGATACTTAAACCATGATAACGCAATATGACTGTAGTCATCCCCATCTCATACTGACTTTAGTCCATTTAGCCTTGTCTAACTGACCACAATACAACACCTTCACTTCTAGGGTAATGTTGTAGGGCGGCAAGTAGCCTAGCAGTTAGTGTTGAGCAGGTAACCGAAAGGTCGCTGGTTCAAATACCTGAACCGACAAGGTGAAAATCTGTCAATGTGCCCTTGAGCAAGGCACATAACCCTAATTTGCTCCAGGGTCACCGTACTACTATGGCTGACCCTGTAAAACAACACATTTCACTGTCCCTATCCAGTGTGTGACAATAAAACATACACTGAATGTATAAAACATTAAGGACACCTGCTCTTTCCATGACATAGACTGACCAGGTGAAAGCTATGATCCCTTATTGATGTCACTTGTTAAATCCACTTCAATCAGTGTAGATGAAGGGGAGGTGACAGGTTAAATAATTATTTTTTATCCTTGAGACAATTGAGACATGGATTATGTATGTGTGCCATTCAGAGGGTGAATCGTCAAGGCAAAATATTTAAGTGGATTTGAACGGGGTATGGTAGTAGGTGCCAGGCACACTGGTTTGTGTCAAGAACTGCAATGCTGCTGGGTTTTTCACGCTCAACAGCTTCCTGTGTGTATCAAGAATGGTCCACCACCCAAAGGACATCCAGCCAACTTGGCACAACCGTGGGAAGCATTGGAGTCAACATGGGACAGCATCCCTGTGTGTGTGTGTGTGTGTGGGGGGGGTTGCAACTCAATATTAGGAAGGTTTCCTTCATGTTTTGTACACTCAGTGTATATATTGTATGTATTGTTGTGAGCTGGTGAAGACGGTCTGTTGTTCCTGTGCTTGACTGATAGAGGGGAGTTCTCCCTCAGGGGATACATTGAGGTCTCTGACAGACGGCATCTTCAGGCTCTGCTTGACACAAACAGGTTGTACATTACTTGTGTGTGTGTTTACTTCAGCATCTGTGTCTTTCTGTTCTGGGAAACAGGATAATGTAAATTCTCAGATGCAGCTACAATGCCCAAATGGTAAATTAAAATGTGTAATGAAAGCAGTACGTGAGCAGAGTTGCATGGCATTGGTATGAAATTGATTCACCCAGCATGAATAAAGGAAAAAAAATAGATCACACAAAGAATCACTCTATAATCATGCTATCATCATAGAAATGCCCTCGATTGGAGGGATCCTCAGTTCCAGACAAGCAGTCCCTTTAGGGGAGCAGTAAAGATAAGAAATAAGATGATTTCCCCCTCTCACCCCTCCCTGGTCGGCTGAATGTGCTGAGGGGTGCTGGACTAGTGAGTGTTAGGCAGAGTTCACTCATACTCGTGACATCAATCTGCCTGTTCTTTATTAGACGGGGCAGTGAGCTGTAACTGACTGCATTGTCCAGAGATGGACTGGGGCCCATAGCACACGGGACCCTGGTCAGCCACCTTGACAATACAATCAATAACCACACACTCATTACTGGCTGGGGCCTGCCTGCCTGCTTCGTGGAACCTACCTCTGTCTCTGCTTGTCTTTCCCTCACTATCTTCTGTCTCATTCTCTTGTTCTCTGCCTGTCTCTTTCTATCTCTTTTTCTCTTTGTAACCTATCATTCTCTTTCTCACCGTTTATTACATTTTTGCTATAAGACATACTTTTTTCTCTTTCTCTCTCTCTATGTAGGAAACTATAGATAGAAAAGGATGAGGGACGTAGAAGCTGATGGAAGTATTTTGTAGAGATGTCAGCTGCAGTCTCACTACTGTTGGGACTCTTTTTTTCCTGGGTCTGCGTGGCAGGTTGGACAGTAACACCCTGTGATCCTGGTTGGAGCCCAGGGCCTATAAAGGGTCATGCCCTCAACTTGTCTTCCTCATAACGCATAATAAGAAGAGGTTATAAATCTTCCCAATTAGCTCTGTCCATCAGTCCCCTTAATTGGAGTGTTGTGACTGGCTGGGGGATGGCCTTGTGAGCCAGAGAGGTAAGATCGACGAGGAGGCCAGGTCAGGATGGAGAGCTATGTGGGTGTGGGGGGCTACTTTCCATCTACTGTAGGTAACAGTTACACTGTGGGACTGTGATATTTTCTGCGGTTTATCGTAAATGTTCAGACCAAATGTGACATATAGTAGAGCAAGTCCATCATTCTTGGTATCAATGAGAATGTCCCCTATTATGTCTTTGTGATTATATAAACTATATGAATGATACATACATACACACATACAGGTAACTGCCAAAATAATAGAAACACTTGAGTAAATGAGGGATATAAAGTATATTAATTAAAAGCAGGTGCTTCGACACAGGTGTGGTTTCTGAGCTAATTAAGCATCATGCTTAGGGTCCTGTATAAAAATGCTGGGCAAGCCATTATTTTGGCTACCATGGCTATGCCCCCATAGGATGACAATGCCCCCACCCACAGGGCACGAGTGGCCACTGAATGGTTTGATGACCATGAAAACGACGTAAACCATATGCCATGGCTGTCTCAGTCACCAGATCTCAACCCAATGAAACAATTATGGGAGATTCTGGAGCGGCGCCTGAGACAGTGTTTTTCCCAACATAACACCTAATGGAATTTCTCGTTGAAGAATGGTGTCGCATCCCTCCAATAGAGTTCCAGACACTTGTAGAATCTATGCCAAGTTACATTGAAACTGTTCTGGCCCGTGGTGGCCCGTGGTGGCCCAACACCCTATTAAGAGATTATATGTTTGTGTTCCCTTTATTTTGGCAGTTACCTGTACATTTCCTGTGATCAGTGGGCACAGGTGTTCTAAGTTGAATGGGTCCCTCTCATTCTGTACCTCTCTCTCTCTCTCTCTCTCTCTCTCTCTCTCTCTCTCTCTCTCTCTCTCTCTCTCTCTCTCTCTCTCTCTCCCCACACACACACTCCATCTCTTGTGGGTTTGGCCACCACACCTCCCCTCTCTCAACACCTCAGTCAACCGCTCCTCTGTGGCCACTCAAACATGAGACCCCAGCTTCCGCTGCTAACATCCACTATCCGATGACACCGCTCTGCTGGAGAGTTAATAGAGAGGCCATTTGTCTATGGAGAGATCCCTGTCCCAGCACTTCAACAGACAGACAGAGGAACCAGCACTGGCCTTTATGTGCCCTTACAATGCTCTCTCTCTCTCTCTCTCTCTCTCTCTCTCTCTCTCTCTCTCTCTCTCTATTGGGATTAAGAAGGGAGGCAGAGTTAACCCCACGTTTGTGGGAGAAGATTTTCCCCATCACGCTGAGAGCTGCAGACAGTTGTTTCCTTTCTCTCTGACTGTCCAGAGATAATTCAGTCATCAGGCTTTGAACTGTAGATAGGAAGAAAGAGGATGAGCCCGGGGATGGACCAGTGTTTGGGGAAGGGGGTGAGAGGGGGACACTGGAGGGGACAGGTGTGCCACAAGGGGTGCATTAAAGGTCCAAGCCAGTTTGCTACAGCAGGAAAAGAATCCTGCAGCAACAGAAAATGTGATTAATGGACATTTTTGTAGGGGTTGATACATTTTTTCGTAAGGGAAAATCAAGTCTGAAATTTCAAAGTGGAAATCACAAACTTCAGAAGCCTTTTTAAACCTCAAATACACTACACTTTTTAAATTTCCTGCATTGCATTAAGGTTCTCCTGCTACAGGGTGATCAAAGTAAGATCCTACATCTGTAGGACCCAGAGCAGGTGGAAGTGTACTTATGTATGAAGTATATACATAGAAAACATACAGCTTAAAAATGTATAAAACCATCAAATGAATAGTAACAAAAAGATGTCAATGAGTATTGAATGCTTTCAAGATGACAGGCACTTATCTTATGAAAAATGTATGATGTGCAAATTGTATTCAGCAGAGAGATTAGCTGTTATCCAGTTAACTAAAGAGCATGATGATTTCCCAATTTTTATTTAATTTGAATATTGATCTCCTTAATCTGCCTGTGTAAATAAACCTCCTTCCTGCAGCTGACAGTCCATCTGTACGTGCTGAGTGGCTCTCTGTAAGCACCCTGTCTCTGTAATCACCCTCTTCCCCCCTTGCGTTTTATGAATGCAAAAAGATGGGGAGAGGAAATTAATTTGCAATAAACGTCTTGACAGAGTGGCTTTTGTTTTGGCCGAGGCACGTGGTTCTCCTCAGTATCTGTCCAGGTGTTTTGGTCTGTGACCCCCCCCATCCCAGCCCAGCCCCATGCTCCAGGGCAGGGTGCATCATAAAAGGCCTCGGGTGTCCCATCAAAGGGCCCATTGAGTCCGGGCCATGGGTAGGACAGAGGGGCCACAGTGTCAGCCCTGGAAACGTGACACCCTCCGACAGCGGCCCACTCCAAAGCACGCTGACAGCCTGGCGAAAGCAGATCAGTGGGGGCACTCTCATTCACTCCTACCTCTTCATCTCCCTGGTTGGCCCTCTCACACAGAGAGAGAGAGAGAGAGAGAGAGAGAGAGAGAGAGAGAGAGAGAGAGAGAGAGGGGGGAGGTGCGTCTATTCTTATTAATTTCATCCTAATGGTCTTTCTGGAATCATATTCTGTATACAGTGATGATCTGTGTGTGGGTTTAGTGCTTGCCTTTTAAACAGCCCTCCTGTTCTCCCCAGGCAGTAAAGCCCCCAGGTGGCCTCTCTCAATGCCCCGAAGTTACCTCCGCCTGTCCCAAACACACTCCTTTATCATGACTTCCTCTGACCTGCAAGTAACACACATAATTGACATGCAATACAGACAATAGAATGTGTAGCAAGGTGTTTTGGAATACCCATTCAAGCCATTGAATAATGGCCTCACAGAACCTGAAGTCAAATAGAATGACTGGATTTACTGGACGTGTTGCATTGTTAATGTTTCAACACTTTCTGTTTATTGATCGATCGGTTTATTTCATATTTCATATCTATTTTTTGTCTTTATATTGAAAAGTTCAAGATCTTTTGCACTGAACTGGATCTTATCTAATCCTCCTCTGAATATCATTCCTCTGCAGATAAAAATAAATAAAACGAGTGTCTTTAATAAAGTGTAATATAATTTTAACTGGGAGTCTCTCAAATTAGCAGTGGATGGGTCATGACAGGGGTGCTGCTCTCACCAATGCCCTCAAATAAGCCTCACCTGTCAGGTAGTTAAAGAGCATGCAGGCCCTCAACCACCCTGTAGTGAGCAGTGGACAGGCCAATGTCCCCAATCCCAGTGGCTTGTATTAATAGAGAGGAGGAAGGAGGTTTTAGTGAAACTATGCTAACCAGATACATGAACATGGATTTATGTTGTGTTGTTCCTTCTTATCCATGTGATTTGCTATATATTTGGTATTCACACTGTTAATAGCACAGGTATCTGTTTTAAATAAAAATAACATGTTAAGAACATTCAAATGGAATATAAAAACTTTTGCTTTTAATTTGATTATTTACCAGAGAAACCAAAACATATACATTCTATTCATTTGACCCCACATTTAACATATCCATGCACCTGATTTTCCAACCCTAAATCCTAGTGTGATTATAACGGCCCTGCCGCTCAATCTCATCACATAAAAAAAAAGAAACTTTAAATAATAACCGAGTTGTTTGTGGTGACACCCTAAGCCATGTTTGTTGCTTTGTAATATATAGAAACAGCAGAGAGAGGCAGTTGTCTGTGCTCTGCACCTGCACCAACCATTCACCCAGAGGTCTTTAAAACCCACCACTGTGGCGAATCACAGGAGGAATGTTCCATGTTCCCTGGGGTCACCTGCCCCCCGTCTCGCTACCCTGCCACCCCACTGTCCTGCTGTCCCGCTGACCGTGTGTGTGAGCTCAGGGGCGCGGTGGTGCTTTGATGGGCTGCCCCCCAACAGGCCTGTAGATTCCACCCCTGATCCCCTCATTCCCCCTGGGCTCTCTCTCTTCCTGTGCTCCCCTCTGCCACGTGCCAGGGAGCTGTGCGTATACAAATCACCATGGCCTTGTTAGCATAGTTTAGTGAAGATGTCAGCTTTACGAGGCCTGGGATGCTTGCTATGCATGTCAGGGCCGGGAGGGGAGGGGCTGACCCACCAAGGGAGAGAAGGGGGGCACACCAGCACTGCACTGTAAATTTAGGGCTGACTGAGGTATGGAGCCTGTTCCTCCACAGCAATGAAATGACAGACCTGTCCCCATACCCTGGCCCTATGAACGCACACTGTGCTTTGTGATGTAGCCCTTTCCTGCAGTCAAATGTCTTAGTGGCCTCATGGGGGGAATGTTATTAATATTTTTTATAATTTCATAATTAATCAAAATTATTTTCAAATATCTGCCGAAAAGCTGGTGTTTCTATATCAAACGGTTTTGTTATATTTCAGTCTTATGTGATGTATATAAAGTGTAATATAGGGATGCAAACTCAAAATTGAATACATTTCAACTCTATATCTGACATGGTGCAGATGTCTTCTTTTAACCATGTGTGTGAGGTGTATACTATTGTTTAAGATACATTCTGTGTGACCCTGATTTAACCCACTGCAGTATTAACTGGGACAGGAGGAGAAGCAGAGACTAGTTAGAGGTTTTCTCTACTCAAAGCTCCCCTTTTTGTTCTGAAAAACTCCAAATTATATTAGTCAAAATTATTGTTCCCTGTTATAATTCAAACTGTGTTGAGGAATCTGCAGTGGCATGATGAAAATATGAGGCTTCTATTTGTGTGTTGATACCATGAGCTCATTAATCTAATTTCCTTTCTGATGATTGAAAATGGAGCAAGGCTCTGACTTTATCACAGAGATAAATCGGTGGCCCATCCTCTGAGCAGATATAATCTGTCACGTGTCATGCAGGAAGATCAGTTCACCTGCACACACTTAATAACCCTGTGGAGGGAAGGCCAGGCCAGCACTGTGGTGATTTAAGAGAGGCTCATTCTTTGTTTGCCTTTGCAAACACCTGATGGTTCTATTAATTAATAGAGTGCAATTAGCAGGCCACGTCACACCAGGCCACTTCACACCAGGTAGGCTCCTTAAAGAGAATTACGAGATATTAAAAAGCAGGGAGAGACTCCATTAGAGCTGACCTTTTCTTTTAAATTACTGATATTTGAGATTTAATTCAGAATTCAATGAAAACTTCATTTTTATTCTTATGGCTGGGACCTTTTTTGTCTCCGATCTGAAATGGGGTCTCCTACAGCCTGCAGGTCATTAATTATGATCTTTATAAATTAAATTAAGAAGATGTCACTGGTTTATTTTTTATATTCCATGCACCTGATTTTCCAACCCTAAATCCTAGTGTGATTATCCCACACAGGTTAACAGACTAGCTGTGAACAGTAGAACCTAGTGAACAGTAGAACATAAATATGGTCTCTTTTGTGTGTCTGGATAATTCTGTACAAACTTATGTGAAATTAATGAAATGACTGCCAGTACAATAACAACAATGCAAAATATTTTCTGAGGGAACAAGTCTGACATAACAAATATGTCCAACATATTATTTAGGGTTAAATGTAAATCTAAAAGGATGGAGCTTCTTGGTGTGGCCATAAACTGTCTCTCCCCAGCTACATCCTAGTCACCTGATGGTGGAGTAAAATATTCCCTGTCTGGACGAGCTGCCTGTGAGTGATTTAACATGTGAGAGATATGGATCCTGAAACAGAAAATACAGTACTGTACCGAGGGTATCTTTACTGATTAAAAGGCCCTTTGCAAGATTTAGCATGGGGTATGTATACAATGTAATGTTTAAAGATGTGTAATACTGCATATGGTTTTATTTCAACTTCTACTGAAGGAGAGGCATAATTGTGTAATAAAATGTTTTTTACCAAAACTATACCATGATTTAACCCTTGCTATTACCATACGCTATCAGCTGTTTGGATAGTAACTATAGCAACCACAAATTGAGCCTTCCTTGCCATTGCATCACACACGAACACGCACGCACACACACACACACACACACACACACATTCATAGAAGCACACACATGCTATCTATTGCTATCTATGTTCTCTCTCTCTCTCTCTCTCTCTCTCTCTCTCTCTCTCTCTCTCTCTCTCTCTCTCTCTCTCATACACACCCACACACACACACACACAAACTCTCACACCGTCTCCACCCACATACATTTATTTATTCGTTATATTTCCTAATTCAGTTTGACGAATGAGTGACAGCTTGACACCTCATTCGGCAAGATTAATAGAACGACACAATATTTACGTGGCAGAGACAGCCAATTATCCCACCATCTATCATCCAGATTATCTTTCTGATTGAAAACTACTCGTCCATGTAATCGGAATTATTTGGAATTAGAAGGGACTTTATGGCTTCTTGTGTCACTTTTCCTGGACGGTGGCAAATTAGAAATATTAGATACATAAAGAGAGTGCAGGAAAGGGGTGAATATTTCATTTAGGCTATTTGCCCTGGGGTGAACCCAAGCATTTTCAACACACCATTTGATAGGTTTATGTAAACAATTTAAATTGTTTCAACCTGGTATATTGAACATTTTGTGGATATGGTTATCCTGGTTTCCAGTAGCAAGAGGCCATGAATTGGAAACATATTTGATTTGTAAATAAGAAATAGGCTCCTGTATCGATCTAATGCTATGTTTTGAAATGTCTATCTCACTCAGCACAGAAGCAGTTAAATCAGCTTGCTCCTTCAACTCCTGTCTGTCCCTCAGCCTCCCTCGATCAATTCATCTCCCTCTCCCTTCTACTACAGTACTTTGCATTCCTTTTTT
This sequence comes from Coregonus clupeaformis, assembly GCF_020615455.1. Taxonomy (NCBI): domain Eukaryota; kingdom Metazoa; phylum Chordata; class Actinopteri; order Salmoniformes; family Salmonidae; genus Coregonus; species Coregonus clupeaformis. The sequence continues at coordinate 8,294,091 of NC_059216.1, forward strand.
CTCCCATCCCCCTTTCTTCTTATATCTTCCACTTACTTTCCTCTAACACAACTATCTTCTGTTTAGCCACACTTTTGACTAACTCCTTCTTGACTTTACCCCATTATACCATTACTTCACTTTTCTGTGTAACTTCTCTCCCCAAATTCACCCCTCCTTTACCACCCTCACAGTATAATATATATCCACCAACCCCCCCAGAGTTGTCAGAAACTGGTTTTCAGACACAAGAGCCTGTATCTGACTCAGAGTAAACCAGAACCTTCTTCACTCAGCCATCCCATCAGGAGAGACACACTGTACAATACAGAGGTCTTATACAGTAGATAGGCAGCAATTCTGCATCTTACTTTATTTTACATTTTAGTCATTTAGCAGACGCTCTTATCCAGATCGATTTACAGTTAGTGAATGCATTAAAAAAAAAATCATACTGGCCCCCCGTGGGAATCGAACCCACAACCCTGGCGTTGCAAACGCCATGCTCTATCAACTGAGCTACACAGGACTTAATAAATCAATACTTTCCAGATCTGCAGAATTTGAAACTTGTTTATAAATACTTAAATGGCAAATTAAAATAGATCTATAGATTAATCAATTATTAAACGTACTGGTCGATACCGGACCCAAAAATAAATGTACTTCTAGTGTCTGTTATTGGGTATATGACATAGATTGACTGAGCATTTTTCTTAGTTGGCCTTTGGTAATGCAATTTAGAAAGTGATGTTGTATCCATTTAGTAATCCTGGCACTCTAAGGCTCAGTAGTTTCTGGTTTTAAAAATAGTGAAAATTGCCGCCTATAACCGTGTTGCAGTGGTTTGATCTCATTGCCCAGAGCGCGTTCAGACTTATAAATAGGATTATGCCAACCCGATATAGTGCTCTCACAACTAGCTTGTTTATTTGTATCCTCTTATTAGGGGAGTTGGATCCTTAAAGGGTGCCAAAATTATCCCGCAAATCGCTGACAATGAAAAATGAAAGGTCCCTAACGGTTATTATAAGCAATCTGTCTGCGTTGAAGCACAATGTGACTGCTGTGCTTGTGATACCAACGGGGTGACCTCTGTGAGATGGAGGAGAGAGACACGCTGAAAGTCAGTGATTCAGTGAGAGGACAGACAGAGAGACCGAGAGAGTCTAGGACTTCCATCATGGTGACATCTAGAAGTTCTCAACAAGGTAGGAAGTTCATGGCTAATGGTTGATAAATTGTAGAATTTAAACATGCAATTGATATCTCCTATTTATACATGTGTACATTGCACATAAGCATTTACTAAACATAGGATTTATCCATCATAAACTTTGTATTAATTAAATTATACTCATTGCAATAGTCAACATTGAAAAGGGTATTAAAAAGGATATCAATACATTATAATAAAGAAATGTAATGATTTTCTACTAAAATCATTCTGTATCAGCCAGTTACAATGCAGTCTCTCTTGCTTCTTGCCTCACACAAAGGTGTGTGCAGCTCTTTCTTTTGGAAGTATACAGTCTCACTACTTGGAGTTGGGAAAGCCAGATCACTCTACTAGTCCACTACTTCAACCCTGGGGAACAAATTAACTGTGTCTTGCTCTCGGCTTCCCCGTAACCTTTCCCCATCCTGAGTGACATTTGTATTTCCCTGCGCTCTGCAGGGCCTGGGCCCAGGCGTATGGTGGTTGGTGAGGAAGAGAGGATGCAGAGATGCTACATATGTAAAATATCAGCATCTGTCTGTCTGTGTTCTGTACAGGAGGATAGAGGAGAGCGAGAGACGGCCCAGCTGTTGAGTGAAAGCTTCCTCCCATGTGAAACTGAGATTCTCTTGTGGAGGCAGCAGCCGAGAGGTCGCGACCCCAGAACATGGCACAGATTCACAACTCTGTCTGAGATCTGTCTGGAGAGACAGATTAAAAAACAGGTGCTGCTATTTTCTACTCCCATTTTTAAAAGAATGGTGTGTCTATTTTTTAATTATTTGGGATCATTGTAACACTGATCACTGACAGACAGCTTTATTTATTTGTTATTTTTTAAAGACAGGGTATGCCATTTTGAGATTATGGGATATTTTCAAGATTCTTACAAAAATTAGTAGATCATAAGACTAACATGTTTGCAAAAATCACCTTAAACATCCAACCCACTGAACAAAATGACCGAACAGTTGAGTTGGAGTTTGCCAGTTTGGGGGAGGGACGGGGCTAGGGTTTGGTAGCTAGCTGAAGAGGGATTGGGCTAGGGTTTGGTAGCTAGCTTAAGAGGAATGGGGCTAGGGTTTGGTAGCTAGCTGAAGAGGGATGGGGCTAGGGTTTGGTAGCTAGCTGAAGAGGGATGGGGCTGGGGTTTGGTAGCTAGCTTAAGAGGAATGGGGCTAGGGTTTGGTAGCTAGCTAGCTGAAGAGGAATGGGGCTAGGGTTTGGTAGCTAGCTAGCTGAAGAGGAATGGGGCTAGGTTTTGGTAGCTAGCTGAAGAGGGATGGGGCTAGGGTTGGCTAGATTAACTCCACAGTGTCATGCTGCTAATCGAGGAAGTGGAGCAGGGGGTCAGGGTCTTCAGCACCTGTGTGGATTAATGACCACGGGGCTGGGCCGGCTAGGAGAGAGCAGCTCGCCCATAAAGACGCCAGTCCCTGTGGAACATCGGGGCCCTACCTGGCTAAACCAGAGGTCAGGCCTGTTGATTCACCTTGGGGAGCCCTGCTGCAGCGCCATGTCTACTGTACCCAGCACCATAGGTATCACAGAGAAACTGGACCCTGGGAATGGTCAAAGAAAATAATTGTGACCACATCAGGTCATATCAATTTTGTCATAAAAACACTGGATTTTCAGACATGTAGGCTTTGAAAATAAATACACTAATATACTGTACAGTGGGGGAAAAAAGTATTTAGTCAGCCACCAATTGTGCAAGTTCTCCCACTTAAAAAGATGAGAGAGGCCTGTAATTTTCATCATAGGTACACGTCAACTATGACAGACAAAATGAGGAAAAAAAATCCAGAAAATCACATTGTAGGATTTTTAATGAATGTATTTGCAAATTATGGTGGAAAATAAGTATTTGGTCAATAACAAAAGTTTCTCAATACTTTGTTATATACCCTTTGTTGGCAATGACACAGGTCAAACGTTTTCTGTAAGTCTTCACAAGGTTTTCACACACTGTTGCTGGTATTTTGGCCCATTCCTCCATGCAGATCTCCTCTAGAGCAGTGATGTTTTGGGGCTGTCGCTGGGCAACACAGACTTTCAACTCCCTCCAAAGATATTCTATGGGGTTGAGATCTGGAGACTGGCTAGGCCACTCCAGGACCTTGAAATGCTTCTTACGAAGCCACTCCTTCGTTGCCCGGGCGGTGTGTTTGGGATCATTGTCATGCTGAAAGACCCAGCCACGTTTCATCTTCAATGCCCTTGCTGATGGAAGGAGGTTTTCACTCAAAATCTCACGATACATGGCCCCATTCATTCTTTCCTTTACACGGATCAGTCGTCCTGGTCCCTTTGAAGAAAAACAGCCCCAAAGCATGATGTTTCCACCCCCATGCTTCACAGTAGGTATGGTGTTCTTTGGATGCAACTCAGCATTCTTTGTCCTCCAAACACGACGAGTTGAGTTTTTACCAAAAAGTTATATTTTGGTTTCATCTGACCATATGACATTCTCCCAATCCTCTTCTGGATCATCCAAATGCACTCTAGCAAACTTCAGACGGGCCTGGACATGTACTGGCTTAAGCAGGGGGACACGTCTGGCACTGCAGGATTTGAGTCCCTGGCGGCGTAGTGTGTTACTGATGGTAGGCTTTGTTACTTTGGTCCCAGCTCTCTGCAGGTCATTCACTAGGTCCCCCCGTGTGGTTCTGGGATTTTGGTGGCCGACTAAATAATTTTTTCCCCCCACTGTATATGGACTGGTTCCCTGTAGCTCAGTTGATAGAGCATGGCGCTTGCAACGCCAGGTTTGTGGGTTCATTTCCCACGGGGGGCCAGTATGAAAAATTTATGCACTCACTAACTGTAAGTCGCTCTGGATAAGAGTGTCTACTAAAATGTAAAATGGACTTGCACCCTCTGCTGTTTCCTGAAGTCCACGATCATCTCCTTTGTTTTGTTGACGTTGAGTGAGAGGTTATTTTCCTGGCACCACACTCCCAGAGCCCTCACCTCCTCCCTGTAGGCTGTCTCGTCATTGTTGGTAATCAAACCTACTACTGTTGTGTCGTCTGCAAACTTGGGCGTGCTTGGCAACGCAGTCATGTGGGCCCCCAGTGTTGAGAATCAGCGAAGTGGAGGTGTTGTTTCCTACCTTCACCACCTCGTGGTGGCCCGTCAGGAAGTCCAGGACCCAGTTGCACAGGGCGGGGTTCAGACCCAGGGCCTCAAGCTTAATGATGAGCTTGGAAGGTACTATGGTGTTGAATGCTGAGCTATAGTCAATGAACAGCATTCTTACATAGGTATTCCTATTGTTCAGAAGGGATAGGGCAGTGTGCAGCGTGATAGCGATTGCACCGTCTGTGGATCTATTGGGGCGGTAAGCAAATTGAAGTGGGTCTAGGGTGATATGATCCTTGACTAGTCTCTCAAAGCACTTCATGATGACAGAGGTGAGTGCTACGGGGCGATAGTAATTTAGTTCAGTTACCTTTCTTTCTTGGGTACAGGAACATTGGTGGCCATCTTGAAGCATGTGGGGACAGCAGACTGGGATAGGGAGAGATTGAATATGTCCGTAAACACCCCAGCCAGCTGGTCTGCGCATGCTCTCAGGACGCGGCTAGGGATGCCGTCTGGGCCGGCAGCCTTGCGGGGGTTAACATGCTTAAATGTCTTACTCACGTCAGCCACGGAGAAGGAGAGCCCACAGTCCTTGGTAGTGGGCTGCGTCGGTGGCACTGTGTTATCCTCAAAGCAGGCAAAGAAGGTGTTTAGCTTGTCCGGAAGCAAGACGTCGGTGTCGGCGACGTGGCTGATTTTCCTTTTGTAGTCCGTGATTGTCTGTAGACCCTGCCACATACATCTCGTGTCTGAGCCTTTGAATTGCGACTCCACTTTGTCTCTATACTGATGTTTTACCTGTTTTATTACCTTGCGGAGTGAGTAGCTACACTGTTTGTATTCTGCAATATTCCCAGTCACCTTGCCATGGTTAAATGCGGTGGTTTGCGCTTTCAGTTTTGCGCGAATGCTGCCATCTATCCACGGTTTCTGGATAGGGTAGGTTTTAATAGTCAGAGTTATTTCATGCTTAAGAGTACCTGTAATTATGCCAGCTAGCTACCTACCATTCAGCTGTTTTTCTAACCTCATTATCTGAAGCGTTAACGTTAGGTAGTTAGTAGCTACTGTACTTGAAATATAGCTAGCTTGTTGCTACCTGGATAGCTAACTAAACAATAGCTGGAACGACCTAGCTGTAATGTTTGGAGACGCTTTCTCTCCGTTGGGACAGACGCGAACTGGCTAAATCGATTCAGCAGCTAGCTTTACACTTAACTAGCTAACAGTAGCTACTAAGGGTAAGTTATAACCTACATTTATTTTTATTTTATTTTTACATACTGGTAACCAGAGTCGTTCAAAAGGAATTCAAGACATGGGTGACTAGTTAACGTTAGCTTGGCTCTCTCTGTGTGTTTCATATCGTGGGAGGAGGGGTTGGTTCGTTGACAGAGAGCAATGGCTAGCTAATATGCTAACTATTCCAGCTAGCTAACTAACTGGCTGAATAAGTTGACGACGTACTCACTCAAACTGTCAAAACTAACCCCAAAACTTTACACAACGTTAGACACGGACACAAATGATCTGTTTAGCGTGTTAACACACTATAGGTAGTTTGTTGTAACCGAGTATTGGTGCTAAACCGTGTTATTGGAAGCTAGCATGCTAGTTAGCTATGGCGTCATAGGATACGGTGCCCTGGGCGGTTTTCACGGAAGAATACTGTACCAAGTTAGCTAGCTGAATAAACTAAGTAAGAGTCTATTCCTAGAAAACATTGAACCGCTGTAGTTTACAACAATTATAATTTCTAAAGTGGAAGTTGGGAGAGTTATATTTGAGTGTTTCAGTGAAACGTAAGTGAGGAAGGCCCCGCTCTCTCGCTTTCCCAGATGTTTAGTTAATTTCATTCAGATCTCATTTGCATTATTGTAGCCTTTTCTGTAGCCTGTCAACTATGTGTCTGTCTATCCCTGTTCTCTCCTCTCTGCACAGGCCATACACACGCTTCACACCGCGTGGCTGCTGCCACTCTAATCTGGTGGTCCCTGCGCGCACGACCTACGTGGAGTTCCAGGTCTCCGGCAGCCTCTGGAACTGCCTTTCTGCGGTCAACAAGGCAGAGTTCATCTCAGCCTATGCTACCCTCCAGTCCCTCGACTTCTTGGTGCTGACGGAAACATGGATTACCACAGAAAACACTGCTACTCCTACTGCTCTTTCCTCGTCTGATCATGTGTTCTCGCATACCCCGAGAGCATCTGGTCAGCGCGGCGGTGGCACAGGAATCCTCATCTCAAGTGGACATTCTCTCTTTTCCCCCTGACCCATCTGTCTATCTCCTCATTTGAATTCCATGCTGTCACAGTCACTAGCCCATTCAAGCTTAACATCCTTATAATTTATCGCCCTTCAGGTTCCCTTGGAGAGTTCATCAATGAGCTTGACACCTTGATAAGTTCCTTTCCTGAGGATGGCTCACCCCTCACAGTTCTGGGTGACTTTAACGTCCCTACGTCTGCCTTTGACTCATTTCTCTCTGCCTCCTTCTTTACACTCCTTTCCTCTTTTGACCTTACCCTCTCACCGTCTCCCCCTACTCACAAGGCAGGCAATACGCTTGACCTCATCTTTACTAGATGCTGTTCTTCTACTAATCTCACTGTAACTCCCCTCCAAGTCTCCGACCACTACTTTGTATCCTTTTCTCTCTCGCTCTCCTCCAACACTACTCACTCTGCCCCTACTCAGATGGTAATGTGCCGTCGCAACCTTCGCTCTCTCTCTCCCGCTACTCTCTCCTCTTCCATCCTATCATCTCTTTCCTCTGCTAAATCCTTCTCCCTCCGATCTCCTGATTCTGCCTCCTCAACCCTCCTCTCCTCCCTTTCTGCATCTTTTGACTCTCTATGTCCCCTATCCTCCCGGCCGGCTCGGTCCTCCCCTCCTGCTCCGTGGCTTGACGACTCATTGCGAGCTCACAGAACAGGGCTCCGGGCAGCCGAGCAGAAATGAAGGAAAACTAGACTCCCTGCGGACCTGTCATCTTTTCACTCCCTCCTCTCTACATTCTCTTCCTCTGTTTCTGCTGCTAAAGCCACTTTCTACCACTCTAAATTTCAAGCCTCTGCCTCTAACCCTAGGAAGCGCTTTCCCACCTTCTCCTCCCTGCCGAATCCTCCTCCTCCTCCCCCTCCCTCCTCCCTCCTCCCTCTCTGTGGATGACTTCGTCAACCATTTTGAAAAGAAGGTTGACGACATCCGATTCTCATTTATTAAGTCAAATGACACCACTGGTCCTGCTCACACTGCCCTACCCTATGCTTTGACTGCTTTCTCCCCTCTCTCTCCAGATGAAATCTTGCGACTTGTGACGGCCGGCCGCCCAACAACCTGCCCGCTTGACCCTATCCCCTCCTCTCTTCTCCAGACCATTTCCGGAGACCTTCTCCCTTACCTCACCTCACTCATCAACTCATCCTTGACCGCTGGCCATGTCCCTTCCATCTTCAAGAGAGCGAGAGTTGCACCCCTCCTCAAAAAACCTACACTCGATCCCTCCGATGTCAACAACTACAGACCAGTATCCCTTCTTTCTTTTCTCTCCAAAACTCTTGAGCGTGCCGTCTCTAGCCAACTCTCCTGCTATCTCTCTCAGAATGACCTTCTTGATCCAAATCAGTCAGGTTTCAAGACTGGTCATTCAACTGAGACTGCTCTTCTCTGTGTCACGGAGGCTCTCCGCACTGCTAAAGCTAACTCTCTCTCCTCTACTCTTATCCTTCTAGACCTATCTGCTGCCTTTGATACTGTGAACCATCAGATCCTCCTCTCCACCCTCTCCGAGTTGGGCATCTCCGGCGCTGCTCACTCTTGGATTGCGTCCTACCTGACAGGTCGCTCCTACCAGGTGGTGTGGCGAGAATATGTCTCCGCACCACGTGCTCTCACCACTGGTGTCCCCCAGGGCTCAGTTCTAGGCCCTCTCCTATTCTCTCTATACACCAAGTCACTTGGCTCTGTCATATCCTCACATGGTCTCTCCTATCATTGCTACGCAGACAACACACAATTAATTTTCTCCTTTCCCCCTTCTGATAACCAGGTGGCGAACCATGTCTGGCAGACATATCAGTGTGGATGTCGGATCACCACCTCAAGCTGAACCTTGGCAAGACGGAGCTGCTCTTCCTCCCAGGGAAGGACTGCCCGCTCCATGATCTCGCCATCACGGTTGACAACTCCATTGTGTCCTCCTCCCAGAATGCAAAGAACCTTGGCGTGACCCTGGACAACACCCTGTCGTTCTCCGCTAACATCAAAGCGGTGACCCGATCCTGCAGGTTCATACTCTACAACATTCGCAGAGTACGACCCTACCTTACACAGAAAGCGGCACAGGTCCTAATCCAGGCACTTGTCATCTCCCGTCTGGATTACTGCAACTCGCTGTTGGCTGGGCTCCCTGCCTGTGCCATTAAACCCCTACAACGTATCCAGAACGCTGCAGCCCGTCTGGTGTTCAACCTTCCCAAATTCTCTCATGTCACCCTGCTCCTCCGCACACTCCACTGGCTTCCAGTTGAGGCTCACATCTACTACAAGACCATGGTGCTTGCCTACGGAGCAGTGAGGGGAACGGCACCTCCTTACCTTCAGGCTCTGATCAGACCCTACACCCAAACGAGGGCACTACGTTCATCGACCTCTGGCCTGCTAGCCCCCCTACCTCTATGGAAGTACAGTTCCCGCTCAGCCCAGTCAAAGCTATTCGCTGCTCTGGCACCCCAATGGTGGAACAAGCCCCCCCATGACGCCAGGACAGCGGAGTCACTGACCACCTTCCGGAGACACTTAAAACCCTACCTCTTTAAGGAATACCTGGAATAGTATAAAATTAATCCTTCTACCCCCCCTTCCCCACCCCCCCATAAAAAAAAATGTAAGTTGAATGCACCAATTTGTAAGTTGCTCTGGATAAGAGCGTCTGCTAAATGACGTAAATGTAAATGTAAATGTTTCAGTGTATTCGTCTAAATTATTTTTGCAAGCTACCGGAAAAATATCCCAGTCCACGTGATCAAAACAATCTTGAAGCATCGATTCCAATTGGTCAGACCAGCATTGAAAAGTCCTTAGCACGGGTACTTCCTGTTTGAGTTTCTGCCTATAGGAAGGTAGGAGCAAAATGCATTCGTGGTCAGATTTGCCAAAAGTAGGGCGGGGGAGGGCCTTATAACCATCCCGGAAGTTCGAATAGCAATGGTCGAGAATTTTAGCAGCCCGAGTACAACAGTCGATTTGTTGATAGAACTTCGGCAGCCTAGTCCTCAAATTTGCTTAGTTAAAATCCCCAGCAACAATAAATGCAGCCTCAGGATATGTGGTTTCCAGTTTGCATAAAGTCCAGTGAAGTTCTTTGAGGGCCGTCGTGGTATCGGCTTGAGGGGGGATATACACGGCCGTGACTATAACCGAAGAAAATTATCTTGGGAGATAATATGGTCGGTATTTGATTGTGTGGTATTCTAGGTCGGGTGAACAAAAGGACTTGAGTTCCTGTATGTTACTACAATTACGACTCAATCATGTAACACACGCCTCTGCCCTTCTGCTTCCCGGAGAGATATTTATTTCTGTATCCGCGATGAACTGAGAACCCATCTGGCTGGACCGATTTCAACAGAATATCCAGAGAGAGACATGTTTCCATGAAACAAAGTATGTTACAGGCCCTGATGTCTCTCTAGAAAGAAATCCTTGCCCTGAGCTCGTCGACTTTGTTATCCAGAGACTGAACATTAGCGAGTAATATACTTGGAAGCGGTGGGTGGTGTGCGCGCCTCCTAAGTCGAACCAGCAGGCCGCTCCGAGTGCCTCTCCTCCGCCGGCGATGTTTTGAGTCAGCCGCTGGAATCAGTTCAATTGCCCTGGGGAGAGCAAACAAAGGATCTGCTTCGGAAAAGTCGTATTCCTGGTTGTAATGCTGGTAGTTCTGGTGAGTTACCGCCGCTCTGATATTCAATAGTTTTCCCTGGCTGTATGTAATGATACAAAACACTTTCTGAGCTATTGATGTAAAAAATGATACATAAAAAAACAAAATACTGCAAAGTTTCCTAAGAGCTAGTCGTGAGGCCGCCATCTTCATCGGCGCCAGGTTTGGAACCCCCAAAACTCTTCCTAGAGCTAGCCACCCGGCGAGAAGGGCCTTGGTCAGGGAGGTGACCAGGAACCCGATGGTCACTCTGACAGAGCTCCAGAGTTCCTCTGTGGAGATGGGAGAACCTTCCAGAAGGACAACAATCTCTGCAGCACTCCACCAATCAGGCCTTTATGGTATAGTGGCCAGACGGAAGCCACTCTTCAGTAAAAGGCACATGACAGCCTGCTTGGAGTTTGCCAAAAGACACCTAAAGGACAGACCATGAGAAACAAGATTCTCTGGTCTGATGAACCCAATATTGATCTCTTTGGCCTGAAGGCCAAGCATCACGTCTGGATGAAGCCTGGCACCATCTCTACGGTGAAGCATGGTGGTGGCAGCATCATGCTGTGGAGATGTTTTCCAGCGGCAGGGACTGGGAGACTAGTCAGGATTGAGGGAAAGATTAACAGAGCAAAGTACAGAGCGATCCTTGATGAAAACCTGCTCCAGAGCGCACAGGACCTCAGACTGGGGCAAAGGTTCACCTTCCAACCGGACAAGGACCCTAAGCACACAGCCAAGCCAACGCAGGTGTGGCTTTAGGACAAGTCTCCTTGAGTGTCCTTGAGTGGCCCAACCAGAGCCCGGACTTGAATCCGATCTAATATCGCTGGAGAAACCTGAAAATAGCTGTGCAGCAACGATCCCCATCCAACCTGACAGAGCTTGAGGATCTGCAGAGAAGAATGGGAGAAACTCCCCAAATACAGGTGTGCCAAGCTTGTAGCGTCATACCCAAGAAGACTCGAGGCTGTAATCGTTGCCTAAGGTGCTTCAACAAAGTACTGAATAAAGGGTCTGAATACTTATGTAAATGTCATGTTTCCATTATTTATTTATTTTATTTTTTTATGTGCAAACATTTCTGTAAACTTGTTTTTGCTTTGTCATTATGGAGTATTGTGTGTAGATTAATGAGGGAAAAAACAACTTAATCCATTTTAGAATAAGGCTGTAACGTAACAAAATGTGGAAAAAGTGAAGGGGTCTGAATACTTTATGAATGCACTGTATATATGTTGAAATATAGACTGTTTGACTGTTTGTCATTTTGCCATTATTTCCAATTTGGGGTAAACAAAAAAAGACCCCTGTTGGTGCTTTTAGGGGTTGAAATATGCTGGTGCTTTTAGGGTTAAGAGGTTAAATAAATAAATAAAATACTATAGTAAGTGCCTTTTAAGTGCCAAATAAAGTAACAGGGTTGACGATTTTATCTTAAAACAGCCATAAATCCACTTGTGACAGGGGGAATGGAAGCCGGTGTGCAACAGGGAGTGGCAATTGAACGCAAGTTAAAGAAAATGTGTAATTGTTAAAACATTTCTAGCCTGTCTATTTATGGGTAACAGGGTTGACGTGTTATGCTCGACCTGCTTAGTTTTCCACAACAAAACACCAGAAAATTGCCAAAAATAGTAGAACCAGCTCACCTGCATTTACACTATGATTTGACTATTAGATGTTCAATGTTTCTTTTGAAAAACCATATTTAAAAAGGAATAGTTTAACCATATTAAAATGAGAGTTCAGTTCACGTAACAGGGTTGACCTTCAAATGAGGGACAGACATACATTAATCACTAATCACATTAAATAAATAACCATCTTCAGAAATGACTTTGTCAAAGCAACAAAATAACTAGGGCTTTACAGTGATGGTGAAAACTTGAAGAAATGTTGGGGTTAAGTGGGTAAAAATCTTCCTAGAAGTGACAGAGGGTGTCCAGAGTCTATCTGATTTATTGAAATCTCCATGTGGTCTATATTAAAAGAGACTTTATTTAATATAACAGGCTCTACTTCAAATATCAAAGGGACTCTTTTCGTGGAACGACCCAGTAATGATTACCCCTACTGCTTGTAGTATTACCTACAGAAATTAGATATCATCATTATCACTGGCTGCACAAAGGCAGCCCTGGCATTGTTAAAACAATTTGCTGCACACTAATGTAGGCTGTCAGGGAGCCGCACAGGTCTAGTTCTAAGAGTTAAGTTGTAGGCATGTGTAGCCTGGGGAATCGCAGCGGATAGGAGTCTCATTTCCTCATCAAACAGAGTGAGTGATTTTGAATATTTATGAGGGTCCCAATTTAAGTTAAACATTTAACAAAAAGCCTCAGATTAAAATTTGACAGCAGAAAGAGTTAAAGTCCCTGTGGGCAAGCCAGGCTAAACGTGGAATGCTTAAGATGAATTAAAGTGTCGATTCAGAGACAGACAGAGGGGCTCCAGTTCTGAAATGGTTCTGTACGTACCTGATAGTGGTATATGTTGAAAAGTACTGAGTGACTTGAATCATCATTTTGGTTTTAAAAAAATGTCCTTTGATAAAAAGCTAATTTGCGTTTCAGCTACATGTTCTAGTAGTGTTACGATTTCAAACTTTAAATCAACGAGACACTGATGAATGGAATTATAATTGTGTAAGAAAATAATGTAATGAATGAAGTAACTTTAATTAAAGCAATTTTATTATTTACTAAAATAATTATAGATTTCGCAAGCTTGTAAAGGATGATTCTAAATGTTTTACATTTTACATTTTAGTCATTTAGCAGACGCTCTTATCCAGAGCAACTTACAGTTAGTGAGTGCATACATTTTTCATACCATCCGTAGGCCTATAGTTTAGAGGCAGTTTATGAATTTCAACCCTTTTAATCATAACATTATTTAATCTGTGATTCTGATAAGGACCCAGATAAAATCAAAACATCCAGCTGTTGAATACAGATAATTTACAAAGCTCCTCTCTAATAGCGGCACTTGCTGCATCATTGCGTAATGTGAGATATGAGTGTTAGACTTAGATACCATGCTTAGGTCAGAGGTTAGATGTAATTCAACTCCATATTGACTCAACTGATAATCCATATCTCCTTCTTTCCTTCCCTCTCCACGTCTCTCTTTCGCTCCTCCTCTCTCTATCCCAGCAGATCAGTGAGTGAGGGAGGAAAGGGGGAGGGTCATGGTATCACTGGCACTCTGGACTGACACACTCTACTTCCTGTTTAATCACTGGGCCCTGAGGAACTTCCTTCATTAATCAGGTGCTCTATATCACTGGGAGACAAAGGAAATGTGCTGTGTGTCAGAGCGTGTCTCTGATTTACAGCCCATTGCCATGGGCTGTGTTATAACAGCCACCATGTAGACATCCACGCAGAGAGAGAGAGTGTGAATAAGAGAGAGAGAGTGAGAGAGAGAGAGAAAGAGAGACCCTGCTGAGCTCCCACCATCCTGGGATTTGGGATTTATTCCCCTATCGCTTTATGGTAGCCTCACTGAGTTCCTGCAAGGCCTTACACCTAGGCTGAATGCTCAGGTTTGAGGAGGACTGGGAGGCTGGGTAGTTCTTACTGATCACCAGAAACTGCTCCATGCTACTTCACTCTGTTTAGGAATGTGAGTTCAGGATTATGCTGGACCCATTTCTCATTCCTGGCCACTCATAAATGGCACACCCTATATATCAGTGATCTAAGAATGTAAACGGCCTGTCGGCCTCCCCTTTCAAACTGGTTTGAGTTTCACCACGTCACCCAAAAAAATTGATCTGCTTGAAATAAGAATTTTTACATACGGTAAATCACTCTTAACTAACGTCATGCATACATACTGTACGGCAGTCTATAGCAGTAGTTTGCACCTTTGCACTCCCATCCTCCCAGAGTGGGAATCCAGTTTGTTTATGTTTTCAGTGGAAGCCTTCAGGGGAGTGAGGGATGCCTTTACCACTGAGCCACAGCTTCAGGCCATCATATGTTGCCCTTCAAAGCTCCCTTTCCTCTCCAATCTGCATCCAATGGCTTGTGTGGTGTGGAGTGGTATGGTGTGGTGGTGTGTGTGTGTGTGTGTGTGTGTGTGTGTGTGTGTGTGTGTGTGTGTGTGTGTGTGTGTGTGTCACAACAGTATCGCAACAGGCTGGGGATACTGAGATGAGGCTCCCTGCTATGTGGAAGAGTGCTGCTCAGGGGTCATACACCTCAGTCTCCCTGGCTTTTCATCTCAGCACTGATGTCTCATTACTCAGCCTCTCCTCAATAGATGCAGGAGACTACATGTATGTGTATACCACTGATGATTCACAATCACAAGACAGCCACAGGTAAATGATATCTGCCAGATGGTATACGACTGGATGGATTGTCAATGCAGTTCATAATTGTAAGGCAGTTACCGTACTTCTGACTATAGATACTGTGCCTTCAGAAAGTATTCATACCCCTTGACTTATTCCACATTTAGCTGTGTTACAGCATGAATTTAAAACACACAATACACCATAATGACAAAGTAAAAAACATGTTTGTATAAATGTTTACACATTTATTGAAAAAGAAATACAGAAATATCTAATTTACATACGTTTTCACACCCGTTAGTCAATACATGTTAGAATCACCATTGGCAGCGATTACAGCTGTGAGTCTTTCTGGGTAAGTCTCTAAGAGCTTTGCACACCTGGATTGTACAATATTTGCCCATTATTATTTTCAAAATTCTTTAAGCTCTGTCAAATTGGTTGTTGATAGGTTGGTAGTACCTTAATTGGGGCGAACGGGCTCATGGTAATGACTGGAGCGGAGTTGGTGGAATGGTATCAAATACATCCAACACATGGTTTCCATGTGTTTGATGCCATTCCATTCGCTCCATTCCAGCCATTATTATGAGCCACGCTCCCCTCAGCAGCCTCCTGTGCTAGACAGCCATTTAAAGTCTTGCCATAGATTTTCAAGCACATTTAAGTTAAAACTGTAACTCGGCCACTCAGGAACATTCACTGTCTTCTTGGTAAGCAACTCCAGTGTATATTTGGCCTTGTGTTTTAGGTTATTGTCCTGCTGTAAGGTGAATTCATCTCACAGTGTCTGGTGGAAAGCAGACTGAACCAATTTTTCCTCTAGGATTTTGCCTTTGCTTAGCTCCATTCCGTTTATTTCTTATCCTGAAAAATGATTACAAGCATACCATAACATGATGCAGCCACCATTATGCTTAAAAATATGGAGGGGGTACTCAGTAATGTGTTGTATTGGATTTGTCCTAAACATAACATTTTGTATTCAGGACAAAAAGTTAATTGCTTTGCCACATCTATTGCAGTGTTACTTTATTGCCTTGTTGCGAACAGGATGCATGTTTTGGAATACCTCCCTGGTCTTTGTGGTTGATTCTGTGTTTAAATTCACTGCTTGACTGAGGGACCTTACAGATAATTGTGGGGTACAGAGATGAGGTAGTCATTCAAAAATCATGTTAAACACTATTACTGCACAAAGAGTGAGTCAATGCAACTTATTATGTGACTTGTTAAGCACATTTTTACTCCTGAACTTATTTAGGCTTGCAAAAACAAAGGGGTTGAATACTTATTGACCCAAGACATTTCAGGTTAGCATTTTTAATTAATTTGTTTTAAAAAATGTGGTATTGTGTGTAGGCCAGTGACAAAAATCTCAATTGAATCAATTTTAAATTCAGGCTGTAACACAACAAAATGTGCAAAAAGTCAAGGGGTGTGAATACTTTCTGAAGGCACTGTATACCGTAGAACAAAGATAGCACGTGTGTATGTGAAGATATAGGAAGGGCACATTTACAAGCACGGTAAACCACTAAGAATGTGGAGTTGAACCACATGGTGATAAGCCAATGAATTAAAATATGTGGAAAGGTCTTAGTCTCCAAAAGTTAATACAAATAAACAGGGAATGCAAGACTCTTGTGTTAGCTCTTCAACAGCCAGATGCATTCTATCTGAATAGGTCTCTCTTGAAAGAGAACACACCACTTGATAACCTCCCTGCATCTACAATTGGCCTCCATTGAAGTCAATTAGAGGCAAAAGCACTCAGTCTCACACAGCTCTGTAGCGAAGGCTGAACGACAATAGCTGAGAGTCAGTTGTTAACACCTGTTAGTGGTAAGCGTTAAGAGAATTTATGACTGAGTCTGATTTATTATCATGTTCCCCTGGTTGATGCAAATGTTTTTTTTCGCTATTATCTTCCAGCCTGGAATGAAGGTCCTCAAAGGCAGCCCTCCCATGGTTCTCTTGTGATCTCATTTTCTCTGCAGAGGGGTGAGTTGGTACGCTCCCTGTGATCAGGTTGGCAGGAGGGAGGCGGAGCAGCCATCCCATTGACCTCTGGGTAAATCTTTCCGTGGTTGGCGGCCCATGTAGCCTGTGCGAGACGGCGGCGGGGCAAGGATGACTGAAGCAATAGGGCTGTGATTAGCTGACATTGCTGCTTCGTTTTGCAAGCTGGTCTATTCTAGGGCGTGGGTGGGCAGAAGGGGCCAGATGAGCTGAAATGGGAATGAAGGTATTGATCCCACAGTCTTTATGAGAATGACACGCACAAGCTATTTCTGTATAGGGGGGAACACACTGCTGGCAAAATCATTATGGCTGTGACGTAGATAAGCTCTTCAAAAAGTGGATGGGACACATTGTCTATGAGGAGTAGCTACAGAAGATATTAACTTTATTAAATGATGCATAAACACATGTCATAAAGGCTCCATGGAACATCCATCACACATTGTAAATAAGGTACACTATGTAACAGTGATACCAGTGGATCCTTTGCTGACTGGTTCTGGTGAAGATATCATTGTTGGACAGAGAGCCAGCGTGTTGACGACACTTTACTTCAGCAACATTAGGAGTAATAATTAAATAAAAAGGGATATTTTCAAATCCCTTTCATTGACAATGCCAAGCCATGTCTACATCATATTAACATTACATGGTTTATGGTGGATCCTCCACCAGGATTTAACATAGACGCGCAAGTGGACTCCCTCCTATGTCGAGTCCACATATGTCCACATGGGCTCAAGTGGTTGGTATTTGTATTTATTAAGGATCCCCATTAGCTGCTGCCAAGGCAGAAGCTACTTTTCCTGGGGTCCTCAACATTAAGGCAGTTACAGTGGGGGAAAAAAGTATTTAGTCAGCCACCAATTGTGCAAGTTCTCCCACTTAAAAAGATGAGAGAGGCCTGTAATTTTCATCATAGGTACACGTCAACTATGACAGACAAATTGAGGGGAAAAAATCCAGAAAATCACATTGTAGGATTTTTAATGAATTTATTTGCAAATTATGGTGGAAAATAAGTATTTGGTCACCTACAAACAAGCAAGATTTCTGGCTCTCACAGACCTGTAACTTCTTCTTTAAGAGGCTCCCCTGTCCTCCACTCGTTACCTGTATTAATGGCACCTGTTTGAACTTGTTATCAGTATAAAAGACACCTGTCCACAACCTCAAACAGTCACACTCCAAACTCCACTATGGCCAAGACCAAAGAGCTGTCAAAGGACACCAGAACAAAATTGTAGACCTGCACCAGGCTGGGAAGACTGAATCTGCAATAGGTAAGCAGCTTGGTTTGAATAAATCAACTGTGGGAGCAATTATTAGGAAATGGAAGACATACAAGACCACTGATAATCTCCCTCGATCTGGGGCTCCACGCAAGATCTCACCCCGTGGGGTCAAAATGATCACAAGAACGGTGAGCAAAAATCCCAGAACCACACGGGGGGACCTAGTGAATGACCTGCAGAGAGCTGGGACCAAAGTAACAAAGCCTACCATCAGTAACACACTACGCCGCCAGGGACTCAAATCATGCAGTGCAAGACGTGTCCCCCTGCTTAAGCCAGTACATGTCCAGGCCCGTCTGAAGTTTGCTAGAGTGCATTTGGATGATCCAGAAGAGGATTGGGAGAATGTCATATGGTCAGATGAAACCAAAATATAACTTTTTGGTAAAAACTCAACTCGTCGTGTTTGGAGGACAAAGAATGCTGAGTTGCATCCAAAGAACACCATACCTACTGTGAAGCATGGGGGTGGAAACATCATGCTTTGGGGCTGTTTTTCTGCAAAGGGACCAGGACGACTGATCCGTGTAAAGGAAAGAATGAATGGGGCCATGTATCGTGAGATTTTGAGTGAAAACCTCCTTCCATCAGCAAGGGCATTGAAGATGAAACGTGGCTGGGTCTTTCAGCATGACAATGATCCCAAACACACCGCCCGGGCAACGAAGGAGTGGCTTCGTAAGAAGCATTTCAAGGTCCTGGAGTGGCCTAGCCAGTCTCCAGATCTCAACCCCATAGAAAATCTTTGGAGGGAGTTGAAAGTCCATGTTGCCCAGCGACAGCCCCAAAACATCACTGCTCTAGAGGAGATCTGCATGGAGGAATGGGCCAAAATACCAGCAACAGTGTGTGAAAACCTTGTGAAGACTTACAGAAAACGTTTGACCTGTGTCATTGCCAACAAAGGGTATATAACAAAGTATTGAGAAACTTTTGTTATTGACCAAATACTTATTTTCCACCATAATTTGCAAATAAATTCATTAAAAATCCTCATTTTGTCTGTCATAGTTGACGTGTACCTATGATGAAAATTACAGGCCTCTCTCATCTTTTTAAGTGGGAGAACTTGCACAATTGGTGGCTGACTAAATACTTTTTTCCCCCACTGTATATACAATTTAAAATATTACATGATATTACATTTCATAACACTTTTCACAACACATTAAGTGTGTTCCCTCAGGCCACTACTCTACTACCACATATTTACAATACAAAATCCATGTGTACGTGTGTGTAGAGTGCGTGTGTTAGCATGTGTATGTGTATGCATTTGTCTGTGCCTGTGTGTGTCTCTTCACAGTCTCCGCTGTTTTTTAAATCTGATTCTACTGCTTGCGTCAGTTACCTGATGTGTAATAGAGTTCCATGTAGCCATGGCTTTATGTAGTACTGTGCGCCTCACATAGTCTGTTCTGGACTTGGGGATTGAGTGGTTGCTGATGATGTCCACCTGCGCACCCTTATCGTCACCCTTGTTCCTGGACGAGCCTCCAAATATGTAATGGCCCCAGTTCTCTACGTTACATTAACCAGACAACAAACCATTGGCCAAACACATAAGCAAATGGCATGTTGGCACTCACACAACGGGCATGATGTCAGTGTTTTGGGGAAACATCCCCTCTGCCCTGTGGTGCTCATGGGAGGTGATTATTGGCATGCTGTGACCAGAGCAGCGCCAACAGCCAGTGTTTCAACCCAGCTTATTCTCACTCACGCCACTCTCTGAACTCTCCTCCACTCTTTTTGCATAAAGTAATTGCTGTCAGGGAGTGTGTGCCGTGCAGTGCAGTGCATTGCTTAGGTTCCGCTTTAAGAGAAGAGATTAGGGAATAAAAGAGCTAAGTCAGTGCTCAAGCACTCACAATACCTACATCTGTTATTGGGCCTGCGTGGATCAGGGCTGACAGTGATGAATATTTGGCCAAAGGTTTGCATTACACATAATTATTTTCCCTAATGAGAATTGATAAACGCAGGCAGGACTGGGGAGAGTGTGATGAGAGGAGGGACCAGTCATTAGCATCCAGTCAGGCTAAGCTGACTGGGCTCAACTGGGCCGGGCTCAACTGGGCTAGGCCAGCATTCTTAGGAAAAGATCAACCACTTTGTTTCAATCCCACTGGTCATTTCAGAGATGAAAGCTACTCTATATGTGGGGCTCTTTAGAAGCCATCTGATGCCTTAAAAAGGCCAAATCAATAAAGAAGTATCCTTACTTATCAGAGACCATTTGCACAATGACACATTAGACACAAGGGTGTGTGCTCAGCCCCCTCCTGTACTCCCTGTTTACCCATGACTGCGTGGCCACGCACGTCTTCAACTCAATACAAGGAGGAGGTGAGGCCCCTGGCGGAGTGGTACAAGGAAAATAACCTCTCCTTCAACGTCAACAAAATGAAGGAGCTGATCGTGGACATCAGGAGACAGCAGAGGGCGCACGCCCCCATCCACATCGATGGGGCCGCAGTGGAGAAGATGAAAAGCTTCAAGTTCCCTCTGCGTACACATCACTGACAATCTGAAATGGTCCACCCACACAGACAGTGTGGTGAAGAAGGTGCAACAGCAGAAATGTGTCTTGGCCCCTAATACCCTCACAAACTTTTACAGATGCACCATTGAGAGCATCCTGTAGGGCTGTATCACTGCCTAGTACGGCAACTGCACCATCCGCAACCGCAGGGCTCTCCAGAGGGTGGTGCGGTCTGCCCAACGCATCACCGGGGGCACCCTGCCTGCCCTCCAGGACATCTACAGCACCCGATGTCACAGGAAGGCCAAGAATATCATCAAGGACCTCAGCCACCTGAGCCATGGCCTGTTCACCCCGCTACCATCCAGAAGGCGAGGTCAGTACAGGTGCATCAAAGCTGGGACCGAGAGACTGAAAAACAGCTTCTATCTCAAGGCCATCAGACTGTTAAATAGTCACCACTAGCCGGCCTCCGCCCAGTTCCCTGCCCTGGGATTTAGTCACTGTCTCTAGCCGGCTACCACTCGGTTACTCTACCATGCACCTAAGAGGCTGCTGCCCTATGTACATAGTCATGGAACACTGGCCACTTTAATAATGTTTACATACTGTTTTACCCACTTCATATGTATATACAGTTGAAGTCGGAAGTTTACATACACTTAGGTTGGAGTCATTAAAACTCGTTTTTCAACCACTCCACAAATTTCTTGTTAACAAACTATAGTTTTGGCAAGTCGGTTAGGACATCTACTTTGTGCATGACACAAGTAATTTTTCCAACAATAATTCACTGTATCACAATTCCAGTGGGTCAGAAGTTTACATACACTAAGTTGACTGTGCCTTTAAACAGCTTGGAAAATTCCAGAAAAGGATGTAATGGCTTTAGAAGCTTCTGATAGGCTAATTGACATAATTTGAGTCAATTGGAGGTGTACCTGTGGATGTATTTCAAGGCCTAACTTCAAACTCAGTGCCTCTTTGCTTGACGTCATGGGAAAATCAAAAGAAATCAGCCAAGACCTCAGGAAAAAGATTGTAGACCTCCAAAAGTCTGGTTCATCCTTGGGAGCAATTTCCAAACGCCTGAAGGTACCACGTTCATCTGTACAAACAATAGTACGCAAGTATAAACACCATGGGACCACGCAGCCGTCATACCGCTCAGGAAGGAGACGTGTTCTGTCTACCAGAGACAAATGTACTTTGGTGGAAAAGTGAAAATCAATCCCAGAACAACAGCAAAGGACCTTGTGAAGATGCTGGAGGAAACAGGTACAAAAGTATCTATATCCACAGTAAAATGAGTCCGATATCGACATAACCTGAAAGGCCACTCAGCAAGGAAGAAGCCACTGCTCCAAAACCGCCATAAAAAAGCCAGACTACGGTTTGCAACTGCACATGGGGACAAAGATCATACTTTTTGGAGAAATGTCCTCTGGTCTGATGAAACAAAAATATAACTGTTTGGCCATAATGACCATCGTTATGTTTGGAGGAAAAAGGGGAAGGCTTGTAAGCCAAAGAACACCATCCCAACCGTGAAGCACGGGGGTGGCAGCATCATGCTGTGGGGGTGCTTTGCTGCAGGAGGAACTGGTGCACAACACAAAATAGATGGCATCATGAGGAAGGAAAATTATGTGGATATATTGAAGGAACTTCTCAAGACATCAGTCAGGAAGTTAAAGCTTGGTCGCAAATGGGTCTTCCAAATGGACAATGACCCCAAGCATACTTCCAAAGTTGTGGCAAAATGGCTTAAGGACAACAAAGTCAAGGTATTGGAGTGGCCATCAACAAAGCCCTGACCTCAATCCTATAGAAAATGTGTGGGCAGAACTGAAAAAGCCACCCAACTTATTGTGGGAAGCTTGTTGAAGGCTCCCCGAAACGTTTGTCCCAAGATAAACAATTTAAAGGCAATGCCACCAAATACTAATTGAGTGTATGTAAACTTCTGACCCACTGGGAATGTGATGAAATAAATAAATGCTGAAATAAATAATTATCTCTACTATTATTCACGTAGTCCCGTGTAGCTCAGTTGGTAGAGCACGGCGCTTGCAATGCCAGGGTTGTGGGTTCGATTCTCACGGGGGACCAGTATGAAAATGTATGCACTCACTAATTGTAAATCGCTCTGGATAAGAGCGTCTTCTAAATAACTAAAATGTTTTAAAAAATCACATTCTTAAAATAAAGTGGTGGTGATCCTAACTGACCTAAAACAGGGAACTTTAGAGATAATTATTTTCCTGTCCACTTGTCCAACTGCACTTGTGCACTCAGCTCACAGATATGGACAGGAACACTTTAGATATTCCGATATTCAAGCATCCATATGCATGAAGCCAGACTGCCGCGGCCCCACCAATGGCCGTCCTGTGAAGGGGAATCGGCTGCACTAACAGATGGCATGGTGGGGTTTGAAAAGCGATCGCCCTGAACGGGCCCCAGGCAGCCCTTGAGGCCAGCACTGAGCCTTCTCGCCACATGTGGGCAGTCAGGAATGATATTATGTGGTAATAGTAGTTAATAATAAACCAGGTCATTAGTATCACGTGTTGCTTTATGGGCCACATCCACCAGCCTGCCCGTGTACACAATGGCACAATGGGCTGTGGCCGGTAACCGCAGGTTTAACTTTTACATTGCACATGATCACTGCCAATTATATAATTTATTATTACAGACTATAACCTATTATAGACTCTAAAAGACTTGGATAAACATTGTGCAATGCAGTAGGTGCTTAATGGTTGTGGCTATGATTTATGAAATTCTCAGTAGAAAACTATTTTAGCATAATATTATTCTGTTGGTCATATGATTAAGAGAATGATTATTAAGAAAGCTAAATCTAACTACTTTTTAAACTCTATCTCTGACTCTGCTGATGATTCTTCTAAATTCTGGAAAACTGTTAATTAGCTGAAGCGTGCACCTTCTTCCCCTTCCGTCCTGCTTAAGCAAGTTCTGTCAGACTCAGGCATCATTACTGAAAGAAATTTAGATAAGTGATGAATTTAATCAACATTTTATCTCGACAGGTTTTCTATTTAAAAGGATTGGTGGTTTAAATAACCCTGATCAGTCAGTTTGCTGCTCCCAGCCTCTACCATTGAATCTGTGTATTCATTTAAACAAGTTACTACCTGTGATGTGCCAACTGCCTTGCTTAAAAATATACTGGGGTTGATATGCTTGACCCGTTTTTACTGCAGCTTTCCGCCCCCTTGATTGCTGAATCATTAACACATATTTTGTATCTGATGATCATATCTGGTTCTATCCCCAGGGTTTGGAAGGCAGCCCATGTGCTGCCTCTCCACAAAGGTGGTGACCCTTCAGACCTAAATAATTACCGCCCTATCTGTAAACTTTCTTGCCTAGCAAAAGTATTAGAATCTCAGATCAACTCTCAGTTAAGATCTTTCCTATCTACAAGTGTTCATCAATCTGGCTTTAGGCCAGGTCATAGCACTATCTCTGTTCCTTCACTGGTTATAAATTATATAGTTAATTGTATGGACAAAACGCAACATTGTGCTGCCCTTTTCATTGACCTGTCAAAGGCTTTAAACACTGTTGATCACTCATTATTAATTCAAAGGTTGTCTGAAATTGGCCTGGATCGGGCTGCATGTAATTGGTTTAAAAACTACCTGACAGACAGAACACAATGTGTATTTTCTGATGGTGTTAAGTCAGGTTTCCATGATATTACGAAAGGTGTCCCACAGGGGTCGATTTTGGGTCCTGTACTTTTTACTATCTTTATAAACAATATTGGTTTGTCTGTTGGTTTGTCTGTTGTGTAATCTGTTGCCCCTTCTGTTGAATAGGGACTATCTGAACTACAGTCTCCTTTCATTGTTTTACTGGAAACCTTTATTGACCTTACTAGTTTTGAATGAGGATCAAACTAAGTATATGATGCTTTCTAGAGCGCAATAAAAATGACGCCAATGACTTAAGCATATACTTTGGATGGTGCCCACATTGATCTTATCCCTGCTTAGAAATATCTGGGCATCTGGATAGATGATAAGCTGACTTTTAAGAAGCATATTGATGAGTAAGTTAAGAAGCTGAGAATAAAGAATGGTCTTCTTCTATAGAAATAGGTAATGCCTTTCGCTTAATAGTAGAAAGCAGATCATTCAGTCACCGTTCCTAGCGGTCCTAGACTAGGGCAACATCATCAATATGAATGCAGCTTCACTAAAGCCATTAGATGCCATTTACCATAGTGCTCTACGTTTTATTACAGGTGACAGGTTTAGTACACATCAATGCATTCTCTACCAGAAAGTAGGCTGGCCCTCTTTCATGTCACATAGGTCCATTTCATTAGTTTCATTCATAAAGATATTTTACAAAAACTCCCGGTGTACCTAACATCATTGTTAACCTTTGATGATTTGGTGCCTCTACAGCAATTTAGACAGCTGATTGAGGACCTTTTTACTGAAGAATGTGTATTCTTTATATGGTAGTGTTTTTATCTCTGTTTTGCATAATGTATTGTATTGATTTGTGTATATTTGTAATATTTGTAATCATCCGCAAAAGAGACCTTGGTCTCAGCATGACTCACCGTCAAAATAAAGGTTAAGTAAAATAAAAAATAAAATATGACTGAGTGCTGTAAATGAGTTCACCAGTAAATGAGTGATACTTGTATTTGTTTGTACTATACACACTCTGCACCTGAGGGTTCCTATGGCCCTGAGACTTGTGCTTTAAAAAAAAAATGTAATCTTGGTTCCGACCATCCTTAGTGGAGCTCTTTAATCACGGCCAGCCTCCAGCCTCCCTGCCGTGCTGTACCATAGCCATGTGATGTGTCAGTCAGGGCTGAACTCAGATGGAGAGATAGCCCTTTAATATCCACCACTCTCTCGCCATAATGGCTGGCAGAGAGCTGCACGATGACAGCTAGACAAGCCAGCCTACAGGGGAGACCATGACCCCACACATGGGCCTGCTCAGCCTGAGGATGCCCGGCTCTTACATTCTCCAACTCAATGGAGTTCAATGGAAAAGCAACTACTATACCTGCTGCATGGAGTGGCTATACTGAGTGGCTTCAGTATATGCTGTCTTGTGATATGCTAAGACATACGGTCTATGTAGGAGGAAACACTTGATACTGCTCTTCTTGATACAGCATTTTGTGTCAACTGAGGCAATATGATTCTCATTCAGACAGGCTACGGCTGTGGGTGGACACCATCCACAACCTTTTGTTTGTTTGACAAATGCAGCCAATTCCATATTCATTCAATTTATTTCACAGTCACAAGGACGGGCTGTGAGGGTCATTGTCAGATGCTAAACAGGAATATCTAGACAGACATTATAGGATAGCCAATTGCTACATTGTATTTTCATTTGATATCATTAAAACGTGAATTAGAATATCTCTGTCTCCCACAAAGTGAAATAATGTATCTAAAATCATTTAATCACATTGAGCTGTATTCATAATTGGATTTTAACTGCAGATCCAATCGTACATCCAACAGTCACCTATCTCCAATATTGGATTTTTCCAATACTTTTATTCGCTGAGTCCTCTCTGTATTCCCATCCTGTTTAAATGTCATGCTTTTTAATCAGCCAATGCGCAAAATGTTTGACTGAACTGCACACACACACACACACACACACACACACACACACTGTCTGTACAGCCTATTAGAGAGATGGAAGATAATGTTCTAAATGAAGTCATTAGTTACGCAAACCTAATGATCATCCTATTTGTGTATATGAATCTGATCC
Source organism: Coregonus clupeaformis (assembly GCF_020615455.1). Taxonomy (NCBI): domain Eukaryota; kingdom Metazoa; phylum Chordata; class Actinopteri; order Salmoniformes; family Salmonidae; genus Coregonus; species Coregonus clupeaformis. The sequence continues at coordinate 8,320,227 of NC_059216.1, forward strand.
ATTTCCCCTGCTTCAGGCAAATATTTATTTCCTCAAATGAATTTGGACGCATTGAATAAAAACAACATCAACAACAAAAACAACATCAGGACCCATAATGAAATGGAGCAGAGGCAGAGGCACTCAGGCGATTGCATTCATTACCCCTCTCCACTATATAGACCCCTTCACAGGGATTATCCATAGTTCGGGAGAGGTTGATTATTAGTCGCTCGTAAAGGTTTCGTTGGAATCGCCCCAGTTAAACAACAAATTACAGGCTGAGGAGAGAGGCTAATAACAATTGTTAACCCCGCGCGGGCGGCTGTGTAAAAGAGCGCCACAATAACGAGGTGCACCACCAAGGTTTTAGGAGCGGCGCAGCTAGCGCACCCCCGAGGAGAAGCTAACTTATTAAAATAATGAATTAGCCAACCAGATTACTGCAGCCTGCGGCAAAGGCAATTATCCCTCTCCAAATCCCCGGACAGGGCTCTCCTGCGCCACGATAAAACAAGTGCTCAGAAAGCAGGAGCCCTCCGCTCCACGCAAATGAATAGGCTGTTAATTAGGATCTCTCCCGCTGCGGGTAGCTTTCCCACAGCTACAACACTACTTCCACTACTAGTATAGGAGAGAGAGAGAGAGAGAGAGAGACACTACTTCCACTACTAGTATAGGAGAGAGAGAGAGAGAGAGACACTGCTTCCACTACTAGAGAGAGAGAGAGAGAGAGAGAGAGAGAGAGAGAGAGAGAGAGAGAGAGAGAGAGAGAGAGAGAGAGAGAGAGAGAGAGCAGACAGCCCTGCTGGCCCTGATTGTAAGCTTTGTGTGAGAGGCCCCTGTGGAAACAAACAGAGAGAAGCCAATCCCAGCCAGAGCCCAGGGCTGTGCTCTCTGCACGGCAGAGCTGTGGGGGAGCGTGTGTGTTTGTGTGGCCTGCCTGGTCTACATAGCCATCCTCTAACAGCTCAACCCTGCTCTCCACTGTGTGTTAGACATGCTTTATACTGTCAACAACACTGGCACTGTGATGGAGCAGTCTGAGTCTGACAATAACACTGACACTGAGATGTTTACAGATACCACTAAGGCCTTTCCTACTCCCTTACAGATTAGATTGGGGACAGACCCTCTTCGTTCTAAGTCCACTAAGGGTTAAATCTATCTTCTCTCCTGAAGGTGAGTGGGCCATCAGTTCTGGCTTATAAAGAGAGAAAGTCAGGCAAGGATGGGTGACAAGTGAAGTAGGGCAATAGAAACCCTGAAAAAGAGTCATGCTGTACTTTATGACATACAGTATATACACATCTTAATGGTTATAAATACTAAAGTATCACATCCTTGACACCATGAACCAAATCTGGCCACCTTCTGCTTTCACCTTCCTACTCCACATCAGTAGGAATTAGAACGTTTTGAAGAGTGGACTCACCTTGTCCTGTATGGCTATACTTATACAGTATAGAAATGGTTTGTCAAACCTGGAAAATATGTTAAAACAGCACCACATTTAGATTTTGTATGAACCCCAATAAGGAGGCAATAGTTCTCTCTTAAATTACTTACAATTTAGCTACTGGTCTACTGTAGGCATGCAGTTAACTCTACTGGTCTGCTGTAGGTATGCAGATAACTCTACTGGTCTACTGTAGGTATGCAGATAACTCTACTGGTCTACTGTAGGTATGCAGATAACTCTACTGGTCTACTGTAGGCATGCAGTTAACTCTACTGGTCTAGTGTAGGTATGCAGATAACGCTACTGGTCTACTGTAGGTATGCAGATAACTACTGTCTACTGTAGGTATGCAGATAACTCTACTGGTCTACTGTAGGTATGCAGATAACTCTACTGGTCTACTGTAGGCATGCAGTTAACTCTACTGGTCTAGTGTAGGTATGCAGATAACGCTACTGGTCTACTGTAGGTATGCAGATAACTACTGTCTACTGTAGGTATGCAGATAACTCTACTGGTCTACTGTAGGTATGCAGATAACTCTACTGGTCTACTGTAGGCATGCAGATAACTCTACTGGTCTACTGTAGGTATGCAGATAACTATACTGGTCTACTGTAGGTATGCAGATAACTATTGTCTACTGTAGGCATGCAGATAACTCTACTGGTCTACTGTAGGTATGCAGATAACTCTACTGGTCTACTGTAGGCATGCAGTTAACTCTACTGGTCTAGTGTAGGTATGCAGATAACGCTACTGGTCTACTGTAGGTATGCAGATAACTACTGTCTACTGTAGGTATGCAGATAACTCTACTGGTCTACTGTAGGTATGCAGATAACTCTACTGGTCTACTGTAGGCATGCAGATAACTCAACTGGTCTACTGTAGGTATGCAGATAACCTTGTCTACTGTAGGCATGCAGATAACTCTACTGGTCTACTGTAGGTATGCAGATAACTCTACTGGTCTACTGTAGGCATGCAGATAACTCTACTGGTCTACTGTAGGTATGCAGATAACTATACTGGTTTACTGTAGGTATGCAGATAACTACTGTCTACTGTAGGCATGCAGATAACTCTACTGGTCTACTGTAGGTATGCAGATAACTGTCTACTGTAGGCATGCAGATAACTCTACTGGTCTACTGTAGGCATGCAGATAACTCTACTAGTCTACTATAGGTATGCAGATAAGTCTACTGGTCTACTGTAGGTATGCAGATAACTCTACTGGTCTACTGTAGGTATGCAGATAACTACTGTCTACTGTAGGCATGCAGATAACTCTACTGGTCTAGTGTAGGTATGCAGATAACTCTACTGGTCTACTATAGGTATGCAGATAACTCTACTGGTCTACTATAGGTATGCAGATAACTCTACTGGTCTAGTGTAGGTATGCAGATAACTCTACTGGTCGTTTATACACTGAGTGTCCAAAACATTATGAACACTTGCTCTTTCCATGACATATAGTGCCTTCAGAAAGTATTCCCACTGTTACGTCTACTCCCACTCTCCCGCTCTGGCGCTCGACGTCACCGTTCTATTAACCACCGGTCCTGGCAACCCATCTTTATGCACACCTGGCAACCATCATTACGCACACCTGTGCCACACGTGGACTTCATTACTTACCATTTATCTAGCACTCTGTTTTGTCAGTCATCAGGTAGTATTGTTTGCGTTTCCATGTCAGACGCTTCTCTTGTTTTGTATCATTCCATGTTCGTTATCATTAAACTCACTAACTGCACCTGCTTCCTGACTCCCTGCATCTACGTTACAGAATACTACATACGCAAATGGAAGCAACAGTTAATCAAGACATCTCCCAGATGGTCGGCGAAGAGGGACACCTACTTCGTCAACACCACGACCAGCTGGCTCATTTGGGAACGGCTATGGATGAGATCCTCCGCGTTCTTCAACGAGTCTAAATTACTCAAGGGGCGGCATCTCCAAACAGGATTCTCTACCACAAGTTGACCCAGCGAGCCAGTACCCCAGCCCATCCAGCAGTCCGTCCTGGTCAGCGATGCCCGATAGTCCCTCCCGGACAAATATGACTACACTCCATCGAAATGCCGTGGCCTCCTACTCCAGTGCTCCCTCTATTTCGCTCATCAAATGGGAGCCCCCACCACCGAGAGGTCCAAAGTTGCCACGGTTATTCCTCTGCTAACCGGACGGGCGTTGGAGTGGTGGAGTGGGCCACAGCCGTCTGGGAGAGAGGAGGAGCTGGGTTCCTATGAGGGGCTCTGTTCAGGGGGGTCTTCGACCATCCACCGGAGGACAGAGAGGGGGGTGAGTGCCTACATCAACTACGGCAGGATGGCCAGAACGCAGCGGAGTACACGTTCACCTTTCGGACAGTGGCAGCATCCAGCGGATGGAATGAGCCAGCGCTCTGCACCCTATTCAGAAGAGGATTGCGTGAAGAGGTCCAGACGGAGTTGGCGTGCCGAGACGACAACCTATCCTTGGACGCCTTCATCGCGATGGACATCTGTCTGGATAACCTGCTTCGGGAGCGTCAGTACCCCCATCGCCTCTCTCCCTCCTCCGTTGATCGTTCTGAGTCAGAGCTTGAACCCATGGAGGTGGTGGCCACACGCCTCTCCACGGCTGAGCGACACCGTTATAGTTAGCTGGTTCTCTGTCCTTATTGTGGACAGCAAGGGCACCAGCTTCAATGGTGTCCGGTATGTTCTAACCGGGGGTCCACGAGAGCAGAGGGACAGCCACGTGATCATCCGTCTCCTGGGTTAGGTGTGAGTATTCCATCATCATCACTTTCCACCAAACCTTTCCTAGTATCGATTTTTCACTGGCTGGCTGTCCTTCATGCTTTGTTTCTACAGCTCTAGTGGACACCAGTGCCGCAGGGAATTTTATTGACCAGGCCCTCACCTCCTCCCTTAACATCACCTCATACCCGCTCTCCTCTCCTTGTCCGGTGCAAGCGTTGGATAGTCAACCACTAGGATCTGAGACAATCAAACACATCACAGCAACACTCACCCTCACCGTGGAATCCATACATCAAGAAAGCCTTCCCTTCCTCATCATCAGTGCACCCGTACACAAGATCCTCCTCGGCCTCCCATGGCTTCAATGTCTTAACCCCACCATCTCATGGCCGAGGATGAAAATCACTGACTGGGCACCCGAATAGCACAAGACCTGCTTTTCCTTTCCCTGTGGTTCCACGTCGGTTGAGAGTCCTGTGGTTGCCCTTCAGCCAAACATCCCGGAGGTATACTAAGATCTCCTGGAGGTTTTTTCCATCGGCCCACAAGGAGTCAGGATGGATGAGAAGAAGATGGACGCTGTCAGGTCATGGCCAGTCCCAACCACCATAAAGGGGTTACAACGTTTTCTGGGGATTGACCAACTTCTACTGCCGATTCATTAAGAACTTTAGCTTGATCGCCTCTCCTCTCACTTCTCTCCTCAAAGGTGGTCCCCGGAAGTTGGAGTGGGATCCTACGCTGCCATTCGTGGTGGAGGTGGACGCTTCAGAAGTAGGTGTGGGGGCTGTCCTGTCCCAACGTCAAGGTAACCCACAGAAATTGTATCCATGTGCATATTATTAAAAAAATCTGTCTCCTGAGGAACTATAATGTTGGTGATCGGGAGCTCCTGGCAGTGAAGTTGGCATTAGAGGAGTGGAGACACTGGCTGGAGGACGCCCAGGTTCATTTCTCATCCTCACCGACCATCGGAACCTGGAGTACATTTACATTTACATCATTTAGCAGATGCTCTTATCCAGAGCGACTTACAAATTGGACAGCGAGGTGACTGAACCCACGCCAAGCCAGTTGGGCCCTTTTCTTCACCAGATTCAATTTCACGCTAACATATCGCCCAGGTAAAAAAAACATAAAAGTCGATGCCCTGTCCTGTCTCTACGATTCGGGAGAGGTTCCTGTCTTGAGTGCACCCATAATTCCGCCCTCTCAAGTCGAGGCCCCCGTGCTCTGGGATGTAGATGTGGACATTCGCCAGGCCCTGGAGAGGGAACCTGCACCTGCTACCCGTCCTCCTGAGCACACCTGGGCGCACACAGCTGTCGTCGCTGGATATCCAGGTATCACCTGTCCCATTCAGTCCATCTCTGGAAAGTACTGGTGGCCCACCTTGGCGCAGGATGTCACTCTTTATGTCAACTCCTGTTCCGTATGTGCCCAATCCAAATCCCCCCGGAACGCTCCAGCAGGGAAACTCCTTCCCCTTCCCATGCCTCAGCGTCCCTGGTCTCATCTGTCCATTGATTTTGTCACTAATCTCCCCTCTTTTGATGTTTTTACCATCATTTTTGTGATAGGGGACAGAATCTCTAAATCATGCCATTTCATCCCTCTCTCTGGTCTCCCTACCACTATCCAGGTCGCTGAGGCACTGTTCCAGCAGGTCTTCCGGCACTATGGCCTTCCACTATGGCCTTCCAGAGGATATAATCTCTGATCGTGGCCCCCAATTCACATCACGTGTATGGAAGGCCTTCATGGAGAAGCTGGGGGTCAGGGTCAGCCTCACTTCTGGGTACCGGCCTGAATCTAACGGGAATGAGAGGATGAACCAGGAGCTGGGGAGGTTCCTGAGGACCAACTGCCAGGACCGGCAGGGGGAGTGGGCCCGATACCCACGTGAGACTCCAGCATGCCGTCCGCCGTCAGAAAGAGCAGGCGGATCGCCACCGCAGAGAGGCCCCCATGTTCCATCCTGTTGATCGCGTCTGGCTCTCCACCAGGAACCTTCTGCTCTGCCTGCCCTGTAAGAAGCTGAGTCCCCAGTTTGTGGGGCCGTTCAAGGTCCTCTGGAGGGTCAACAAGGTAACTTACAGATTACAACTCCTGTTATGTTTACACCCACTCTCCCGCTCCGGCACTCAACGTCACCAGTCTACTAATCACCGGTCCTGGCAACCCATCTTTACGCACATCTGGCAACCATCATTACGCACACCTGCACCCTATTATCAGTCACACCTGAACTTCATTACTACCTTCATTAATTACCATTTATCTACCACTCTGTTTTGTCAGTCATCAGTTAGAATTGCTTGTGTTTCCATGTCAGACGCATCTCTTGTTTTGTATCGTTCCATGTTCGTTATCATTAAACTCACTAACTGCACCTGCTTCCTGACTTCCTGCTCTACCTTACACCCACTCCTTGACTTTTCCCCCATTTTGTTGTGTTACAGCCTGAACTTAAAATTAATTAAATTGAGATGTTTTGTCACTGCCTACACACAATACCCCATAATGTCATAGTGGAATTATAATTTTTGAAATTTGAGATGTGTAATTAAAAATGAAAAGCTGAAATGGAGTCAACCACTTTGTTATGGCAAGTCTAAATAAGTTAAGGAGAAAACATTTGCTTAACAAGTCACATAATACATTTCATGGACTCACTCGGTGTGCAATAATAGTGTTACAAATTATTTATGAATGATTACCTCATCTCTGTACCCCACGCATACAATTATCTGTAAGGTCCCTCAGTGGAGCAGTGAATTTCAACCACAGATTCAACCACAAAGACCAGGGAGGTTTTTCAATGCCTCGTAAAGAAATTGGACAGCGAGGTGACCTATTGGTAGATGAGTTAAAATAAAAAAAGCAGATATTGAATATCCCTTTGAGCATGGTGAAGTTATTAATGACTCTTTGGATGGTTAATCAAAGATACAGGCGTCCTTCGTAACTCAATTGCCGGAGAGAAAGGTAACCGCTCAGGGTTTTCACCATGAGGCCGATGGTGACTTTAAAACAGTTACAGAGATTAATGGCTGTGATAGGAGAAAACTGAGGATGTATCAACAACATTGTAGTTACTCCACAATACTAACCTAACTGACTGAGGGAAAAGAAGGGAAGCCTGTACAGAATAGACATATTTCAAAACATGCATCCTGTTTGCAACAAGGCACTAAAGTAATATTGCAAAACATTTGGCAAAGCAATTTACTTTTTGTCCTGAATACAATTTTTTTTTTTGGGGGGGGCAAATCCAATAAAACACATTACTGAGTACCACTATCAATATTTTCAAGCGTAGTGGTGGCTGCATCATGTTATGGGTATGCTTGTAATCGTTAAGGACTGGGGAGTTGTTCAGGATAAAAAATAAACGGAATGGAGCTAAGCACAGGCAATATCCTGGAGGAAAACCTGCTTCAGTCTGCTTTCCACCAGACACTGGGAGATGAATTCACCTTTCAGCAAAGGCCAAATCTATACTGGAGTTGCTTACCAAGAAGACAGTTCATGTTCCTGAGTGGCCGAGTAACAGTTTTGACTTAATACTTGACAATCTATGGCAAGACCTGAAAATGGTTGTCTAGCAATGATCAAAAACCAATTTGACAGAGCTTGTGTTGCACAATCCAGGTATGGAAAGCTCTTAGAGACTTACCCTGAAAGACTCACAGCTGTATTCACTGCCAAAGGTGCTTCTACAAACTATTGACTATTGACATTTGCAAACATTTCTAAAAACATGTGTAGGGCTCCTGAGTGGCGCAGTGGTCTAAGACACTGCATCGCAGTGCTAACTGTGCCACTAGAGATCCTGGTTCGAATCCAGGCTCTGTCGCAGCCGACCGGGAGACTCATGGGCGATGCACAATTGGCCCAGCGTTGTCCAGGGTAGGGGAGGGAATGGCCGGCAGGGATGTAGCTCAGTTGATAGAGCATGGCGTTTGCAACGCCAGGGTTGTGGGTTTGATTCCAATGGGGGGCCAGTACAAAAAAAATATGTATTCACTAACTGTAAGTCGCTCTGGATAAGAGCGTCTGCTAAATGACTAAAATGTAATGTAAATGTAATGTGTTCACTTTGTCATTATGGGGTATTGGTGGCCCAGTGTAGCTCAGTTGGTAGAGCATGGCGTTTGCAACGGCAGGGTTGTGGGTTCGTTTCCAACGGGGGGCCAATATGAAAACATTTATGCACTCACTAACTGTAAGTCACTCTGGATAAGAGCGTCTGCTAAATGACTAAAATGTGTGTAGATGAGTGAGAATTTTTTTTATGTAATCCATTTTGAATTCAAACAACAAAATGTAGAATAATCAACGGTTGTGAATACTTTCTGAAGGCACCAGGTGAATCCAGGTGAAAGCTATGATCCCTTATTGATGTCACTTGTTAAATTCACTTCAATCAGTGTAGATGAAGGGGAGGAGAGGTTGAAGAAGGATTTTTAAGCCTTGAGACAATTGAGACATGGATTGCGTATGTGTGCCATTCAGAGGGTGAATGGGCAAGACAAAATATTTAAGTGCAACTCAAAAAATGTCTAAGGTTAATTACATCCTCTGCTACATGGAGCAAAATATGAATGCCTTGGAAATATTCATTATCCACTTTAATCGTCAAAGTTACTCCTGAGTGTATTACACTACTGAATTCTATTAGGAGAGAATACTGTCTCTTCACAACAATGAAGTCAATCATTAATTTCCTCAACATATATTTTGTCACTCGCTTTTGTCCAATCCATATGTTTTCTCTAAATAAACATCCTTACGCGTTAAACAGTGTACATTTTTACCCTTTTGTGTCATCATTTTTTTCTCGAGAGGAAGATTATACAGCAATGCAGATAGGCAGTGCATGAATCAAGACGTTCTTCTGCGGTGTATATGTGCCTCCCAGACTTGACATGAATGTCATTTCGTGTCACTTGAATGCCTTTTATGGGGCCAGGGCTCTTTGAAATATCTAAGAGTCCACATCCAGTGCTGTAGCTGGCTGCCACTGGCCCTCAGAACATTGAAGTCATGTAGACAGGGCCAATTAATGGCCCAGAGTTTTCTGAGAGAATGAATGAGGAGCTTTGAGAGGATTCCTCCACCTTAAATCCCCATGCGCTGCGCAGCCAGCTCCCTGACTGCCTGTGAAGAACAATCAAACAGCAGCTTCCCCTCCTATCCATCACTTTAAGACATTAGCCAGACATGGTCTGGAATATTAACGAGCTCCTTTGCCAGGGAGTTCCACACCAGAGCCTGTGTGTGGCAACATACATTTTTAATCACAGGGGGGAAACGAGGGCCTCTCATCACACTCATCTATTACTCTGTGCTTACCCCTCCGCGAATACTCCAGGACTGTTATAACAGTAAACATGAATGAACTTACATAGCACTTTCTGTGCACATTTTTATAAAGATATCAATAAAAGCATCAATATGATAAGGACAAAAGTAAGAGTGGAATTTTTGTGTTATTGTACTGATTTTACAATATCACATGCTTTTATGCTATTGCTGTCCCCATATCCACACAAATATTAATTTCCGCATGCATAGCCAACCTTGGTTACCAATTTATCATGAATTGACATTCCATTTGGGTTATTTACCTCCATGAGGAAGACCTGTTCCTGAGCCATGATCTGCCTCCCTCTCTCTATGGCTATCTCCTGTCTCCTAGCTCCATCAGCTCCTAGGGCACACTCTACTCTACATGTACAGTAAGACTGCTGGGCTCAGGCAGCAGTGCATGGACCAGGGCTCTCCCTCTTAATTGGAGTCATGTTCTCCAGAACCTGGTGCTACCCCTCTCCCTGGAGCTGCCCCTCTCCCTGACCTGCCTCTCTCCCTGGAGCTACCCCTCTCCCTGGAGCTGCCCCTCTCCCTGGAGCTACCCCTCTCCCTGGAGCTACCCCTCTCCCTGGAGCTGCCCCTCTCCCTGACCTGCCTCTCTCCCTGGAGCTACCCCTCTCCCTGGAGCTGCCCCTCTCCCTGGAGCTACCCCTCTCCCTGGAGCTGCCCCTCTCCCTGACCTGCCTCTCTCCCTGGAGCTACCCCTCTCCCTGGAGCTGCCCCTCTCCCTGGAGCTACCCCTCTCCCTGACCTGCCTCTCTCCCTGGAGCTACCCCTCTCCCTGGAGCTGCCCCTCTCCCTGACCTGCCTCTCTCCCTGGAGCTACCCCTCTCCCTGGAGCTGCCCCTCTCCCTGGAGCTGCCCCTCTCCCTGACCTGCCTCTCTCCCTGGAGCTACCCCTCTCCCTGGAGCTGCCCCTCTCCCTGACCTGCCTCTCTCCCTGGAGCTACCCCTCTCCCTGGAGCTGCCCCTCTCCCTGATCTGCCCCTCTCCCTGGAGCTACCCCTCTCCCTGGAGCTGCCCGTCTCCCTGATCTGCCCCTCTCCCTGGAGCTACCCCTCTCCCTGGAGCTGCCCCTCTCCCTGATCTGCCCCTCTCCCTGGAGCTACCCCTCTCCCTGGTGCTGCAGGGGGCTGTGATGGGGCAGAGCGGGCAGCATGTGGGCAGGGAGATACCCTGATCCCCCCTCCCTGGGTCTACCACTGGGCCTCCCATAGCACCACATGGCACCCCGGTCACCAGGTTACACCGCTGCTGCTGTGACACCACTGATCAGTGGCAGCCACTGATTGGCTGAATACCCAGGGCTTGTTTTGAACAATATACTGTATATTTGAAACAGTAAAATGTACACAAATTTACCACACTTTTAATCAAATGTATTTTATTTGATTATTTGTATTTGTTTTCAAGTGGGACACCACCTCTAATAGACGCGCCGCCACTGCCACTGGTGGAGATGGGGAGAGGAAAAATGATCAACCAGAACGTGAGTGAATCACTGCTTTGTTGGAAACAAGTCTAAGTCTAAACAGTAATTGGAATGGAACTAAATTCAAACACATTTCTACAAAGTAATAAAGTCATGATACAAAATTAGATGTTTTGTAAGATAAGTGTTTTGTTCATGGTCAATGAGTGAAATATTCTTTAGAGTGAGATTTATTATACAGTCTATGTTTAATTTGTTTAGATGATCACATATAAATCACATTGTTTAGTGTGGAAATTACGTTGGTCAAGTAAATGAGGTAGAGCATGCATGGGCTGCTTCTGCCAGCATTTATCAATCTCAATCCCACTCACAGCCTCCCAAATTGAAGACTAAGGAAATTCATTTTGTGCTCAATGGAAGTTTTCCTTTGGAAATTTTGCCTTCCATTAAGAATCAAATTAAGTGCTGGACCACTGCTTTCTGAGAGTCGTTTTTAACTGCTCCCCCCACCACCACTACGATGTGCACACACATGCTTTTAATTTTTGATTTATTATGTTCTCGTGGAGGTAGCCCGAATTGGAATGATGTTGAGTGAGAGGTGGTTTATCACAATGGTGTGAGTGTTTGTGCATTTCTGTGTGTGTGCGCACAATTGTCTGTCAAAGAAGGGGGTGAGGGAGAGTGAGCAGCCATCATTCATTCCTGTGGGTCAGCCCTTGTAGCACGTGATGGCAGGTGACCAGTGTCAGACAGGAAAGGTCACAGGCCTGCAGTCTGTGCTCTCTAACCATTTACTGATGTAGAAAACCATAGAGACACAGACCTCACCAAAACAATATTTTAGTTTGACCCAATATGCAATCGTTGTGCACATCTCATATTCTCACATGACATACTGAATGTCCAAAGCATGTTGCCAGGTTGGAGGCAAGAGAAGCAATACCTGGATTTACAGGTTTCACTATGCTGCCTTAGTTCAGCAGTTCCCAAACGTTTTCACTAGGGCCCCCCTTCCAGCATTCGTGAACATCCCGCGCCCGCCCTGTGCGTGCACGCGCCACGTCTATTTCTATGGGCACAAGCACTGTTCATGACACAAACTGTTCACGCCCCTCTTATTGGTGGAGAGAATTTAGCAATTCTACACATTTTGCCATGGGGTGCAAAGAAAATGTAGCAGTTTTAAAGCAAATTTTCTTGCAATTCTATACATATTGCCATGTCTAATGTGTATTCATGTGATATTTGAGTGACAAAAAAATCTATGGGCAACAAATCTATGGGCTAAAAAAACTAAATAAAAAATGGGCTAGTTCATCTGGACATTTCTGACAAGTTATAAATAATGTAGCTCTCTAAGGTATGCAATGACTAACATGACAAGAGGAACTGATAATGCACTACCCAATTTCGAAATTGCACCTTGTGCATTCTACTATTACAACTTTCAAGAGTAAGTTTAAAGCTGGACTGAGTTGAGGGGGGGGGGGGGCGCCCCACAGTTTGGGAACCACTGCCTTAGTTGGATCCCTTTTAGCTTGATGTGTTTTCTCTCTCTCTTTTTCTCTCTCTTTCCCATTTTCTCTCTCTCTCTCCAGAACTTAGTCGGCACAAATCCTTTCTTCTTCACTGGTGTGTCTGCATGAGTCTGATGACGGTGAAGTCTGGAGGCTGTGTTTTTGAACCGCCTCTCTGCTGGCTATTCTCTGTAGGATTCCACTGAGTTTAAGGTAACTGTTATTTATCTCATGTGTTATGCACCAGACGTTCAGCCTTTGTGAATGTGCGTGTGTAGGTGAGAGTGAATGTGTAGGTGCATACGTGTATCTGTGTGTGTGTGTGTCCAGACGCTTTTCACAGGTTCACAGGCCTGTCAGTGGACTAGATGAAGGTGTATGGCTCTTGTTTCATCCTGTCCACGGCCTCAGGGGTGTCTTCCGTTGATTGCATTACATTCACAGCAACTTTCCCCTCATTAGTGGCAACCATGTTTTAACTCCTTATTTCACTTGGCTGATGTGAGGCTTGGCACCTCTCTGCATGCACGCACACACACGCACACACACGCACACACACGCAGGCAGGCACTCAAACACACACAATTACAACAAAGGATCTAGTGGTTTTTTGTAGGCTAGTTTTGTAGGCTACACATGTCCATATTTTGTCTTAGATTTAAGTCACAATAGACATGGAAGATGAAGAGGGTTATGATTAGATTTAGCCGACCAAATCTTATAGAGTAGCTATATTTTTGCTTGTAAGATAAATCTCTTAGTTTAAGATAAACTATGAAGTTCCACGTATGACATGTGCAAATTAAGCCTTTGTACTGTCCCCTCTACTGTGAGAAAAGGGCATTGATAGGAAGGCAGATAGGGCTGATCAATAAGAAGTGCAGTTTTTTCCCCAGGCCTTCCTTCATATCTCTCCCCCTGTGTGTGCTGCGGAGGGGTCGGGGGTAGGGTCAGGTAAGTGGTGGCGTGGGCGGGTTTCTGCCCCTTTATCAATCAAGATTTTAATTACACACGTCCAGGGCGACAGCTAGATTAGAAACCAATCGACGCTATCGGCCACAAAATCTAATTACTGTTTATTGACAGATAAGGCCAGGCCCCCTTCACTTTCCCAAATAAGATAAACCTCCCCCACCCCACCCCTAACACAAAAAGGACCTGCTCCTACTGTCCATGAAATACTTTATTATAAGTAACTCTCTACTTGGAAATCAATGTACAGTTGAAGTCGGAAGTTTACATACACTTAGGATGGAGTCATTAAAACTCGTTTTTCAACCACTCCACAAATTTCTTGTTAACAAACTATAGTTTTGGCAAGTCGGTTAGGACATCTACTATGTGCATGACACAATACATTTTTCCAACTATTGTTTACAGACAGATTATTTCACTTATAATTCACTGTCAATTCCAGTGGGTCAGAAGTTTACATACACTAAGTTGACTGTGCCTTTAAACAGCTTGGAAAATTCCAGAAAATTATGTCATTTATAATTGACATCATTTGAGTCAATTGGAGGTGTACCTGTGGACGTATTTCAAGGCCTACCTTCAAACTCAGTGCCTCTTTGCTTGACATCATGGGAAAATCAAAATAAATCAGCCAAGACCTCAGAAAAGAAATTGTAGACCTCCACAAGTCTGGTTCATCCTTGGGAGCAATTTCAAAACGCCTGAAGGTACCACGTTCATCTGTACAAACAATAGTACGCAAGTATAAACACCATGGGATCACGCATCCGTCATACCGCTCAGGAAGGAGACGCGTTCTGTCTCCTAGAGATGAACGTACTTTGGTGTGGAAAGTGCAAATCAATCCCAGAACAACAGCAAAGGACCTTGTGAAGATGCTGGAGGAAACAGGTACAAAATTATCTATATCCACAGTAAGACGAGTCCTATATCGACATAACCTGAAAGGCCGCTCAGCAAGGAAGAAGCCACTGCTCCAAAACCGCCATAAAAAAGCCAGACTACGGTTTGCAACTGCACATGGGGACAAAGATCGTACTTTTTGGAGAAATGTCCTCTGGTCTGATGAAACAAAAATAGAACTGTTTGGCCATAATGACCATCGTTATGTTTGGAGGAAAAAGGGGGACACTTGCAAGCCGAAGAACACCATCCCAACCGAGAAGCACGGGGGCGGCAGCATCATGCTGTGGGGGTGCTTTGCTACAGGAGGGCCTGGTGCACTTCACAAAATAGATGGCATCATGAGGAAGGAAAATTATGTGGATATATTGAAGCAACATCTCAAGACATCAGTCAGGAAGTTAAAGCTTGGTCGCAAATGGGTCAAATGACCTCAAGCATACTTTCAAAGTTGTGGCAAAATGGCTTAAGGTCAACAAAGTCAAGGTTTTGGAGTGGCCATCACAAAGCCCTGACCTCAATCCTATAGAAAATGTGTGGGCATAACTGAAAAAGTGTGTGCGAGCAAGGAGGCCTACAAACCTGACTCAGTTACACCTGCTCTGTCAGGAGGAATGGGCCAAAATTCACACAACTTATTGTGGGAAGCTTGTGGAAGGCTACTCGAAACATTTGACCCAAGTTAAACAATTTAAAGGCAATGCTACCAAATACTAATTGAGTGTATGTAAACTTCTGACCCACTGGGAATGTGATGAAAGACATAAAAGCTGAAATAAATCACTCTCTACTATTATTCTGACATTTCACATTCTTAAAATTCTTAAAGTGGTGATCCTAACTGACCTAAGACAGGGAATTTTTCCTAGGATTAAATGTCAGGAATTGTGAAAAACTGAGTTTAAATGTATTTGGCTAAAGTGTATGTAAAATTCCGACTTCAACTGTATGCTTATGGAGACAAGTACTCTCCCAAGTATTACATGGTATTCTATATCAAGTTATCTACGGAGCTGAAGACATGCCATCTCATGTATCCAGAAACAACAGGAACCTGAATTAGGACCAGTGATTTTACACATAATTGGACAACACAGCCAAGACAAACGAGACAGGTCTTTATTTGGGCAACCATTAATCTCTCCTAACATTATGTTCAAGTGTTGCCAGTCTTGCCAGTGTTGGTACATTATTTCAGGTGTCTTCCATATTTCAGCTGTCAGTTCCACCTTACTATATAGTATCTTAATAACCAGTGGTGAACGAACCCTGAACTCTGACCATGAGGACCATACAGGTAGACCATCAGGCACCCTGACCCCCACTGCTCAGAACGCTGCCCTCCAGATGACAGTCCACTCCCCCTGCAGTCTGGGGAGCATTGGGTCCATGCTGTGCTGCTCTCTGGAGCCTGTCTGCTCTCCATCATGGAGGCCCATGCTCTGCTGCTCTCTGGAGCCTGTCAGATCTTCATCATGGAGGCCCATGCTCTGCTGCTCTCTGGAGCCTGTCTGATCTTCATCATGGAGGCCCATGCTCTGCTGCTCTCTGGAGCCTGTCTGATCTTCATCATGGAGGTCCATGCTCTGCTGCTCTCTGCTAGTCTGGAGCATGTCGGTCTACTCTCCATCAGCCGTTTTACAGCCCCCACCGCACCGCCACAGTGAGCACTTCACTTTTAAAGCCGAGAATCTGCCTCAGGTAAATATGGAGTAAATGATTGGATTATTGTTCTTTCATTTGGCCGTGTAGTAATGGCTGGATTATAAACATTGCAGAGTATAGATTTCCTGTCAGATCCTATGAATCAGACATCCTTATCTAATTTCTAGACTGCCTCTCCACCCAGCACTGCCATCTCCCAGCCAGGGAGTCTGTGGGAGCAGAAAGAACAGCCCTGCAGCCACCCAGCACATCACAGCTCAGCACAGCACCACTCAGCACAGCACAGCACAGCTCAGCACAGCACAGCCACTCCAAAGTCCATTCAAAGATTTAAAAAACCACTTAGGTCTCCTGTTCATATTTGTTAAGGAAGTACATCTAAGGGGTGAGGTGCACTGAATTCATAGAGAGGGGAAGAGAGGGGAGAGAGAGCGAGTTAGAGAAGGGGAAAAAAGGAGAGAGATGTCTTCCAAATGAAATGTAGGGGATGGGGGGATAGAGGTGAGCTGACAGCTGTTGGTGGGAGAGAAGCTGCACTCTGATTTGGTTTGAACCATGGAATTAAATTTTTTTGTCTTTCTTTGAATTATGCAACATTTTTGAGAGGGAGTTGAGATTAATGCCTGGTTTGTTTGATCCCAGGACATCACTAATGGTGATTCTGTCTGATGGTTGATGTTTCTTAGCTCCTCTCTCTGCCTGTTTGACATGGGAGTTACTTCACTGGGTTTACAACATCATCATGATTGGGTTAGTAAACAGTGTAGAGCTAAAGGAAAGCAACCATCCACGGAGCTTACCTTACAGTCTCTTTCCAGCTCTCTCCTCAGCTCTATAGAAAGAGGAGAAGAAATACACAATATTAAGTAAATAAGACAATTATAATATAGGCCTACACTGAAAAGCATGAGTGCACAGTAGTTTGAGATTAAATCAGTCTATTCATTCATCAAATAAAATAAAATGTTATTTGTCACATGCTTTGTAAACAACAGGTGTAGACTAAAAGTGAAATGCTTACTTACGGGTCATTTTACAACAATGCAGAGTTAAAGATAACGTTAAAAATAAATGAAACATCTACATGACGCTCTTATCCAGAGCAATTAGGGTTAAGTGCCTTGTTTAAGGGCACATCGACAGATTTTTCACCTAGTCGGCTCGGGATTAGAACCAGCGACCTTTTGGTTACTGGCACAACGCTCTTACCCACTAAGCTACCTGCCGCCCAGTGACACGACGAATAAATACACAGTGAGTAACGAATAACGAGTAAAAATAACATGGCTATATACAGGGAGTACCAGTACCAAGTTGATGTGCAGGGGTACAAGGTAATTGAGGTAGCTATGTACATATATGTAGGGGTAAAGTGACTAAGCAACAGGATAGATAATAGACAGTAGCAGCAGCGTATGTGGTGAGTGTGAAAGTGTGTGTGTGTGTGTGTGAGTGTGTGTGTGTGTGTGTGTGGCTTCAGTATGTTATGTGTGTGTGGGCATATGTAGTGTATGTGTATGTGTATGTGTTTGTTGGGATGTCAGTGTAACTCTGTGTGAGTGTGTGGGTAGAACCCAGCGTGTGTGCATAGAGTCAGTTCAAGAGAATTACTGCAAAAAGCAGGTAGGCCGGGTAGCCATTTGATTAGTTATTTAGCAGTATGTTTAGCAGTCTTATGGCTTGGGGGTAAAAGCTGTTCAGGGTCCTGTTGGTTCCAGACTTGGTGCAGTGGTACCACTTGCCGTGGGGCTTGGGTGGCTGGAATCTTTGACAATTTTTTGGGCCTTCCTCTGACACTGCTGATCCCACCAAGGCACTGATAATAACTCCATGCAGGGTGGAAACTCACTGGTTTCATTGACCTGCCTAGTAAGTGATTGAGTTGCTGAAAGCTGAGCCAATAATCACCTTGAAATGTAACCATCTAAGGAAGCGTCTTTTCATTGGGAACTAAACAGGGCCACTGTTGTAATTTCTCCAGCCTGATGGATTCTGTGCGTTTAACAAATTGCATTTATAGATTTTCCCTTTGAAGGGATAATCTGATCTTTTAATTTATATTTCTACCATGAAACTCAAACATCAAGTGATCTTCTGAAACCCCTGGTGCACCTCAATTGGAATACATTTTCACATGCACTTAATTGCATTTAAATATATTGATATTTTAAAAGTGACTATATTATCCTTTTAATGTAACTTAGCCTAATGTTCCCTTTCAAATGACTTTATCAATAGACTATCAACATGGATCCCAATCTTGTATCTTTAGCCTATTAATGTATACATTTATAATGATGATTACTTCATGATTTCCATAATAGAAAGGTTTATGTTTTTATTGATCTAGAGTGGGCAAATTATAGAAACAAATTGCATGTTGTTGCTGGCAGGTTCCTGTCATTCCTTCAGTTCATGAATTGCAATGTGTTATAAATAAATAAAAGTGCCTCCCTCATCCTAGGTTGTCTGGTGAAATAGCACTCCCTCTAGCGGAGAAGATGGCGTGCTTGGTAGTCCCTCCACTATTACCTACAAGCCTTCAAGGAAGGTTTATTCAGGAATGAGGGATTTTCTCAGTTTAAGGCCAGCGTCAAATGGAGGACTTCATGATTATCCCATACGATATTCTTTAAAAGTAGGCTATTTTATGTTAGCCAACATTTCACATTACTTTTCTGTTTATTCAATGCTGACACCAACAGTGGCCTACAGTCCATAGTTTACACTAATTTCAGAAACTCTTGATGCATCCCACTGGGCACAAACGTCAGTCAGTTCAACTGTCTTATTTTTATTTACATTCGGCTGTTCTCAACTAACGTGAATGACATTCGAAATCAACAAAAAATGTCCTTGGATTTAGGTAAAAAATTCGGTGAAATAAATACGAAATTCGCTTATGTTGATGACTTTTTGCAAATCCAATCATTTTTCCACGTTGCATTAATGTCGTCACATTGAATGTTTTTGTTGAAATGACGTGGAAACAACATTGGTTCGACCAGTTTTTGCCCAGTGGGATATTTCCAAGAGGAACAACTAATTAGAACTTTTCAGACAATAACTGAAATTAGGTAATCCAGAAGAAAGGGGTTCCTGACGATCTGCATACACATCTGGCCCCCCACACTCACCATCTCAAACTTCCTGAGGATCTATCACAATGTTAGCAGCTATGTGATACTTTTGCAACGCCCAGATCTCACTACAGACGCGACGCTACTATTGTCTTGTTATGTATTCATCAACAGTGGAATCCAACCGACCTTTTCCAGAACTGCCGTGGTATTTAAGGTTTGCATCGCGTGTCAACTGTCACTGTTGTTTTCTTGGTGAAGATTTACACTCATCCAGGCACACGTTGCTGTTATGGACCCCGAGAGGGAGGGGAAAGGGAGCGAATATTCAGTGGCAGTTATCCAAATTATCCCTGACTTTTTCTCAGTAACTATAGCAGTAAAGGTCAGTAATGGCTTCTCAGCTGCATAGGCATCTTGATCTCTGCGACGGATGTTTGGTGTCGCCGCAGGGGATGGAGAATAGACTGTAAAAGGGCGAAGGCTGGAGGAGGAGTTGATAGCTGTAGCCTACTGTCGTATGACTAAAACGGCGCATTCACAATCACAGAGGTAGCCGCTCCTACAACCTGAAGACACCACTCCTACACAGTAGCACCTGAGGGATTTGATATGACCTGTCTGTAAAGGTAGAGTATTCTCCACCTTACTTTGCTCTTCCATGTATTATAATTGGGCCACTTTTCTGAAGGCTATTTACAAGTTGTTGGCAGGTCCACTGTCACTTAATTTATTAGCCTATGCATTTAATGGTTGATTAAAATATTTTGAATGAAAGATGGTCAGAAAAGTTTTATTTTATTTTGATGGAAGTTATTGTGTGGAAACACTGAACAATACTGACATACATTATTTAATGCAACTTTTTAAAAGTTAATATTTGATGGGGCGGCAGGTAGCTTAGTGGTTAAGAGCGACATGCCAGTAATCGAAAGGTTGTTGGTTCTAATCCCCCAGCCGACTAGGTGAAAAATCTGTCGATGTGCCCTTGAGCAAGGCACTTAACCCTAATTGCTCCTGTAAATCGCTCTGGATAAGAGCGTCTGCTAAAATGTAATGTTGATTGCTGTTATTAATGATTATGCTATAGCCTACTGCTGACCGCGTAGGCAGCTCATATGCATGTAGACTACCTAGCCTACCAACTTGCGAAACAGTACCCTGAAACAATGCACATTCTTAATAACTCAGCTATTCAATGTTTCATAACTGTGGACAGTGTGCACTCTTTTTTTTGTATTGATTGTGTCGCTGAATCAGAGAGCCATGATGAGGGCTGCCTGTTTTTAATGAAGGACTGTTAATCAATGGAGCTGAAATTTAAATCAACTTGAACTGCGTCGCACGCGCCTCGTAGGCATAATGAAAAACAGGAACATGATTAGAGTGAGGGAGAGAAAGAGAGGACGACATTCCCTAAAGCCAAACGGTCAACACAATTGCCAGCCCACGTCGGATTCATGTGTAACCTTACCTTCAGAGTTTGAGTGAGTTAAATTGTGATTCGGCACATCCAATCACTCATTACTGCCACGCACAGGTTGGAAGTCTACAACAGCTCAATACATTGGAGGTGCCAAAGAGGCATTTTTTCGGTTGCTTGTCAATTTTTATTTAGACATTTTTAGGAAGTACATAATGGCCGTAACGGGAAGAAATTAACATAGTTGCTCAGCGAAACTACATATTTGCTGAGTAACACATATTTTGACAAAATAAAAACGCTTGCAGCGCTGGCTAATGGGAGTTCGAATCAGAGCTTCCTGGCGTTAGAGCTCTTTCGCCAGATACTGAGGCCTACTATTGCTATTGCCTGTTCGAAATTGAACAGTTGGGCCTGTGCAATTTGGCCTATTGTTTAATTCGCATAACAGCCCCTGTAATAAACTGTAAGTGCATGACACACATTTGTTATCATTTTGAGACAGTTGGAGTCGTTGAGAAACCCACATTCTAGCCACTTTGAAACCAGCAGCCTAGCCTACTTGTTGGATCAAAAACAGGTCATGTGAGATGTAATGGAACACGGGGTATTAGTGCTGTATCTGTCTCACAGGAAATTAAGACACAAGTATGCATATTTTAGTGCTTCATAATTTTGTGGTTACATACACACACTCACTGCTTCAACATGTTGCTATTCATATGGAATATGTACTGTATGTATTGTCTAAATTAAAGCCTGTATATCAGATCTGCAGGGTCCCTATTTATTTTTGGTTCTCTATGTGCTATGAGATAAGGGAGGTCTGTGAATGTAACACTAGCCCAAAGTCTTGTATGGCATGAATTATGCGTCCTGTATTACTTTCTGTCATAACTCTGCTTCCACATTTGCTCACCTAAGAGTGATCAAGTGTGTGCAATGCATAGAGCAGTCTCTTCTCTTTTTGTACCCTATTTCTCCCTGTCAAATCAGCTGCCACTATAGCGGTAAGGGAACGTTTCATAACACACCTGATAAGAGGGCATTATAAATAACATAACTTGTATAACTGCGCTTACACTACAACAATCTGGCCAATGTCATCCAATAAGCACCGGAAGTGTAATACATCTCAATGATATTACGTCATCTCATTCTCTGATATGCATGCATGTTGTAAATGTGGGGGCAGTATCAACTCTGGTAGGCTCGTAAAGGACAAGAATGAATTTAACATATTTGCTGAAAGAGATATCACATCCAAATACTAACTTGAATATGTAACCCTGTAAATAATCCCATTCACTATATCAAAACCTGTGTGTGTGTGTGCTTGTGTGTTGTTACATACTGTAGCTACATAATGAACGAGACCCCAAAAAAGTTATATGGAGGATTCCAGCACTGAACCAGCCTTCTTGATAAGCATTCCAAAAGGATTGCTCCCATCCCCTTAACCAAATCAGATGGATTACAAATTAGGATGAATTACCTTTAATCCAATGTTTTTCAATTAAATTACGGTCTGTTTCAAAATGTCTTAAGACATCAATCATCTATTTGATACAAGGCTCATTGTTGATGCATTTAGCACATGCCAAAGCCCTATGCCATGAGGTTGCAGGTCACTGTCTGTTGTATTTTACAGTAGGTTGATAGTAGTTTTCTTCATATGCTGATTCATGAAAACCCTTGTCAGCATTGTCTGAATTCTCCACCACGTTTCTTTAGGGTTGTGTCTGCGTCAAGGAAATTGGGTAGGACTTTGTTTTGAAGAAAACACATAGTCTTGATTTTTCATTGATTTTGTCTGGATATTTCTCATTATTCCATTGGAATATTCAGTCAGGGTTATTGTAACTTTAACAGATGTTTAAGATTTTATCGTTGATTCACACTAGTTCGATTTTGGATTGTATATTTAAGCAATAAGGCCCGAGGAGGTGTGGTTTATGGCCAATATACCACGGCTAAGGGAAAGTTCTTAGGCACGATGCAACGCAGAGTTCTTTGGTGTACTGTAAGTCTTTTTGTGTCTTTTTTTAAAGAAAGACTAGATGTTTTTATGTGTGCTACTTTAAAGCAGCTCTGATGGGGATGTTGCTGGACATCAATAGGCATGTGATGATCAAGAGGAATTGTGTGATGTTTTTGCATCGATTACAGAAACGTGAGCTGACGAATAGAACTGGATTATTTTCTAAACTGGAATACCAACATGCAGTTATGGAGCAGTCCTATTTTACCAGAGACATACTGTTACTGTATTACAGTAAGGAGGGAGAATTTGCCAACCTCCACTCTTTCTGTAACCTATTATTGGTAGACATTGTACTCAGTTCCCCCAGTTGTCGACTCTTCAATGATCAAATTATTAAAGCAACTATGAAAAGTAAGCCACTGGCCACCATCTCTGAACATGCTTTATTCAAGTAGAGCTTATTAGATAACAGTAGAAGTCATCCTATTTGACTTATCCCAGAATTGTCATCCATTGTTTGACTGCTCTTTTCTCCTTTAAGGTGCCATGTTAAGCTGTGCTCTTATAATATGGGGATACAGTAACATGGAGCCCCTCATTGACTGTGAAATGCTATCTGCATTCTCCACATTCTTCCTGGGCTTGATCAACAGTGAAACACAGGCGGTTTTAAACGGAGGTCAGAGAAGACAGGGCTGGATTTTCCGCCGCTTTAGAAGCTGATGGGCAGAGTTTGAGTTATGGCTTTAGATCATCTCTCACAGCTGGTGAAAGGTCCACAATAGTCCTTCACATGTAACACCAAGCGCATATGGCCACGCACAACTCAATACATGGATTTACTTTCCTCAACGGATCCAAAGTTGTTGTCTTTTGCAAGTAAAGAGATACAAGTGCTCCCAGTTGTCTCTGCGCTGTTGGCTTTCAGTTTTCTGTGTGCTTTCTGACTTGTTCTTTTATAAATTTTTATTTTTTCACCTTTATTTAACCAGGTAAGCCAGTTGAGAACAAGTTCTCATTTACAACTGCGACCTGGCCAAGATAAAGCAAAGCAGTGTGATAAAAATAACAACAACACAGAGTTACATATGGAATAAACAAAACGTACAGTCAATAACACAATAGAAAATCTATATACAGTGTGTGCAAATGTAGTAAGTTATGGAGGTAAGGCAATAAATAGGCCATAGTGCAAAATAATTACAATTTAGTATTAACACTGGAATGATAGATGAGCAGAAGATGATGTACAAATAGAGATACTGGGGTGCAAATTAGCAAAATAAATAACAATATGGGGATGAGGTAGTTGGGTGGGCTAATTACAGATGGGCTGTGTACAGGTGCAGTGATCGGTAAGCTGCTCTGACAACTGATGCTTAAAGTTAGTGAGGGAGATAAGTGTCTCCAGCTTCAGAGATTTTTGCAGTTCGTTCCAGTCATTGGCAGCAGAGAACTGGAAGGAATGGCGGCCAAAGGAGGTGTTGGCTTTGGGGATGACCAGTGAGATATACCTGCTGGAGCGCATACTACGGGTGGGTGTTGCTATGGTGACCAATGAGCTAAGTTCTGAATCATAACATGTCTGATTTGGTGATACTTCTGCAGAAATCCCAAAAACATTCCTTACCCCATGACTTCAACGGGTGACTATCCAGGAAAATGGAGCACTCTGTTTCTGCATAGATCTGAAAGATTTATTGACGGGACATACAAACAGGCTGAAATGTCTCTGGGGTACTGAAAAACCACTACTGCTGTTAGATGGTAGCAGTTTTAAATTAAGCTAATTTGAAGGATCAACAGTAATGCATTGCTTTGTTACATTGCTTTGTTGTGATTGTCTGTCATAACATGCTCAAACAAATACATTTTTTTGTTATGGACTCTTGATATTCTTGTGCATACATTTACATAAATATTCCTTGTGACATTTCAGCATATGCAAAAAATGTATTCAGAACAATTGTGAAACCACATTTATTTTCAAAAGAAGAATAGTTAGCCTTTGTATAAAAGCTTTGTTTTTGTGAAGCTCAAAATAAAGGTTGAATTGAATTAATAATATAATTCATTTTTGTTTTACAATAAATGTTTTCCTGACTAATTGAGATTCAGTGGTCTCAAGGGGGAAATCATATTCTTTACTTTTTATAGATATGTGCTTTATTTCAACATCAATAGGGCATACATGTCCAGCAACTCATTTATGTATTCATATTTGAAATTAGCATTGTGAATGGCTGCATGTGAGTTTTTAGCTGTCATATTTTTATTTGTGTATTTTTCAACATGTTTTAGTGTGTAGTGTGAACTCTTTTATGTGCATGTTGTAAAGTATATGCATCTGTCTGTTCGAATGATAGTGGCTTTGTGTATGTGTGTGTGAGCATGTGTGTGTATTTGTGTGTAGCAGCGAGCGAGGCATCGAGCGTTTGGTTCCCTCCTCCCCCGTGCTCTGTCCCTTTAAGTCCTACCCCTCGGAGACAACAGCAGCTGTTCCATATTCATCAAGCCACTGAGTCTTAAAGAGCCCTATCCTGACCATGGAAAGAGTCATTCCTCTCACTCGCTCTCTCACGCTCTCTACATCTTAGCGCTCATCCGCCGCTGCCTGCGCTTCTCTCGCGCTCTCTCTCTCTCTCTCACCCCCCTTTACCTCTCTCTCTCCAACTCCCCTCTCTCGATCTCTCATATACACACAGACACACACATACACACACAACCACATACATAGACACAAACATTCTCCAACTCTCTTACACACACTCTCAAACACAATCAGAACCGAGCATACCTTTGCAGGCTGGGGGAAGCAGTGCTGGAGGGGCTTTTCATCGTTCTCTCTGAGGGTGTTGTGCTGTCATTTTGGGGGAGAAGCGGGTCTCAATTGTTTCCTATTTCCTCTTCCTCTTCTCATTCCTGGAATGCTAAAACTGGACTGATGGACATTTCAGAACTTTGTCTGCCAGACCCTCTCAGCTATCATAACCAGTAGGTGCACTTCTTTCTTTCAACCTTCCTTTTAACATACCCTTCTTTTGTGATATTGGATATAACTTTTTTCCCCTCTTGCAATCTTTCTTTCTTTTTCCTCCTCTTTCCTTCTTTCTTGTAGAAGTGCCTGCATTTGTTTCCTTTACAAAGGATCTGCCAATCTCGGCACTGAACTTTTTACTGCTATTGTTAAGATGTGCACTGTGCTTTTCCTGGTTCTCTTCCTCACACACACACTCACACACACAAACACAGTAATGTGCACTATCTGACTCTTTCTCTATATATATGTTTTGGAGGGCTGTTAATTCATACAGGACTGTGTGCTGCCAGTGATATCCTAAAGCAACAGGGCAGGTGTGCTGTGGTGTGTCTGTGGTTGTGTTCAATAGGGAGAGAGGACCCTTAGCCCTTTAGCACGTTGTCAGCCGTGTGTGTCACTGTGCACATTTCATTAAGAGCATGGCCGATCAATTAGGAGTAGCTCATTGCAATGTGCGTGTGTTTTTCCTAAAGAATAGAGGGAATGTGTCCTGTTGGGTTAGAAGCTTGTTCTGGGATGGCTTTGTTCTCTGTCCCTGTCCTGGCCGGACTGCCAACCTGGCAGAATCAGAATACCTTTAAAGAGATTAAAGTTAATTCATGGAATTGGGGAGGATGAATTGCATGCTGCAATATTTGTATGTCTGGGGATAGACATTTGAAAGAACCGTGTAATCCCAGTGATCAGGCAGCTCCATACCAGCTCCATCCCAGCTAGTAGCACACCAGCCAGGCTGCCTGTCTGAGAAGTCCTCGCTAACTGTGGGTTTGCATTTTATATGCACTTCTGCTTTTATACATTCATATCTTGTTGGCATGTAGGAGATTTATTTTTTATTTTATAGCTGATGGGTATGATTGTTTAAAAAAAAAGTGGAAAAGTATCTTCAATCCTATTTTATTAATCTACTTTAGAAAGTGTTCTAAAAAATACAACAGGTAGATATCTATACATGTATGTTTTAATATCATTTTACAGTACAGCTATCTGTTGCTTGAATTTATGTTTTTTTTACGAACATATATTTTATGCCCAATATTTCATTCAGCAGTAACAGTCTTTTAATTTGTAAGGTCTGTAAGCATTATTATGTGCTTTTGATGAAATTCTTTATACTTGCTGTGACATCCTCATGTAGTATTCAAGACAGTCATTATTTCAACCCATAACTCTTTCCACGCAAAAATCTAATCAGCCAAATGTGTCTGTCGTTGAAGCTGGATTATGATAAAAAGGCACCATGCATGTCTGCTGAAGGATTGAGATGTATTTTTCTTTTTTGGGGGGGGTCATTTAGCAGTTGCTCTTATCCAGAGCGACTTACAGGAGCAATTAGGGTTAAGTGCCTTGCTTAAGGGCACATCAACAGATTTTTCACCTAGTCTACTTGAGGATTTGAACCAGCGACCTTTCGGTTACTGGCCCAACTCTCTTAACCGCTAGGCTACCCACCGCCCTATGATATGATAGAAAATAATAAATTAAAGCAGTTGAGCAGTATAGATTTTCATGGATAGTATTTCAAAGGAATACGATCACAGTAATTCTCAATGGGATGTAATGCAAAAGAGGAAAAGGGTTGAATTGTTCTGACAGCCTAAGGATTCACTCACTTGTTTTCAGGAACTCTAATTTGGGCATTAACCATTGCCCGCTCAGAGAGGAAAAGCCAATCTAGTGAACTCATTAGCTCCTTAGACGCACAGTCATAATCTCCTTTGTTTTACAGAGGTTCTATATAACTCTGCCTTTTAGATACACCTCAGTGGTAAAGGGTCAACGTAACCAACTTGCTCATCATAATATACAATAATTACTGAGACATATTTAAGATACCTTTATTTGTATTGATGTTTACATAGTATACTGATTTATTATTTTACAATTATTTTTAACACTCGAAAACCTTTCAAATGCAATCTTCCACCTCAAAATGTGACTCTCGTATTAATTTTTATGATTGTCTTCTAAATCATGTTGTTTGGTGCAATGTTAACATCATTCTAACCTACTTTGGTGGTGATTCATTATAAGCACTGTAGCCAATATGAGGTGCATAAATTCAATGATTAAATGCAGTCTATAAAACTTGTTTTTATTTTGGATTGTCTGACATTATATTTCCGATAGGGAAAGTTAAATTTAAGATCATTGTGGCAAGACTGTAATTTCAACAGAAACTTGCAATATAATGATTTAGGATTTCATTGGAAAGGTGGGCACAATGCACAACGCAAATAATGTTAATGTGTAATTAAGCAAAACTTTACTTTGGTGGCTTTAATGATACATGTAGGTGATGCAGAATGAGTGATTTATGTTGCATCATGTAATATAACATATAGTATACATATAATATATAATTCAGTGGAATACGATTATTAAATACGAATAATATTTTGTCTCAGTTGTGTTTCACACTTCCATTCATGTAACATTTATAAGACAAGCAATTCTAATTTGAAATTTGTACAAAAACTACAACTACAAGGGTTGGTTGGCATTCAAAATACTGACTGTATTTTACATGTTTTATTTTATATCACATACGATGTAGAGACAGCGTGTGTTTCATTCTCTTCTGTGATATAGAAAAGGTAATACCTTTAAATGTAATATATAACGGCATATTAATTATAGGTTTGACATCATTTAGGTTTTCAATGATATAGTTATTAGATGTATGTGCATGTAAAAATGAAATTAGTCAACTAAACACTTATTACTGCTTTAGTCATATATAGCGGTAATTACATACAGTATATGTTTTGACATGCAATGGCTGGCAATATCTCAAACATAAATCAGTTTAAGATCAGCGGTGATCTTTTTCATAAATCACATTGAATTAATTTAGATATGTATCTACAGTAACACTCTAACATACACTTAAGATGTATTTGAATTAATTTAAAATAAAATGTCCAACAATTTTTTTTAAACAATTTTTACAAAGCAGTTAATCCAAAACTAAAACCATTACGAAAATGATTCAAGACTTTGTAATGAAAATAACGTTGGTCAACATCTAAAATTAAAGTCTTTGCTTCTAACTGATGCAGTGTTGTTAATTATAGGACATAGTTTGCATTGAGTTTACAGTGTGTCTCCCGTGCTTGGTTGCTGGGATTACTGGGACGAATGTGCACCATGTAATTAGCAGAGCAATGATGTGGAAGCAGTGTAGTATGCTGCTCTATAGATTGACCTGGGGGCCTGAGTGACACTGCCTACGACCGTAGGAATCGGATTGAAACAGTGACCGTTTTTATTTCAGACAATACGGAGAGGTATGTATAGCCTATTACTGCTTGTTTGAATTTGTCACCCAAATACATTTTCCCTCAAAAAGAGCAATAGTAGGTATGACGTGGCATGTCTCTCTCCACAGCTTCAAGCTTGCTCTATATTTATTCTCCCTTCTCGATTGGGATGATGGATAGTAAGCTACGTATAGCAAGATTGGGATGGATAGCAAGCCGTAATTCACAGAACTTGATTTGTTTAAGTTGAAGTCTCTCTTGGTTCAGACAGCAGGAGGTAACATATGGGAGTCAGACAGGCTTATTGTTGCTCTCCTATTGCTCTGGCTGTTTCAGCGGCACTCAGAAATCAGCCAATGCCGAGGATAGTCAGTTTGAGTTCATCTTGGCTCGCTAGCAAACACGCTGAGCGGCAGGCAGCTGATTGAGACAGGACCCCTCTCTATCCCTTAATGTTCCATCAACACCCTCACTGCTCCTCTCAGCCATATTCTACATGTCCATATTCCATTTAGTGAATGAAAGCTTTTTGATGCATTTTCACAAAAGCAAAAGTTAGCACACAGCGATGAATTAGATGTAAATTTGTTTGACTTCATTTCCAGGTTTCTACATTAGGCTCAGTAAAATATCCATCTCTAACATTCCTTCTTGTCCCTTCTCTCTTTATTCTTATTAGGTTTCAGAGAACAAGGCGAGGGAATTACATTAGTGTATCTTAAGTTAAAAGCTCTTTGCTCTTTGACCAAGTGTTTCAGTGTTATTGGGTTAATCAGATTTTTGCTGTCTTCATGGAGATGCTATCGCGGGGTATAGGTAGTGGCGGGTAACCAAAGCAGCCCTGCACAGACACTATCCAGATCAGTTTACGGTAATTTGGTTTCAGAATACATTACCAGAAGAGGCTCCTGGCCAAGAATGGCCACCCCGCTAAGAGACAGGAGCCTGTGGTTGCTGTGGCCACTGCAGCCAGCCAGCCCCAGCCGGCCCAGGTGACCACCGCTGTTCCCCGGCCCACTCCAACCCTCCTCCTGCCTCTCGCCCTCTGCACTTAAGGGGAGGTGTCGGGATACGTGCCTTTTAAGAAAAACCTAATGTTTTAGATTCAATTTGTCACCCAATTCTAAATGCATCTCCTTGTACCAACAGGGCTTCGTTGTCCAATTCATTAGGGCGATTACTCAGTCCACTGGCCACACTGGAGCCCTCTCATTTCTGGTAAGCCTTGCATATAAGTATAATTTCTTTCACTGTAAACATGTCACTCAGACCAGGCTGTTCAGGGAGGGTGGGGGGGGGGCTACTGCCCCCGGCCCCCAGGGCGTTAAGGGATGCAGAGTGGATTGACCCTCCCTGCACTCCATTCTTTTTTTCTGTGTTTGTAATTGTTGGCTACTTGCACCTGCTTTTTAAGGGATGCTCTTCATACCCCTTCACTTATACCTTCACATGCAGTGTCACCCTTCACTCTTCCCCGCTCTGGCCCTTCATGCATCCTTATCCCCCAGCTAACTAGGCAGGACAGAATATAAGGACAGAGTATTGAGACTCAAACTAAATTAACTGCACACATCTACTTCACCTTCCCTGAACACAGCATCCCAGCAACTTCATTTTATTTGCCATTTAACTAGGGCCTCATTGAGATGCTTACTTATTTCTTGTAAAAATACATAATGAAGATGATGAAAATACATAGACATGGTATAGAACATTGTTTTTCAACTTCTGTTTGATGTTTCTTTGATCATTTTCCTTTTGATTACTAACTGTTTATGTGAAGTGTGTGTACTGATATAGTTTATCACAGAACACCTCGATAAGAGCGTCTGCTAAATGACGTAAATGTAAATGTAAATGATAATTGTATATAACACCCATTGTTAATGCTCTAAAATGACCGCTTTATTTTGGATACCATGACTCATACGAGCTCATGCAGTGTTTGGCCTTTCTAGTCTTCTGTAATGAGCCACGTTTCACTTTGACCGTTTCACGACATCCAACTGCACTGAAGCCACCAAACGTCACCACACGTCCCTCCTGATTTTGGCCACGGTAACCTTGGACACCTTCACCGCAGTGTGAGAATCTGTTTAAAAATAACCAGCTCCATTAGTGTAGGATGCTAACCTGGCTACGTAGGTTACCCTCACGCCCTTGTGGCAGCCAAGTGCTATCACTGACACGGTGCGTCAGCACTTCTTTCTGTTGCTCCAACACTGAAAGGCCCCTCTTGATTCATATGCGCACACACACACACACACACACACATGCACGCACACACACACACACACACACATAAGGAGGCTCAGATGGAGGACTGTCAGAGAAGCTGTAGAAAAAGTGTAAAAACATAATGACTGCATTCCGAATATTATAATACGCACTTTATAAGTTCTCATGAGAATATACAGATTTCAGAGTCCATGAGTACACCAATATTTGGGACAAAAAGCTTTAACTACATGTTTATTGCTAATATTCACTGCACAGTGAATATGTGGATAGAGTGTGATTGACCAGTTATAGTTTAATCATTGAAGATCTTTCTTTGGTTTGGTGTGTTATTCATCTCGTCATCTGTCTGTTTTCATTCATTCCTCTCTCTGTCTGTATTTGCGTCTGCTTTGCCGCCCAATAGACGCCAGACTGAATGATAATTCTGCAGCTTTTCGATACGCTCTGTCTTAAATGTAATGGAGGGAACATGCTAAGTCCGCTAATTTACACTTGGTAAAAAGCGTGACGTGGAGTGGACTATGCAGGCGTTTATCAGTGAATGTTATTGGTATTGAGCGGCCAGTCGTTTGAAGGTTATGTTTCTGAGCAGTAATTGAAATGCAAAATAACATTAGGATCGATGGTTAGCTCTGTTTATTTATGAAATCAATATTGAAACCGTCCGTCACAATAGCAGCTTTGATTCTTACTGACAGCTTAAGTACGGACAGACGGACTGTACACGGCCTCTGCAGCCCTTCCAGGCCTCCCAGCCATAACAGCTGTTAGCCTAAGAGCCATTTGCCTCCTTGCTCTGCCCTGCCCTGCACTACTCTGCTCTGTTCTGTCCTGTTCTGCTCTGCTCTGCTCTGCTCTGTCCTGCTCTGGCCGCCCAGGCAGACTGATGGCATGGAGCATTCTAGGAGGTTCTGATGACATGTTGTAGGACTGTCAGAATGACAGCATTGATGAGCTTGGATTAGGATCGACACTAAAGCTACAAGTTCAGGAGTTAACATTAATACTGGAGTAAATGCAATCCAGTCTTGATGTAAAGGGTGTGATATTGTAGGGTGTGTACATGCTCATCGGACCCTCGCTGTTGTTGTGTGCATGTGTCTCTCCCAGAGAGAGAGAGCACTAGCACGTTCTCCTGGTTGGGTTTGCCTGCCCTGGGGCCAGTACTTCTGAATCACCAACCATTAACATCCTAGCATGCAGGCTGACTGCTGGCCACCCTCTGCCTCAGTGTGCAGGGCTAGTTTAACTGTGGTGACTAGGAATATTTATTGATGTGTTTATTTCCTAGGGTCCTTGTCAATAGGCGTTGCAGTCGCATTACAAAATGAATGGGAATCTTGTTAAAGGGGTTTCACCTGTGAGTTAGAAACGTGTCACCACCAGTCGTCCGCTGTGATCTTTTTCTGGGGTTTGTCTTTTAGGAAGGTTACCACGTCCATATCATTTCTTTGTTTTAATTCAATGTCAAGGTTCTATCTTCTCTACGTAAATCAAAGTCCATTATACGGGCGTTTTGTCCCTCTCTCAGTGCTGTGCTGACCCGTGAGTGTCTCAGTAAACCAGAGTGCATTATAATGTAAATCTTTATTCATCAGTCTCTCTGCCTGAGAGAAGCCTCTCTGCTTTCATTTCTGGAATGTCATAGCAGGGGCATGGACATACATGATGCCGTAGAGGGTACATAGAGGTTTGGCAGGGGGCACTGCATGTGTTATGGAAGGTGGAAGCTAGTCATATTTCATTTTGTGTTTTTACATGCTTTTACGTGTTTGTGTTTGACCATTTTTATAATTTCATATTTGTATACCCAGTACCCACAAATAGACACAAAACACAGTGAAATGGTTTAGTTGAGCTGAGTAGTATAACCTGCCAGTTAGGTTTC
The DNA here is from genome assembly GCF_020615455.1 of Coregonus clupeaformis. Lineage (NCBI taxonomy): Eukaryota > Metazoa > Chordata > Actinopteri > Salmoniformes > Salmonidae > Coregonus > Coregonus clupeaformis. The sequence goes on from NC_059216.1 coordinate 8,353,223, forward strand.
CTCTATCACTAACACTGCTCTGACACCAGACGGTGGCGGCTGCTGAGATGTATGTTTAGATTGCCCCCTGAAGGAGACTCATTAATTCAAAAAATGTCCCCAAAGTTTAATTATTCCTGAATGGCGTGGTGTTGGACGCCAGCATATAAATCATTCAGCCCACCCACCTTTTTATTATCAGCACTATTTATGGGGAATGAGGAGAGGGTCTGGGAGAGGGGCCCAGAGTATCTCTAGAGCGATTTGAATCGCTTAAACACACCACCCCATAGCCGTGAAATAAAGGCCTGGGGCCGGTTCCATACAGTGGAATGACTAGAGATCATTGGTTTCCTCTGCATCAAAAGATATTCAGTTATCGCCTCAAAGATGATGAAAACAAACAACTTATCCAGTGAAATTAAAAATCTAATGTATTTTGTCCTCACATTTTTATCAGCATACTGTATGTTCAACATTTAACATTATTTCAGTGTTCCATATTCGACAACTAATTTGTAGCTCAGCCGTGCTATGTTTATGTGTGAGCCTGTGTAAACATTGACACATTTGATTGCAGTTCAATTCTTCTGGACACCTGATAAACCCGTTAGTCTTGCCTCATGTGTGTATATATATTGTGTGTGTGTTTGGCCCTTCCTCTGATGAAGAGGGTAATTTATGGTAGTAGCAGGACAGGCTCTTTGTTTAAAGCAGGTAGAGTTCCCCCTAAACAAGGACAGCCTATCAGAGGAAGATTAATGAAGTAATTTCATGCATGGCTCCTTGCCTCTGTCCCCCTGTACTCTGAGTCACTGTGTCTAAACCTGTGATTTACATTGGTCTGCCTTAAATAGGCTTAACCCTTTACAATAATATTTCCTCTGTTTGTACACACACACACTGCAGAGTGCATGCAATGACTTTAACCCTATACACACCCTCTGTGCATTAGTCATATTTCTAGAAACATATGTGTGTTCTAGTTAGATTTGACACATATTATTACCTTGCTGGTTATAGTTGTCCTTGGTAGACAGGGTTGTGTCTGTGTTGGTTCCAGAACAGTGTTGTGTGGTATACATCTGGAGCCAGATCTCTGTGCCTGTGGTTTAGGCCAGGGAGTAGAAAGGCTAGTCAGGCTCAGTTAGACATAGTGAGGTGTGTGGGATCTGAATTACACAAACACTGTTTATGATTAGGCATTAGGCATCCACTGCCAACGATTAATGCTCTCGATGACACATTTGATGGTCGCTAATTATTTTGCTGAAAGAGCACCATTAGACTTTCTTCCTACAGTGAGATGAGATGAAATGATACAGTATAGCTCCCTAACGTGTGCCAGGCCAAGCCAGGGCTGTACTCTACATCATACTTTTTTAATATGATGATGATCTGTCCTACTCTACAGGGAGCTTCTCTGCTGTGTATGCAGAGTAGTGTTAACTCTTCTATTGCTGTAGAACTATGTCTGAACTGGTAACCCACTCCCTAACAGGGTTCTAGCATCTTCATCTGATCTTTCTTACCGTCATTTGTTTTCCGAGGAGCCTTAGCCCTTTTCAGAATAGGATCTCTCCAGTGTCACTCAGACAGTTTACGTCAGACAAACAGCAGTGCCTGTATCATAAGAGGTCCTGTTTTTCCTGCCAGCATCTTTCCAACAGGAAGGAAAGGCGGGGGGGGGAATCAATAGATGTGATCTGTGTCTTGGGCAGCCAGCACTGTCTTGTGGCTGGCCTGTTGGAGCGTGGGGCTCATGTTGTCGTAGTGGGTGAGCTCATGGCTTTATAAAGACTACAGTGACATCGCTGTGGAGCAGCTAAATTTAATCCTCTGTTGGAGACTGAAAAACGTAATTGGCCAGGCCACGGAGCTGCATGGTCCCCCCCCAGTGGTAACCCAGCACCACCCAGCTCCATCCAGCCTCATCCTCTGGCCTACGGACTATTGATCTGGGGCCCACGCATAAACAGCCCTGTCTCCCTTCCGCTCTCTCTCTCTCTCTCTCTCTCTCTCTCTCTCTCTCTCTCTCTCTCTCTCTCTCTCTCTCTCTCTCTCTCTCTCTCTCTCTCTCTCTCTCTCTCTCTCTCTCTCTCTCTCTCTCTCTCTCTCTCTCTCTCTCTTTCTCTCTTTCTCTTTCTCTGTGCCTCTCACCCTCTTTTTCGCTTTCTGTTTGTCTGTCTCTCTTACTCCTCTATTGTGTTCTTCTATAGATCAGCACATCATATATCTCTGTCAGCCGACGTGTCCGTTAACAAAGAGGACCCACCCCTCCCACCCCCTCTACACCCACCCTGACCCTTCCTCTATCTGTTTAGAGCAGGACTAATGAATGAGAAAATCCCAAATTAGGAGGTTCTCCCAGACTAAGAATAAAATATGTCCTATGGGGTGCAGGGAGTGCCTCTAGCCACTATACTAACCACTGCCTCCTTTTACATTTACTCCGATGCATCTCCCCCTCCCCACTTACACACACACACAAAAAAAAATTGCCCCAGGGGTATTTTGTCTACATTCCCCTGATGGTCATTAACCTGGACCCAGTTATATAGAAAGACATCCTCCATATTTCACCCCCCACATCCCATTTCATTTACATGGACCCATGTGAATACAGACACCCTCCAGAAACGTCTCCCCCTAAAGATGACGTTTGTCTGTATTCCAGTGATTGTAGCCAGTCAGCCTGTGGTCCTGGTTCCAGTCAGTCAGGCCTCCCTCCCTCCCATCTCCCTAAATGAGTCGTCCTCCATGCAGCCGAGCGGTAAGAGGTGGCGGTGGCCCCTGGAGGTGAGGTCACCATGGCAGCTGCCAGTGGGCTCTGGTGGTGGCGGGAGGCTGAGACGGTCTGTCAGGAGCTAATTGAGTTCCACCTCCTGCGCTGATTCTGGGCCAGTGGCTTATCAGGGACATCGCCCAAGGGCCTCCAGGCAGATCTGCCCCAACTGGGGCATCTGATATCACCATCACCCCGCCTGCGGATGTCATCCCCCCCCCCCATTTCCCCTGTCTGCTTAGAGTGGGGGACTAGGGGCTGGGATGAGGTTAGCCAACGCTATCAAACCATGTTTTTGGCATCCCACAGCCGACAGCCAGAGAGAGAAAAGTACATTCTAAAATGATCTCATGCCATTGTAAAACTCTGTCGCAGGAGGAATCGTTTGAGTACACATTTGACATTTTTCCCATTTTGAGTTGAGCTTTTATTATAAGCACTCGAGTTGTGTGATGTGCTCATATAAAAAGTAAATGCTAATGTAAGTAAGAGATACAGAATGTCTGAGTGTCTGTCTGTGTATGTGTTTAACACTTCAGTACAGGCATTAGCACCCTACAGAAGTCAGCATAGAGCTCACAGCAGGAATACTTACAAATTGGACCAATTAGTTTCTCCAGGCTCTGTCGTGTTCCTGTGACAGTGTGCAGAATGTTCAGGCCGTGTTCAGAATGCTTCTGGCGGCCCATCCGGGGAAGGAAAGGGAAGCGCTGAGACATAAGGATGAGTGCTCTTTAGTTCCCTCTCCTCCTAAAGAAGAGGAGCGGAGAACGGGAGAGGAGCGGAGAACGGGAGAGGAGCGGGGCTCTGAGATCATTAGGGCAGCTAATCCTGGTCACGGCAGCAGCAGTGGAATGATATTAGGGATCTGAAATGCTGTTAGGAGGGCCAGGTGGAATCAGATTAAAACCAAACTGCTCAGTGTGCTTTTGTGGGCCCATAACCCACCACTCAGCATGAATTCTGATCAGTACAAAGGGAACAAAAGGAGGAGGAAAAGGGAGAGAGAGCGAGAGATCCAAGCCAAGCAGCAGAATGGAAATACACTTTCTGTACTTGAGAGGAAGACAACTATGGATTTCACAACATACCTGGGTCTTCATCAGTTCAGTGGACCTTTTCATGTTATGTCCTGTCTGGGATACATCCTAATTAGCACCTGGTCCATATGTTGTATTTTTATTAACACCATTCCTGCTGTCAAATTATTAATGTTCATATTTTATTCGCCATATTAATAATAGTATTTATAGATTTAATTTGAACCTGTCCCATTTGAGAATAAGAATATTAATAGAAATTTAAGAAAATATTTGATGAATGTACACTAGGTTCAAATGGTTAGTATTCATTCAATGTCATTAATCAATATAAGCAGCCTTCTGAAAAATATAAGCACAGCGGTAGCATAATGTGTCACTGCGGAATGAGTTAAGGAGATTCTAGCCAGCACATCTATTATAAATGACCACATAGAGCTGGAGGGGAAACAGTTAAGACACTTATGCAATTATGCTAAGTGTCACCCTGGAGGTGACCTTTGAACTGGGGTTAAGCTTACTCTGAATTTGTGAAATAAAAGCTAAATGGAACCATCCCGCATGCTGCCATTTTAAATATATAGCCTTTAATAAGCCAAGTGCAGGTGACCTATTATACAGGTGCACAGAGCTATCTAAAACAGAGAACATAAAGCAGATGAATAGAGGCTCCTTTCATTCATTTATGTGGATACAACCAGCATGAGTTATTTAAACAGAGACACTACGTTATAAAGCATCAAGGAGATTGAGCTTTTTATTTCATTATCTTGTTATTTTCTTTTGCTCTCACTTTCTAAGAGTACAAAGAGTAATCTGTATGAGATATAAAATATTCCTTAAAACACGAAGAGAGAAAATAACCTTCAAACTTCCTTGGCTTTACTTTTACCTCTTCAGATTTTTTTGTAGGTATTGTCCAACTTGTTTTTATAATTACTTTGAGAAATACTGTAAATTGAGAGCCATGACACCTAGTAAAAAGGGTGGTTATGGGTTTTATATTGTGTACGTTCTATGTTGAAAGAAATTCCAGGAGTGTTCAGCCAAAGGGCTTATTCCACAAGGTCGACGGTTTTAACAGGGGGCATTTTTTATTATTTATTTTAGCAGTTAACCTTTTTGTGAATTTCCAGAGGTGGTGGGCACCTGGAGCTCCGATGAATATACATGACAGGAGGGAGGGAAACCCGGGAATTAGATTTAATTTGACATGCTGACCCCCATCTCCACGGGCCCATGAAGCCAGGGTGAGAAAATAAGGTTGACCCGCTGACCCCTGGGCCTGAACCCTACTGTCACCCACCCTTACAATTAAATCAGCCAGAGAGAGCGAGAGAGGAAGCTATCCCGGCTGGCCCGGCCCTTCTCTGGCTGGCCAATGGGGATATGGAAAAGGCCTCTGTCTCACCCTCTCTGGACTCTGAGACGGCCGACCATGTGTCGGCCCGGGATAGATCCTGATAGAGACGTTAGGCGTACTGGTAGAGAGTGTCCCCCCCTCTCCCTGCACTGCTGATGGGAAACTGACATGTAAACTATGTAAACATTACCATTAGTTGGCAATATACTAATATAACTAATGTACTAAGACAGAACTTAGGCTATCTAGCTGCCACTGAACCAGGAACCTGGTGTCTGCATTTGCATAAGCCACGCAAGGCTCAATTTCATTAATGTGGGCGAGTGCAGATGACCTTTCACCTTGTCAGTGGTGCCTAATGCAGAGGTGTGTGTGTGTGACCCTGCCACGACCCTGACGGGTCACTGTGTCCACACGACCTTTAGGAAGCATAGAGGTTATCCATCTCTCATAGCACTCTATCTCCTCAATTCAATCTGTATGTTCAGGAAAAGACCAGGCTAGAAGAGGTTGTTTTTATCAACTGTCTCCCAGTCCGCTTTGTGTGGTCGCGACAGAAATACATTTGTATGGACAAAGAGCTGTTTTAGGGTTAGATGCATTGTATCGACACAGCCAGAGGTTGCACTTTATTTCACTCATGGCAGGCAATACATCAGATGAGATGCTGTTATTTACCAGACAGTGAACAAAGTCAATATCCTTCTTTTTCTTTTTGCCTGCCTGCTGACTCAAGGAGACCACTGCAGGTATGTTCTCTGTACTCTGGCATTTTTTACACCAGTCTAAAATATGGGTCCCAGGCATGCAGTCGTCCCTGTGTTAGCGTTGACTGTGTTCCTGTGTTAACCGAGTGTGGTCGGTGTTGAGTGTGTTTATTGCACCTGTGTGTTCTGTCTCTCATGGCTGGTGGCGTGTGGGGCTAATGAAGCTCTTAGTATCCTCCCACCTGGTTGGTTCATGGTGAGGGTTAGGGTTAGGAAACACTGTGGTGAGGACGAGACAGAGAGGGGGAGAGAGAGATCAGAACGAAAGAGAGCAGCTGAAGTGTCACTATGGAGTAAGTCCTTCTCTTTGGAGTGTGGGAGTCTGAAGTTTGTTTTGTGGGTAGCACCAGTCGATCGGAAACGGTTGATGTCTGTAGTCTAAAAGGCCATGTTAACGACCCTGTTTCTCTCCCCTCTCTTCTCCCCTCCCCTCCCCTCTCTCCCCTTCTCCAGGCTGCTGAATAGAATGGCTGTTGATGACCGGCACCTTCCCTCCAGCTGCGGGTCCTACATCAAGACGGAGCCGTCCAGCCCCTCCTCGGTCATCGACACGGTCAGCCACCACAGCCCAAGCGGCAACTCGGACGCCAGCGGCGGCTATGTCAGCGCCATGAACAGCCACTCCAACGGCCTGGACTCTCCGCCCATGTTCACGCCCGGCGGGCTGGGCGCCGGCCCCTGCCGCAAGCGCTATGACGACTGCTCCAGCACCATCATGGAGGACTCACCCATTAAGTGCGAATACATGTTGAACTCCATCCCCAAGAGGCTGTGCCTGGTCTGTGGAGATATAGCCTCTGGGTATCACTATGGCGTGGCCTCTTGTGAGGCCTGCAAAGCATTCTTTAAAAGGACAATACAAGGTATTTCCCTCCTGCTCCCTACAGACACACAAACACACTCAGTACAAGGGATCTGCCCCACTACACATGCAGACACTCCATACAGGGTTTTACCTCCGCTCCCCCAGCATAAAACGCACAATAGAAGATGTACTGTATCTCCCTGTGTTCCTCCTAACATAATCACCTACTGCCCTAAACCACGATCTTATTCTTAGACAGAACATCCACCAGCAGCACAGTCACTGCACACTGAGTTGTTGCATGTAGCTGTGTTCATCTACATTATTTTCCATTTATCTCCCTGGGAAAAGGTATATTTTTCAAGGCCGGTGACTCCAGTTGTGCTGCTATGAATCGTCAGCATTGCTAAAACACCCACGGTAACTTAATAGTGAAGGGAATTACATGCAGTGCAGCACAGTATGAGGCAACACATGTCCACAGGGGCTGCATACACAATGGACAGCCACACACAGGACAGGCCACTAGCCAGAGCCCGCCACTCGCAATGACATCATCAGCTGGGGTCAGGCTAGGAAGGGGGCAGTGGTGGTGACATCATCATCAGGGATCAGATTTGGTGGAGAGTGGATGTGCTGTGTGCCCAGATGCCTGTGGGGGGTCCAAAGCAGGAGGTTGACTATATCTGTCGTGTGCGTCTGGAGAATAGGCTGTGAGTGGTGCAGATCTGCATGGCATGATGTATCAATGACAGGCCCCCCACTGTGTGTCTCTCTGTGTGCTCTGTCCTACATTAATCAGTGGGACCTACGGTATGGAGGGAGATATTATGAGCCAGGGAAAATCACTGCTCAACATGCACAGCTGCCCCTGCCTAAGCTCAGACAGTCTGCTTAAGAATCTGAGAAATTAAAAGGAAAATGACAGGAGGCAAATATTGCAATATTTAGCTATAGTAATGGCATGCAGTTAGGTAAACATATTTATCTTGCAAAGGAGCCAAATTCATTTGTTCTATTTTTAGAACTTTGTTATGTTCTGTAAAAATAAAAGTCTGTATGTCTCAATTTACGTCCTTAGCTTCTTGAAAAATGTCCCCCGAAAAATGCCATTATTGTGCCCAGGTTATCGAGTGCAGGCTGTCTAGTAGTTGTTGATTTTGAACACCCCAAATCCTATCAGCTTTAAACAGTCTATGTATCTTTGCAGACAAACAAAAGCATTAGGCCAAATCCTGCTGTTTACCCATGCTGCCATCAGCTATCCTGTCTATTGACATAAGATGAAAATTTTCTCTCAAGTAACATAACTGCGCTTTTGTCCCCTTGCTACAAAACATTGACAGAGACACACAATAGTACAGAAAAGAGCAATCTGGGAAAGAAAGAGAAGTCGTAAGTGGAGCAATAGCCTGGTACATGAAAATAAAAATGGAAAGAGTTCTTTTTTTTCCCTCCCTCACTTTACATTGTCGATTTGAAATCCCTCTCTTTCTCCTCTTGGAGGGCTGCCTGTAATGGAGCTAATCTGCTGTCGTTTGTCCGAGCCACAGGAGTTTTGTCAATAACAATCAGCGTTTGGAAAGTGTAATTAAGGCCGAGGCTTTTCATTAGGAGGAAGGGAGGGGGCTGTCTCAAGGGACTGCAGGGCCAATTAGAAACTCAGGCACGCGTCGCACGCCGGGTAATTTCAGGGAAAGGAGGGAGAAAAAACCCTAGGATTTCTTTAGATTGGAGAGGGACCCGAGCGCACTTTCAGAGGAGGAGAGGAAAGGCTTAATGGCATAATAATCAGACAGGGGTACCAGTCCAGGCAGAAGAGGACAGGGAGGAGGACCATGGGACTTTTTAGGAGGGGGATGAAGAGGGGGTGAAAGCCTCTGAATGAATAAAAATGACACAGGATGACTGGAGGAGGAATAGAGAGAGCAGTAAACAGTGGGCCATAAAGCCCTTGGATGAAGAAGAGGTTGCAGTAGATGAGACCTGATTAATGAAAGAAATAATGAGGCTGTCTATCCAGGGTGGAGGGTGTGAGACGACGTCCCTTAATGAGAACAACACAGAAGACGTGGCTTTTACACTCATTCATCACATTGGTTTTAAGCAATAACACTAAAGCTAATGGACTTTTTTCCTTGACATCTTTAGCACATAATGAAATGCCTTTAATTCGAGAACAATTTGAGACTATAGTGACCACACGGTTGGCCGTCTGCGTTGAGTATTTTCCAGAAATCTTGGTCTCTCTACCTGGGGTTCCTAGATTCATTTAGCATGGCCTACTCTTCACTTCCCTTCTCTCCTTTACTTCCTGATGTTCCACTGCTGTAAAAGAGAACTGCTGCCCCTACCTTTTCAACAGGACGGAATGGCGAATCCATCTTCTGTCACCTAGTCATTCAGTGAAAAGCCCCCTGAACTCTTACATGGAGATAGTTACATTAGTAATGCCGAGGCACAAATTAACGTCAACCTAGATCACCATCCATCCCGGAAATACTCCTATTCTCATAGCTCCCTAATCACAGGCCCGTCCCGCACCTCGCGTGCCCTGCCAATCAAAAGCATGAATCTCTTATTGAACCTTATTTTTCTCTCATTTTGAACCCAATTGTAAAATTGCTTGAAAACCAACTGAACTCAGTGGCCCTCTTTTTTTATATGAAGTAATAGACCTTGACAGTAAGCCTGTAAAAGTCAGTTTAGATTTTGATGAGAAATACCTGCCATTTTACTGTAATTTACTTACAGGACCTGACTTTCCCTCACTGCCCTGGCACAGGTCCTGAAAAGCCATAAAATAAATTGAGACAGATAAATATCGAGAGAAGAAAATCATTTTTTTCTTCTTTCCTTCTCTGATTTTAATGTTCTTTGTTTAATACTGTAAAACCTTTGAAACCAGAAATGAACCCAGTGTTCTGGTTCGGGGTATATATTAACCCCTCCAATGCTTGACTGACGCTGTATGAATAGACATTTGTCTGAGGATCAGTCCTTGAGCTACAAACGTCACTAAAGGTGAACAAATCCTGTATTTTTTAAATATATTTTTTCAGGCAGAACATACACTGAGTGTACAAAACATCCTAATATTGAGTTGCACCCCCCCTTTTGCACTCAGAACAGCCTCAATTCATCAGGGCATGAAAGGTGTCGAAAGCATTCCACAGGGATGCTGGCCCATGTTGACTCGAATGCTTCCCACAGTTGTGTCAAGTTGGCTGGATGTCCTTTGGGTGGTGGACCATTCTTGATACACACGGGAAACTGTTGAGTGTGAAAAACCCAGCAGTGTTGCAGTTCTTGACACACTCAAACCGGTGCGCCTGGCACCTACTACCATACCCTTTTCAAAGGCACTTAAATCATTTGTCTTCCCATTCACCCTCTGAATGTCACACATACACAATCCATGTCTTAATTGTCTACACTGATTTGAAGTGGATTTAACAGGTGACATCAATAAGGGGTCATAGCTTTCACTTGGATTCACCTGGTCAGTCTGTCATGGAAAGATCTTTGTACAAATGCTTTGTAAACTCAGTGTATATTGGTCTATGCACGCTGTCATTTTAGTGTAAATGAGAGAGTATGCCTGTGTGTGTGTTTGTGTTTTATGAGTGTGGTTGTTTGTGCATGGTCTCGGTTTGTTAGCTTTTAGTTGTGCCCTGTGCACGTGTCCCTCCCAGCCCCCAGTGTGGAGGGGAGGGGAGGGGAGGGGAGTGTATAGTGGAGAGAGAAGTCCCCCCGTCAACATGAGTGTCCTGTGGGTTAGCCAGGGACCAGGGTCAGCTCTACAGTGTTTGTCTGGCAGGAAGGCAGCACACCATATACATCTGCCAACACCGCCATCATACTAGGTTTTTGCAGTAATTATATAATGTTTAATATAGTGAGGTTTAATCAAGATGATAAATCAACAGTCCCGATTTTCTAGAATAAAAACCAAACATGTATTGAATAAAATGAATTTTAAAGTAAGCTTCTCTAGACATAAGGGGTTTGTATAAAGGTGCCAAAGTATTGCAGTTGAGTTGATACAGTATCATACAGAACCAACAACAGAAGGGTAACAGCTTATAGATTCCAGAGACGGCTACTCTGAACATCCTGTGAACAGATGGGAAATAGATGGGCTTATTATTATGGTCTGGTTGTGCTATGACAACAGAGACAACAGGAAGAGAGACATACCTCATCTCCCTTTTCTCACACCTTTATTTACCCCAATTCCAAAGAGATGAGAGGAATTAGCATGATGATTTCTAACCCAGATATAGAATAATTTATAATTATTTAATACATCTTGGGACCCTCCACTTGATCTGTCCAATAACATTAACATAATTGCATAAGTTGTTAAAGGGGGTTGAAGGGGGAACACTACTAGAATGTTACACAGCTCTTACTCTCTCTCTCTCTTTAGAAAAACACTGAGCGAGGGTCAGAGCGGCGAGAGAAGCAGCTTGGCTGTGTCGAGATGGAATCCCAATGTACCTGTGTATGGCTGTGTATCTATAGGCAGGAGAGCTGCTGGAACACTGTCTGCATGCATTTAGACAGGATAATACTGTATTTAGGCCTATGTTAGTCTATAGTGAAGTTATTAAGGTTAATCCTTCTAAATGAAAAAGGAACTGTACACAGCGTTGAATAGATGACAGTTGAATAGATAACAGTTGAATAGATGATAGTTGAATAGATAATAGTTGAATAGATAACAGTTGAATAGTTGATAGTTGAATAGATAACAGTTGAATAGATAACAGTTGAATAGATAATAGTTGAATAGTTGATAGTTGAATAGATAACAGTTGAATAGATAACAGTTGAATAGATAACAGTTGAATAGATAACAGTTGAATAATAATAGTTGAATAGATAACAGTTGAATAGATAACAGTTGAATAGATAATAGTTGAATAGATAACAGTTGAATAGATAACAGTTGAATAATAATAGTTGAATAGATAACAGTTGAATAATAATAGTTGAATAGATAACAGTTGAATAGATAACAGTTGAATAGATAACAGTTGAATAATAATAGTTGAATAGATAACAGTTGAATAATAATAGTTGAATAGATAACAGTTGAATAGATAACAGTTGAATAGATAACAGTTGAATAGATAATAGTTGAATAGATAACAGTTGAATAGATAACAGTTGAATAGATAATAGTTGAATAGATAACAGTTGAATAGATAACAGTTGAATAGATAACAGTTGAATAGATAATAGTTGAATAGATGTGTCGAGATGGAATCCCAATGTACCTGTGTATGGCTGTGTATCTATAGGCAGGAGAGCTGCTGGAACACTGTCTGCATGCATTTAGACAGGATAATACTGTATTTAGGCCTATGTTAGTCTATAGTGAAGTTATTAAGGTTAATCCTTCTAAATGAAAAAGGAACTGTACACAGCGTTGAATAGATGACAGTTGAATAGATAACAGTTGAATAGATGATAGTTGAATAGATAACAGTTGAATAGATAACAGTTGAATAGATAACAGTTGAATAATAATAGTTGAATAGATAACAGTTGAATAGATAACAGTTGAATAGATAATAGTTGAATAGATAACAGTTGAATAGATAACAGTTGAATCGATAACAGTTGAATAGATAATAGTTGAATAGATAACAGTTGAATAGATAATAGTTGAATAGATAACAGTTGAATAGATAACAGTTGAATAGATAATAGTTGAATAGATAATAGTTGAATAGATAACAGTTGAAAAGATAACAGTTGAATAGATAACAGTTGAATAGATAATAGTTGAATAATAATAGTTGAATAGATAACAGTTGAATAATAATAGTTGAATAGATAACAGTTGAATAGATAACAGTTGAATAGATAACAGTTGAATAGATAATAGTTGAATAGATAATAGTTGAATAGATAACAGTTGAATAGATAACAGTTGAATATTTAATAGTTGATTAGATAACATTTGAATAGATAACATTTGAATAGATAATAGTTGAATAGATAATAGTTGAATAGATAATAGTTGAATAGAGAACATGGCTTTGTGGTAGATAAAGAAAATAATCAAAGTTTAAGAATGCACAAAAGAAAACATCAATGATAAAATAAAGTATTGTGTCTCCAGTATGCTTCAGAATGTGTTTCTCTGTTTTTCCATTCATGGTGGACAAGGAATGATTCTAATTCGAGTAGCTTGATATTATTTTGAAACCCTTTATTGACTACAGTAAAATGTAGGGAATCGGACACAAGGAGAATGCCATCGTATATCCTGTCCTTCCTTTCTATTGCTAATGCTACAGCACAGGCAGAAACATCTATTTTATTGTTTAGCAATGAAACTCTTTTTCATTGTGTTGTCCCGGATTCAGACGCTGTAGTAATGGACGTGAATAATGCATAAGGCCTCTTGCCTGTACACTATGTAAATAGTCAACAATGGCAACAGCGGTAACAACAGGTTTGGGGCTGCTGGAGCATTAAGTAAATGGCCGGGGGCCGTGTGTCCAGCTCTCTCCCCTGCTATTGAGGCAGCGGGCGGCAGGGTGGCCGGCCCCTCTGAGGGATGCAGGCTGGATGGCTGGCTGCTCCAGGGGCCTGGAGGGGACATGCTCAGAATAAATGAGAACAATTTAGCAGGGGGCAAGGGTGGCATCTGTGAAGGGGTCCATGAGGAGTACTGGAGGTCTCCTTCTCTCCCTCCCTCCCTCCCTCCCTCCCTCCCTCCCTCCCTCCCTCCTCACCCCCACCTCTGGAAGTGACCTTGTTCCCTGGAGGACACCTCACCTCACCTCAGACACACTATTGTAATGGATTGTTGCACAGGAGATGATTAACAAATGCTGATGCCCAATGTCTGGTCTGCACAAACTGATGTATTATAGACCATAGAATACTGTGTGATATACAGTAACTGTTCCACTGGTTTTTAACCTACAGTACACAGTGCCTTGTACAATGTAAATGACAATGTCCTAAAATGTGTATTGTATCCTTACTTTTATGCTTACTTTTATTCTACATGTAAAAAAGGAGAGAAAAAAGGTAAAAACATTTAACCTTTTGCTTTTCTTTTGCCTATAACTCAATAGGAAGATACACTGCCTTATAAAGAGTGATCAAGTTAAGGCTAACCTATATTTCTTGTCCTTCTCAGGCAACATAGAATACAGCTGTCCCGCCACAAACGAGTGTGAGATCACAAAACGGAGACGCAAGTCATGTCAAGCCTGCCGCTTTATGAAGTGTCTCAAAGTGGGGATGCTCAAGGAAGGTAAGTAGATCTCTGCAAGTGTCTGTCTGTCCATCTGTCTGTTTGTCTTGGTATCACTCTCTTTATGTTAATTAAAATAATCTCAAAATTCGCAGCCGCGGCCAGACAACTGATCTGATTCCCTGGTCTGTTCTGTCCTCCCCCTACCAACACAGCAGTAAATCATGGGCAGCTGAGCTGGGGACAGAAATATGCTGAATAGGTCGATCCTGCTGTCTGAGTAATAGAAATGTAACAGTATTCCGACTGGAAAGGCTTTGGCTATGTCCCTGAGCACACACTTCGGCCAGTCTCAGCTCTCCCCGGCATATTGATCCACTAAATGTTTTCCGAACATCTCAGCTCTCTTCCTGTGGATGGTTTTATAAAGTCACGCCAACTGGGAATTCAGTGACAATTAAAAATGCTGCCGATGGATTTCTCCGGCCTGGTTTCTTACCCCCTGCCAGGCCCCCTGAGACCCCAGGCTGGTCTGCTCCTTCAGGGGGAGGCCCCCAGCCCCCTAGCCCCCTACCTAGCTGGTCCCCTCCTTGCATTACTGCCGCTTTATCCCCCTCCCCTCCTCACTTGTTGGTCTCTCCAAATAGCCCCAACACATGAATAATGACAGCAGTGTGGCTGGGGAATGGAGAGGCGGTGTCATATTTATTTAGCTGCCCGCTGGGAAGAGCTCTTTAAGGAAACATGCTTTTTATTCCTTACTTTCTGCGCTGGTGAGAATAGGTCAAGTGGTGCTTATGTTTGACTAAGCATGATTATCCCTCCACTGCCACTGGACTACAGGATAGACGTGAAGAAAATACTCAGAGGGAGATGTTCTCTATTACGGTGGCAGAAAAACACAACATGATTAGTCATTTTATACTCTCATGAAATATTCCATAGCAGTAGCCTAATTATAATCCCTTAAAATATGTTGTTAACTATTATGAAAAAAAACACATTGTTTTTGGTATCCTTACATTTTACATTTACATTTTAGTCATTTAGCAGACGCTCTTATCCAAAGCGACTTACAGTTAGTGAGTGCATTCATTATTTTTTATACTGGCCCCCCATGGGAATCGAACCCACAACCCTGGTGTTGCAAACGCCATGCTCTACCAACTGAGCTACATCCCTGCCGGCCATTCCCTCCCCTACCCTGGACCAATTGTGCGCCGCCCCATGGGTCTCCCGGTCGCGGCCGGCTACGACAGAGCCTGGATTCGAACCAGGATCTCTAGTGGCACAGCTAGCACTGCGATGCAGTGCCTTAGACCACTGCGCCACTCGGGAGACCCAACATGACATGTAGTATACCCAGCTTTTACCCCACCCCCTTCTCCCTTAATTCACCAGAGAATGGAATGTATAGTACATCCTATCCCATTGTGTAGAGATTTCAAGTCTCCAACTCCAGACACATAGTAGTCTATATAGATCTCTGCTTCGTAACAGAATCACCTTACTGCATGCAGCGAGATAAAGAGACTGGGCCAGAAAGACAGAGTAATCGCATTACTATACGATGAAAAATTAATGCCAATATATCATCTGGAGGAATAAGAAACTACAAAATAGGTAGTGATGGTCATAAGTGCATGGCCAGTGTCGGGTCAAAGTAGGAGATAGTATAGAGAGAGTGTATAGATGAAAAATGCAGTGAGAGACTTAGTCCAGCATTCTAATGCATACTTCTGTATATTCAGCATATCCACAGATTGAAAACGACCCTCATTTTTACAGAGTGGGTTTCTCCACATATTAGAATGGAGGTAAAGATTACCTCTGGCTCTGTGAAGTCCTGCAGGAACCAGGTCACCTTCCTCTCCCACCTTCAGCGACTCTTTTCAAACACAATCAAAAGAAGTAAATACAGTTCCCAAATTAACAGAAAGATGTGAAATGCATCTTAGTGCACGCCACACGCTATCTTCTCCTAAAAGCAAGGTCAGGCGTCTTACGGCGGCGTGTGTGAGTGTGAAACCAATGTATCTGGTCACGGGGACTAGGGACTGGAGGAGATGCTAGTCTAAGCTCTATGAAGCCATCGGCTCAACACCATGTCCAGGCTCAGGGGCTGGAGATG
This sequence comes from Coregonus clupeaformis, assembly GCF_020615455.1. Classification (NCBI taxonomy): domain Eukaryota; kingdom Metazoa; phylum Chordata; class Actinopteri; order Salmoniformes; family Salmonidae; genus Coregonus; species Coregonus clupeaformis. The sequence continues at coordinate 8,369,318 of NC_059216.1, forward strand.
GTCAACGCTCATGTGACTGAAGCTACCACTCTGGAGTTCATTACTGCAGAAAGGTCATTCACAAAAAAATTAAATAATACTAATTATAACTTTACCAAAGGTGTAAGGCAGTTTCCTACCGTCAGGTGCTCTATGGAACTACAGTACATTTTAATGCACCACAACATACCTAGCATCTCTTTTTAAATGTTTACATTTTAGTCATTTAGCACACGCTCTTATCCAGAGTGACTTACAGTAGTGAGTGCATACATTTGTCATACTTTTTCGTGCTGGTCCCCCTTGGGAATCGAACCCAACCCTGGCGTTGCAAGCGCCATGCTCTACTAACTGAGCCACACAGGCCATGATATGACTGAATTTCTAAACATTCAGGGAGATCTTGGAAGTGCAAAGGAATAACTTTTTTCCATCAATGCCCATGTTAAGGTTAATAGTTAATACCTTTCAAAGCAAGGCATTTCAAGGTTTTACCTCCCCTACTGATTAAGCGAGTGATGAGAGCAGTTTATCTCTGTAGACGTCTTAAGGGAAGTGTAAGGGAAGTGATCTCCAAAGATCAGCAGTCCGCTTAAAGGGGATCTGCCAGAGACTTGAGTTGAATCGCTCTACTTTCCCCCGACTGTATAAAAGAGGAAGTGATCAATAGAAGAATCAAATGTCAGAGGCTACAGGTTTTTCCTCTGATCAATGGAGGGAGATCACAGCTGAGAGGGAGAGAAAGCGGAACAGATACTATTCAGAGAGATTACATTGACATAATTCAGTGGCAGATGCCCTCTGCCCCCTCACACACACGCAGACACACACACACACTCCCATGCTACAGTACCTCTCAGTAATATGCTCTATCCTGTTATGTTCCCTGGGCTGACAGGTGAGAGCACTACAACAGAAGGAGGGAGAAATGTGCTGATACACAATATACCTTTCTGTATATCACACAACCACATCCCACAATAGCACCCCTATCATCCTTACAGGAACATAAAGTACATACACATAAAATGAATTCACGCAAACACATAAGTAAGACATGTACACAGACAGCCACTGAGTGTGTGCTTCCATAAGAACCTAGTAAAATAATGAATATGCAAAGTGAGCTGTTTCAAACAGCACAATGTTTTTAAACATAGTGTAACTTGGCCTTCATATGGATCCTGCATCTTGAGTGTGGAGTGAACCCAGTGTGATGTTACTGCAATAGGGTTAGATAGTTCCACTACGCTAGGGCAGGTGGACGGAGCATGTGATGAGAGCAGACTGGGGGCCCAATCAGCAGATAGGGATCGAGGGGCCATCGTGTGACCATTTTTCCGCTGCCCTCGCTCATCACCACTCGTGATTAAAAATGCTACAACACGCTTACAAGCATGCAAAGCTGGCAACAGGGGCTCTTTGAAATAGTGCTGACGGGGGTTTAGCGGGGCGGCTGCCTTGAAAGGCAGGGTTCACCATGCCTTGCCATGTGGCCTTCTGATTTTCCCAGCTAAAATAGGGTCCGCCTAAGCCCCCCTTGGCACTGCCAACCATCCCAGACATCCTGACACTTTCCCCAGGGAGAGACACCCAGAACAGGTGACAGGCTCAAAATAAGGCCCCTACTACGACCGGCCACACAAAGTGAGGGAAGACAGGCCCTTTTGTAGGCGTGTGCTCTGAGGGGGATTATTATTGTTTTGGGAGAGAAAGAGGAGCCCTGGGTCAGCTGACCCCAGCCCCCGCCCCGAGCCCGCCGCTAATCCGTGCACAAATGCCAGCCGCCTTGGCCAAAAGCCTGCTTTGAAGAGCTGACATCCCGAGATAACCGGCCGCTACCACCCTCCCTTTACCCACCCACCGGGTGATGGTGCAGGCCGTTAAACACCCTCTTCACACACACATTCGCATACACACAGACACATTCACATACACACAGACACATACACACAAATTCATACAGTACCGATGCACCGGCCACAAAGAAACAATCAAAATCTTGGTCCATGGCTCACCGAAGTGACACATAGGCTTGACAAAGGCCTCTGTGAGTTTCTCCAAGAGGAGTCAGACACATGGCATGAACTGGTCTACTACTCTCTCTCTCTCTCTCTCTCTCTGACACACTCCCTTGCTCTCTGTCTCATTGTCTCTCCCCGTCCTCCCTCCCTGTATGGCCCTGTTTGACTGTAAAATGGGACAGGTTAGTGCCAAGCTTTAATTCCTGTCAGCATCTGGTAATTATGGCCGGGAATGTTCTAATTACAAGAGGCACCCATGTACCTGGGACTCCTCGTCACTGTGGCTTTACGCTGGCTGACACGTACAGCCACATGACTCGCCAGCCCAGCCCAACACCACGGGACAGCTCATAGGGTATGCTGCATCCATACCACCTGGCCGTATCTGAGCTCTTTAGGAGAGCCCAGAGAAACCGTAGAATGTGGTGACATCACAATTATTGCTGGTATTTTCCACTCCTATATTACCACCAGATACATCTGAATCCTAACGTTCCTAAGCACTTAAACGTAGCAAGCACTGACTTGGTGACATGGGAGTCCATCTTGTCATGGGTTCATACTCGAGGCCTCGTCCCTGAATAGATTTACTGGTCAAATATTCCTTGACACTTTTTTTACATGCTACATATGAAAGATGTAAATTGAGGAATGAGGAATTAGTGATTTTCACTAATGTGGCAGCCATCAGATGATCCCCCAGTGTTTGCTGAGAAGGATGGGTCTCTGCTGGGAATTGTGGGTAATTAGGTTAGTGGGTTGTCAGTGTCAGGAAATGTAAAGACAATCCTAATAAGATGTGTTTCTAGGGAATCAAATAATTTATATAAGTAGAATAAAATCTCTTTATTCAATTCCTACAAGTTAATCCCGTTTGCTGTAGCCACCCATGCATACAGTCTAGTTTGGGGAGAAGGGTGTATGGTTCACTCAGTGGAACGGGTGAAAATGAAAATGACCGTTTTCATAATCCATCATTTCAGTCCTTTCTATTGAATGAAGGCTATTATTTACATACTAAATCATCTCCTTTTGTCTCCTCATCCATCCCCACTGTCTGTTCCCTCCATCGACCTCTAATCACTGTACATAGGGACATTCAGACCCATCCTCCAGGAGAGTACAGACTGAGGGGGAAATTGTATTAGCCTCATTTGCAGTGGTCACACAATGCCCAGCTCTGACATTGTCTTGGTAGTTATAAAGTGATGAAATCATCAAGCAAGTGCTCTCCCTGCCAGTGATTTTAGCAGAGGGGACTTGGTGTGCTGATAAATTAACCCCCCCTCTCCTCCACCAGCTAGACCATACATACAGTACAGGATAATACCTCTGATCAAATCTGGTTTAGCATACATTTGTTTAGGGGGTTTAGGTTATACATAATGGAGAAATAGATAGACATTTGCTATACAGGGTAAAGATCCATCAGGCACATTCAGCAGTGTGCAGGACCGTGTCCCTGTGCGGCCCCAACAGGATGATGCACAATATACATAAATGTTTTGCATACGATTAAATAAAATCACCAAACACCATCCTGTATCACATAAATGGAACACTGCAGATTGAATATTTTAACTATGTCGAAAAATAATAGAATAGAAAGGACAATCCAAATGGAAACATTCTTATCAAATAATGAAATAATAAATAACTTATGTTATGATGAGGTTGGTGACATTTACAGTATCAGTGCAGGACCTGGTCCCCTATGAGTGGCAGAGAGTGATAAGGCCTCATTCCTGTCCCGTGAAAGAGGGGTGAAATAAGGAGGTTTTATTGGAAAGCTAACCTCTATCTATCTGTGTCATAATTCTATAAGACTGTACACCAGACAGTGTGTGGATGTGGTTGTGTATTCATTCCTCCTACAGTAGCTACATGGCTGGACACAGAGGCCCCTAGACACTGAGCTCACAGGTACCTGCCTTGTTGTTCATTAGTATGCCGTCCGCCTCATCCCAAAAGCTAAATAATTAGAGGGCCAGTCTGTGAGATCATTGACCCTGCATTAAATATTCATATGTTTAGAGCTCCTTCAGGCTCGGCAGTGTCACAGTAGACCAGCCAGGCATGGACCGCATATTGGAACGCAGCGCCAGCCGGCAGTCCTTCTGACACACTGACACTCCCTTTACTCTCTCTCACCATGCAGACAACAGAACAGAGTCACTCCTCTGGGCAGACACGCATACCTCAGCTTGGTCAGGCTTTTAGACGTAATGCTCCCTCATATAACAAGAGGAATACTTTTGATTGTTTTTGATCATGTCGGAGTCTGAGTGCGTGATGGGGAATTAGACGTAAATGTTTGTTTGTCTTTGTTGTGTTACTCTCTACCAATAACAATTTACTAATTGTGGAACTACTTAAAACTGTGTTTAAATTGTTATTTTTATTGTGAACATTCCTATGTTGTAGAATTGATTGATTCATTTTATTTGTCAGAATGGTGAAATTATATTTCCTACTCAAAGGTCTCCTTGCTTCTTGTCATGTGTCAGGTGTGCGTCTGGACCGTGTGCGAGGGGGAAGACAGAAGTACAAGAGGAGGATGGATGCAGAGAATACAGCGTACCTGGGCCTCACACTCCCCCCTCCTGCCAAAAAGCCCCGTGAGTAGTGCTCTGTCACCTCACTACCCACCCCCTCCCCACAGCTTTCTCCCAGGCCAGGTTCAGTTAAAGAAAGATGCATTTTATTCAGGCCAGACTCTCCTGTTGTCTGGATAGGTGTATTTCCATGGGAGAGCAATTCTAGAAAATATACAGTTGGCCAGACAGGCATTGTTCTGGTAAAGGCTGAGTTATGACAAATCACAGAGCAGATGACCGATATTAAACAGTGACTGGCTTCTCAGGGATAGCAGTCCTAGGAACATCCTCTCACATAATGTTGAGTAATGTGAGGATCGTTTTCACTACCAACCATATTAAACCATTCATTCGTTTACGTGTTAGAGGGAGAAAGAGAGAGTGAATGATTTTGTATCCTTGCATGTAAGTATGTATCTGAGAGTACCTGTATTTGCATCACAGTAATGTGACCTTTGACTGTTGTTTTGACCACCTCTGCTTCCTCGTCAGTCACAAAGATAGTGTCCCACCTGCTGGTGGCCGAGCCAGAGAAGATCTACGCCATGCCTGACCCCACCATGCCTGAGAGTGACATCAAGGCCCTGACCACGCTGTGTGACCTGGCTGACCGGGAGCTGGTTGTCATCATTGGCTGGGCCAAGCATATCCCAGGTATGCCCACCCATCTACAGCCAACTGTACTAGTTGAGCACCATAGAAAGATATAGAACACCATTCACTCATGATCAGCTATAACATACTGTGTAGTTATAGAAACAACACATGATAGCAGTTTAGATACAGAACCAGCCATTCATTTCGACTGGTACAATCTGACATCATGATTAGTCCTTGTTAGTTCCATTTAGAGTAGTTAAACACAAAGTCACCCTAATGAACCCCCTATCCTATCATCCATTTCCCTCCCTTTGCTCCCGATGGGTGCGCATGCACACACACACACACACACACACACACACACACACACACACACACACACACACACACGCACACACAAACACAGATAATTAATGTCAGCAGCTCACATGGACCTAGGGGCAAAATGGAGACAGCTTTAAAATAATCAAATCAATAGAGTGCAGCTAAAATCCCTACTTTGAATGGGGAGGGGACTGCAGCCCTGGTGTCAATATATACCATAACCACAGGGGAGATTTAGAGCAGAGCACAGGACCCTCCCTCTGAAACAAGACTGCTCACTCACTCACTCTCACACACACACACACACACACACACACACACACACACACACACACACACACACACACACACACACACACACACACACACACACACACACACACACACACACACACTTCAATTGAATTATTGATAGGCATAATCATGTTTCTCCTCTGCTCCATAGACATTGTGATGGACGAGGTGTTAGGTAATGAGATGCTGTTAAATTAAGGATACCACATTCTATGTCAGCAGACATTCTGCTCCCTTCTAGAGTTTTCTCCTGATTCTGACAGTCAACACATTGTTTAGTGACTCTTTTAGCAACCAGAGCAGATTCTGTCTGATCTTGAGGTTGACCCTCATAACTCTATAACATTATAGCACGCTAGGCATAGAGGGAACACATCAGGATAGCCTCTGTTGTATAGCCTCTCTGTGCCCTCATCTTCTAATCAGTATAACAGACATGTATGCCCTGCTGCAGTTTAAGCTGAGCCTCTCCTGGTTCTCACCTTGCGTGCAGGACATGTAGGTGTGAGAACTGTACTGTACCGTATATCTCCGAAGAGAAGAGGTGTAGTAGTCAGCTACAGCTCTAGAGATTAGGCCTTTCCCATCCAGACTGTTCTGTACAACCCATTGTCAGCAGAGGGAGAGTTTAACCAAGGAGCTTACCCAGGACTGGATCACACTGACCCAATAACACAGTCCCATCCCATTTACCTGGCCCAAACAAGCCAGCCAGGTACTCTACCTCTGGCTAGAATATACAGAGAAAACACCACTGTTCACCTCTGGCAATGTGCAGGGTTGTAGTATTTTACAGAGAATATTATAGAATTCTGTTCAAATGATTGATTAACTATAAAAGTATATGAGAGTTGAATCAGTTTGATTACCGATAGGCTATTAAACTGTCATGTTGTCAGGGCCTTTGTCTCCCTGTGTTGACATGCAGTACAGTAAATATGGCGTGCTAACTAGAGTGCTCTGTATGGCAAAGCTTTTAAGTGCTGCGTTAATACGATTTATCATAACCTGCATTGTACAGTGGATAGTTGACTAATCTTAATTGGATTTGCCATGGAAGGCCTGACAGAATGCTCATCATTCAGAATGACTCCATAATGATGGTTTAACCCTAAATCCAACCGGAAGCCAGACTGTCTGACATTTCTAAATGTGTGGAAATGCTTGGCTTTGCATAGTGCTACTGGTGAACTGTACAAGCTGCAGCGAGATTATTTAGCATTCTGATCTGCCTGTATACTCGCACACACCCACCCACACCCACACACCCACACACACCCACACACACCCACACACACAAACTTGCATCTCTTACCTAATGTTTATATTTACCTGCCTACTCATAGGAGTCAGGTAAATATAAACAACAACAACTTACTTTATTCAGGGGTTACACATTTCAATTACAGTCTACATTTCATTTTTTACTTCTAAAAATTATGACACAGTGTCAGGACTATAATCTAATTTACAACCTTTAGTGATTGTTTAACTACCCCAAAAGTGGTAATACAATGGTCAAATTAGAATGAAAAGGGAGAATGAAACTATCTCCAAAGCTCCCCTGTTCTCCCCGTGGTGAGCTCTGTATTAGGTCATTCCCTCTACAGCAGCCATGAAATGGCTGCATAATTGAGTTGTACATGGCTGAACCTGATCAGAGATGGTTCACTGGCTGACCCAGACTCCATGCACTAATACTGCATGCACCAATGGCACCCCAGGGCAGTCTAGCACAGCCACAGAGCACAGAGAACCATATTTCTCCCCCCATCCACTCTCTCTGTGAGGAAAAGAGAGGGAGAAAACTGCTGATTGCATTCTGATAGATTTTTGGGCCTTTGGCAATGGAATTAAAAAGATTAACAGTTCATTATGAAGTGGGACACATTGATTAGGACATTGACAGATGGGCAATGACCAAATTCCAAAGGTAACAAATTATACGTCAAAAAAATTGGCACTTAAGTTCTCCCAATTGATTTTTCATTGCCCCTTTTCTTGGCTAACATTTGAAAAAGTGTTTTAAAAGTGCTGTAATTTGACATGGAGTAGATCTAACCGAGTCTAATTTGAGGGTGATTGAGGAACAGCAAAGCGGTACTATTAGCATCCATAAACGGTATCATTCTCTCACAAGATCCCATATCAATTTGGTGTTATCTCTCCTCTAATTTATGGTCTAGAAATACATTCAATTACCATACTACATTATAGTATAATTGTACAGTTATACTGTAGCTGAGGATCTCAACCACAGACGGCTGGTGGCACCGGAATTGGAGAGGACAGGCTCATAGTAATGGCTGGAATGGACACAATTGTATCAAACACATCAAACGTGGTTGATAGCGTTCCATTCACTCCATTCCAGCCATTATTATGAGCCGTCCTCCCCTCACCAGCCTCCTGTGATCTCAACCACAGCACTAACACAATACCTAGATAGACATAATAATTGTTAGTCAATAGTCCACACACTGTAGTCAGTGTACTGTCAGTACATTGAGTTACGTTTCAGGAAGTAAGTTGGTGTTGCAGTTCCCTGGCACAGTTTGCTATTATCATCTCTGAGGATAAGGTTCTCTAATGACAGCCTTAACTTTTGATTAATTAGTAATCATTATAAAGCTTTGAATGCCAGCGTCTCTCTCTGCTCCAGAAAGAGCCATCAATAGAGGGAGGAAACTAATATGGCCGTGGGCTGACTGGGACTGGGGTTGGGGCTGGGTCATTAAGGCCAGTGTTAGGGGGACGATGACAGATGGCTTGTTGCTCGTAAGGTGCTAACAACCTTTGACACACATAGCTGCCCACTGCCCACTGCCCCCCCCCCAGCTGCATTTCACTGTCCAAGTGGTTTAGGGGGAACTCAGTATACTGACAGTCTCCACATGGCTATGACCTGTGTGTTCCCATCCTTTAGAGTGGTGATGGTCACAGAGGGGGGGTGCGCTGCTGAACCACCAACCCTTCCAAAACTACCCCCCCAGCACCTAACCCAGGCACAGTATGAATGTCATGTGCCCCAATGTGGAATCTGCCATGCATGCCGCTTGTGTAAGAGGGTCTCATTGTTAGAGGAGGCAGACGTTTGTCACCTGCTGTCAGACCTCCCATTCTGCTTCCAGGGTCGGAATGTTTTCTGACGGGAATTCTGTGGCGTGATTCTGTGGGTTCACTGAGTGCTGGATGTTCTCCTCCTGCTGTTTGTGTCTAGTCCACATACCTAAACCTGCTCTGCTATGGTTGATTGTGTATTTCAATAGGGAAAACACACTACATATCCTAGTATGTTTTGTAAGACATTTCATGGTATAATAATATTTTTTTCCAAATTGGTCAAACCCACAATGGCTCATTTCATTTTTTGAAATAGTAAATTCTAGCATTGCAGTTAGACCCAAACAACCTAATGAATTGGCCTGGTTCTTGTTGTTATTTATTAGTGGTCTTTGGGGATTGTCAATCAAATCTACATTATTTAATTCCAGCCTGTTAGCTCAGTATACAGACTCCATTGGTCATGTAGCTTATGTTTAGTTGTTAGTGGGGAACAAGGCAGTGATGTTTAGGAGAGATCACGCCTCTTGTATGTTGTCGTGTCTGTGTCAGCTCTCTACACACTCCCCTCACCCCCCCTCCTCCCCACAGCCCCCTCCTCTCCTCAGCCCCCCTCCTCCCCTAACCCCACCCCCCACCCCTCCTCCTCTCCTCACCCCCCCTCCTCCCCACAGCCCCCTTCGGGTTCCTGTTTTCTCTTTGTCATTAAATTGTGAAATCTACTTACTGTGTTGCCAGGCTGATCCCACTCAAGCCGCGTAATATCCTTGTAATAGAGTGTGAATACTGCCGGGCAATACATCAGCACCTCATCAGTGTACTTTATTAAATATAGACACCAACAGACAGCTCTTAGTATATTCAATTTACCCTCTGACGTAGACTTCAACACACCAGATAAAGATAGATTGAGCAATCAGGTGGATGCTGAGGCCTGAACACAGGCAGGCAGGCAGGTAGAGTGGGTGCTGGGAGATTGAGATGGGGGGCGTATCAGATGGCCAGGCAGGGAGGGAGACCAGGAGGGAGACAGAGCGGGAGAGAGGCAGGGAGGGCGAGAGGCAGGGAGGGAGAGAGGCAGGCAGGCAGGGAGGGAGATAGGTAGGCAGGGAGGGCGGGAGGGAGGGAGATAGGCAGGCAGGGAGGGCGGCAGGCAGGGAGGCAGGCAAGAAGGGAGAGAGGCAGGGAGACGGGGAGAGAGGCAGGGAGACAGGGAGAGAGGCAGGGAGACGGGGAGAGAGGCAGGGAGACAGGGAGAGAGGCAGGGAGATGGAGAGAGAGGCAGGGAGACGGGGAGAGAGGCAGGGAGACGGAGAGAGAGGCAGGGAAACTGGGAGAGAGTCTGGGAGACTGGGAGAGAGGCTGGGAGATGGGGAGAGCGGCTGGGAGACGGGGAGAGAGGCTGGGAGATGGGGAGAGCGGCAGGGAGACTGGGAGAGCAGCGGGGAGACTGGGAGAGAGGCTGGGAGATGGGGAGAGCGGCAGGGAGGCAAGCAGGGAGCGAGACAGCGGGAGAGAAGCAGGGAGGGAGATGGGTGTGTAAGGATAGGAAAGGGGCATCTGCCAGGAACAGAGAAGGGGGAGTATTTTGTTTTGTTACTATGCTACAAAATGTTACCAGTTTATATGAGCAGTTACCAGCAACTTGAGCATCAAATCTGTCTGAATGCATTTTACATTTTGATGTAAGATGACGTACAAAAGGCTCAACATAATATGTGGTTAACATCAGCAGGGTATAAATAGTATTAGTAATTTGCAGTGAGGAAGTCCTTCAGAGAGCTGATGATGTGCCTTTAGACATTGTCAGCTAGGCGCTAGCTGTCCCTCCCTCATTAAGGCGTGTTGCTGGTTGGCAGCAGAGATAAATTATGTGTAATTATATGAATGATTAAAGTCATAATCCTCCTAGTCTTTGGGCTAAACAGATATATATATACAGTGAGGGAAAAAAGTATTTGATCCCCTGCTGATTTTGTAAGTTTGCCCACTGACAAAGAAATGGTCAGTCTATAATTTTAATGGTACGTTTATTTGAACAGTGAGAGACAGAATAACAACAAAGAAATCCAGAAAAACGCATGTCAAAAATGTTATAAATTGATTTGCATTTTAATGAGGGAAATATGTATTTGACCCCCTCTCAATCAGAAAGATTTCTGGCTCCCAGGTGTCTTTTATACAGGTAACGAGCTGAGATTAGGAGCACACTCTTAAAGGGAGTGCTCCTAATCTCAGCTTGTTACCTATATAAAAGACACCTGTCCACAGAAGCAATCAATCAATCAGATTCCAAACTCTCCACCATGGCCAAGACCAAAGAGCTCTCCAAGGATGTCAGGGACAAGATTGTAGACCTACACAAGGCTGGAATGGGCTACAAGACCATCGCCAAGCAGCTTGGTGAGAAGGTGACAACAGTTGGTGCGATTATTCGCAAATGGAAGAAACACAAAAGAACTGTCAATCTCCCTCGGCCTGGGGCTCCATGCAAGATCTCACCTCGTGGAGTTGCAATGATCATGAGAACGGTGAGGAATCAGCCCAGAACTACACGCAAGGCAGCTGGGACCATAGTCACCAAGAAAACAATTGGTAACACACTACGCCGTGAAGGGCTGAAATCCTGCAGCGCCCGCAAGGTCCCCCTGCTCAAGAAAGCACATATACAGGCCCGTCTGAAGTTTGCCAATGAACATCTGAATGATTCAGAGGAGAACTGGGTGAAAGTGTTGTGGTCAGATGAGACCAAAATGGAGCTCTTTGGCATCAACTCAACTCGCCGTGTTTGGAGGAGGAGGAATGCTGCCTATGACCCCAAGAACACCATCCCAACCGTCAAACATGGAGGTGGAAACATTATGCTTTGGGGGTGTTTTTCTGCTAAGGGGACAGGACAACTTCACCGCATCAAAGGGACGATGGACAGGGCCATGTACTGTCAAATCTTGGGTGAGAACCTCCTTCCCTCAGCCAGGGCATTGAACATGGGTCGTGGATGGGTATTCCAGCATGACAATGACCCAAAACACACGGCCAAGGCAACAAAGGAGTGGCTCAAGAAGAAGCACATTAAGGTCCTGGAGTGGCCTATCCAGTCTCCAGACCTTAGAAAATCTGTGGAGGGAGCTGAAGGTTCGAGTTGCCAAACATCAGCCTCGAAACCTTAATGACTTGGAGAAGATCTGCAAAGAGGAGTGGGACAAAATCCCTCCTGAGATGTGTGCAAACCTGGTGGCCAACTACAAGAAACGTCTGACCTCTGTGATTGCCAACAAGGGTTTTGCCACCAAGTACTAAGTCATGTTTTGCAGAGGGGTCAAATACTTATTTCCCTCATTAAAATGCAAATCAATTTATAACATTTTTGACATGCGTTTTTCTGGATTTTTTTGTTGTTATTCTGTCTCTCACTGTTCAAATAAACCTACCATTAAAATTATAGACTGATCATGTCTTTGTCAGTGGGCAAACTTACAAAATCAGCAGGGGATCAAATACTTTTTTCCCTCACTGTATATATATATATATACACCAAACGAGGGCTGTGGGACCCTTGGGACGGCTAAATACTCCCGAACCGGGGTCACGGTTCAGGGGGTGCAGATTAAGACAAGGGGATTACTGTATTTAACGTTATACAACCTCATAACGTTCACAGGCCGCTGGTCAAATCACCCATTCCCAGCTACTTATAATGGGATAATGGTCTGGTTATCATTTTAAAAGTAGAGATAGCTGGCGCTCCTGAAAAGTGGAGCACTGAACCATTTAGTCACAGTTTTAACCTGCAAAACAGGATCAAATGTATTAATTATCTATTGTCCAGCTATATGTGACTATTAAAACCGATTTCCACTGCTGAAATGTAAGATGTACTGAAATGTATTTGTAACACCGTATATGACAGGGTAGTTTGGGTGATGTAAATGTTTCCAGTGAAGGTTTGCAGCGGGTTTGACTTGAGCTGTGTGCTGTACGTGTGGCCAAGGTTCAGGTCAAATGATTTATGTCAAGCACAGCAATTTATTACCAAGCAGCTATTGATTGGGTCCTCCTGACACTGTCATGTAAATTCAGAAAGAATCATATCCGGCAGCTGCAGCTTTCACACACACACGCACAAACACGCACAAACACATATGGCCACACACAAAACACACAAACACACACCAAACACACACAGGCTTGCACACGCACATTAAAACCAAAATGACCACACAGCTTTGCATCTGCTCCAGTCAGTTTGGTATCAAACAATTGTCATTTTATCAACCTTAAGACCGTACAGTATAACTGATCAGAAGCACATATCATAAACATTACAGCTTCTTGCAATAAGCTCTAAATGTGTTTTTTAAAAAAAGAATGTATCTGTCTCTGAAATAAAAGTAGTAGATTTAGGGATGTTTTAAAATAGACTGTTTTTGAAATAAAAGCTTTGATATAGGTACATTAGCAGCCAGTTTAGTACAAAGCTGAATTGGATCAGCTGAATCTCTGGATCCCTTTTAAGGGCAGTATTGTATAAACTGGAGCATGGCGGGTTTAGGCATTGCGCATGGTGATCTTAGGCTGCTCGGCCATGGAAACCCATTTCATGAAGCTCCCGACAAACAGTTATTGTGCTGATGTTGCTTCCAGAGGCAGTTTGGAACTCGGTAGTGAGTGTTGCAACCGAGGACAGACTATTTTTTTTTTATTTTTTATTTTTTTGGCACTCAGCGGTCCCGTTCTGTGAGCTTGTGTGGCCTACCTCTTCGCTGCTGAGCCGTTGTTGCTCCTATGAAGGTACCACATTGAAAGTCACTGAGCTCTTCAGTGAGGCCATTCTACTGCCAATCGCTTCCTCTTTCTCTTCTCCCTATCTCTCTCTTCCTTTCCCTCCATCCCTCTCACTCTCTTTCCCTCTCCCTCCCTCGCTTCATCTCTCTCCCTCCATCCCCCTCTCTCTCCATCCCTCTCTCTCTCTCTCTGTCTGTCTGTTCAGTAGTCTGATTGAGGGTGAAATACGAGGGGGCTGCAGCTGGAGGGGGCCACCATGTCTGGTAATTACTTCTCTTTTTATGACCCGTGCTAATGGCCCTCGGGGAGAGGGAAACAATAATAAATTAATAGAATATGAACTCCCGCTCAACAGAAATCTCCAGCATTTCATTTTGGGCCGTCCTTTACTCTGGCAGATGAAATGGCACCCTGATTAATCCGACGAGGGGTGGACCCAGAGGCAGCCGGCGCTGGTGTGGCCTGCCTGGTCTGACACCCTCTCACCCCCTCCCTCGGTGAAGGGGTCTGTCGGAGATAAGGAGGATGGGGATTTTGGCTCTTTCCAATTTGGCTCTTTACAGTTGTATTCACAATGACAAGCTAAGAATCAGAAGATAAACAAAAATATATTTCTACATGTGTACATCTATAGGATCCTCAGCTTAGAGGACAGAGGTAAGAGACTGTAACAGGGCTGTTTGGACAGGATATTGTTGTATGTAAATCCAGTATAGATAAGTCAGGTCAACAGGTGAGGGAGCAGAGCAGGACAACATCTGTCAAAGAAAACAATTATTCCTGTGTTATGACTTTCATATGTGATTTATACAAAATATGGCAGTGAAATCCTATTCCAGATTTGCCTTTATCAACCAGAGAGACCAGCCAAGCTTGTCAATGTTTTCAATCCCGTTTCAAGTGGCTATGTTTATTGTAAACACAAGCAACAACTGGAGAGATTTTATGCTGTGCCAAGCCAAGGACAGGGATCATTGTGAGAACCCAGCTGAGGCATGTAGTGAATTAGTCTACTGTTGAAACCAGTCATGGTCTTCAGTGTCTGGTTAAGAGGTGAGGAGAGAGCATGTTCCCTGTCCATGTCCACAGCCACCACATGTCTGTCTGTCACCCTCTGAAATGGCAGGGACCGAGAGAACTGTCCCCCCCTGCATGACTCTGATTGTGTGGTAGTATGGAGCACAGTAGTATGGTATGTCAACATGACATTTCTCCTGAGGACTACTTGTCCACGTGTAATGAGGAGGTACATTGTGGTTAAACTGTGATACAGTAGATATGATTCACTGTAACCTACTGTATGTTGAAGTTCCATTGTGTTTACTGGATAAAAAATATATACTATCTTGTAATGTTATTTTTAAATTGATAATGTAGATGACACGATCCCCCCCTAACATCACAATTCCCTATATGAAAGCATGCTTATCCAAAATTAACAAAAGAGATCTCAGAAATGTTTTTATTGCCCTTTGCTAGTTTAGCCTACTCACCCAGGGCAGCCTTGTGGAAAAGGGCCTTCAACCACACAGACAGGTCTCTCAGATTTGGTCAATATTGTGCCATGTTTGGTCAAACCCCACCAAGGCAGTGGTGTGGAAATTAAGATGTAAATATTGATATTTCATTAGAGGAAATCACCCACTCCGACGGCACTTAACCGGGCTACCTTCACAGCGTGGCGGCCAGAGCGCTGTGTGACCTATGGAGTCTGGAAGTCACTTCATTACTCGATTAAATTGAGTGGAAAACGGCAAGGCAAAGACACAAGATCCCATTTGGAGCAATAATTTAGGCTCTGAAGATAGAGACAGAGCAGGGGGAAAACACCACCTCTCCATCTCACAACACCGGATTAAATTCAAGGACTTTTAGCGTCAAACGTAATTGCAGGCTGCTGTGTTCAGTTTGTGCATATTGCTGAGAGGTATAACAGAGGAATTCTGCATTCTCTTGTACAAATCTAGAACAAGTGCTTTCTATGTGCTGTCACATTGAGGGCAAGGTGTTTCGGTTGAGTGCTCCTTGGCATTAAAAGGGTGCACAAAGCCTAGGCTGTG
Organism: Coregonus clupeaformis; assembly: GCF_020615455.1. Lineage (NCBI taxonomy): Eukaryota > Metazoa > Chordata > Actinopteri > Salmoniformes > Salmonidae > Coregonus > Coregonus clupeaformis. The sequence goes on from NC_059216.1 coordinate 8,385,044, forward strand.
ATTGCAATGCCAACCTGACGCAGAAATCAGGCTGAACCTTGTCTACACTTGCATGACAATTTCCTTGCGGCCAGTCCAGTTCTCTCACTAATGGCAAGGTGCAGCTTTTCCAGTGCAGACAGGGACATTTCACAGCAAAGGATTTCAAATTCAAAAGGCACTCGCACATCTGAGCTATCGTTGTTGCAGGTGCATGGTAACAACTGAATAAGATCAGAAAAAGAAGAAACCCGCACACTGCTCTTGCTAGTATCACTGCTCTTGCTAGTATCACTGCTCTTGATAGTATCACTGCTCTTGCTAGTATCACTGCTCTTGCTAGTATCACTGCTCTTGATAGTATCACTGCTCTTGATAGTATCACTGCTCTTGCTAGTATCACTGCTCTTGATAGTATCACTGCTCTTGATAGTATCACTGATCTTGATAGTATCACTGCTCTTGCTAGTATCACTGCTCTTGATAGTATCACTGCTCTTGATAGTATCACTGCTCTTGCTAGTATCACTGCTCTTGCTAGTATCACTGCTCTTGATAGTATCACTGCTCTTGATGGTATCATTGCTCTTGCTAGTATCACTGCTCTTGATATTATCACAGCTCTTGCTAGTATCACTGCTCTTGCTAGTATCACTGCTCTTGATAGTATCACTGCTCTTGATAGTATCACTGCTCTTGCTAGTATCACTGCTCTTGATAGTATCACTGCTCTTGATAGTATCACTGCTCTTGATAGTATCACAGCTCTTGCTAGTATCACTGCTCTTGCTAGTATCACGGCTCTTGCTAGTATCACTGCTCTTGCTAGTATCACTGCTCTTTATTAAGCTTTACGTATCGGCCTCAAGGCCTTCGTCAGAGCTTTAAAAAGGATTTCAAATACATTTTGATGTGTAGGAGCACAGGCACCTGCACTAAGGCACTTATGGCTTCCTCCTAGAATTATATTAGTATGTGCTCCTAGCAGGTTTAGTGTCTGTATTGTGCTGGTCCTGTCTGTGGTTCACAGACCCCCTGGCCACCCGGGTGGGGTGGGCCTGCCCTGCCTGTCCTGGGCCCTGCACCTGTCTCCGTTTGATCAGACCCTCCATTCGACTGACTATTGATTCCCCTTCACATTGTGAAGGCACTCACATTCCGATCGCAATCTGTTAATGAATGTATCCTCCAGCTCTTCCCGTCCTGTGGTCATCACTACGATAAGGGAAATTACACTCTCCGCTACCCCCTTTTCTCTCTCTTTCCCTCTTTCCCTTTTTCTTTCTCTCTCTCTCTCTCTCTCTCACTGTGTGTGTGTGTGTGTGTCAATACTGTAATCTATCGCCTCTTAATAACCTGGGAGCAGATAGTATTGCAACAGCAAACTTGTAAAAGCAATCATTTTAATCAGGCGACGTCGGAGAGGGCTAATATGCTGTCAGAATGGGGGCGCCCGTGGACACACTAGACCACGACAGGAGGTAAGGCTGGAGGAGGAGGGGGATGCTCCAAGTATTGACAGCTGAAGGGTAGTAAGAGGAAAAGATAATAAGATGGCTATCTGTTCCTTCTAACCAGATACCCTTTTCATCTGTCTGAATTCTCTCCCCTCATCTTCAGAGGATCTGTGGGGATGGTTGTTTTTCAAAAGGTTTAATTCTATCCATATGTACAGGTAGCAGTAGCAGCCTGTGTGTTTGAAGGGGGAAATCACAGTAGTTTTATATGACCCAGACAATTTCAGCTCATCCAGTTGCTGTTTGTCAGGAACGGGCTTTAAGCAGGCCTTTAGGGCAGGGTTGACCCACGTGACCCCTCGCTGTGTGTGCGCACGCTCGTGTGTGTCTGTTTGTGTGAGTGTGTATGCACGCGTGCGTGCGTGCCAGCATGCATGAGTGTGATGTGTGTGTGTTTTTATCACCTCACCCAGTGTGTCACGTCCTCGACCCCTCCAATGAGGATCTGTCTCAGTGCTAATCCCACTCACACCAATAGCAGTGTGACAGGAAACAAGGGCTGACCAGACGGCTTTGTGTCTCCCAGACCTTTGCACCGATTTACTGTCTTCACTTACAGTAAAGCCCACTGGAGTGCTGTGACACCCGTTTCAGAGAGGACCTTCCAGAGTGCATTTAAAATTAAACACCTCTGCTGCTAACATGTGCCGTGGCATGTACTCTAGTCAGTCGGGGTGAAACTTTGAACTCATGTTTGGGTTACTGATCAGATCTGTCCATGAGAAAAGACCTTGAAGGTGGACAGTACATGTTTGGCTTTATAGTGTTTTGATTAAAACAATCAGGGTGGTATTTTAAAACTGCTAATATTAATTTAATAGTTCACCCTTTACTTGAGATAATTGCATTGATCATCGACGAAGTGAGAATATAAAGAGCCTATTAGACTATTTTCACTGTTTTCTATTTCATCTTGAGGGCAGAGCATGAGCTGGAAACACCCATACTCACACACACACACACAAACAAATATATTTTAAGTGTCAGTGCATTGTAGTGCAGATAACTGCCAGTGAGATAGATTCTCAGAGTGTTTTCCTCTGTCTCCTCAGGCTTCTCAACGCTGTCGCTGGGAGACCAGATGAGTCTACTGCAGAGTGCCTGGATGGAGATCCTGATCCTGAGCATTGTGTTCCGCTCACTGCCCTACGAGGACGAGCTGGTGTATGCAGAGGACTACATCATGGACGAGGAACACTCGCGGCTCACGGGCCTGCTCGACCTCTACGTGTCCATCCTGCAGCTCGTACGCAAGTACAAGAAGCTCAAGGTGGAGAAGGAGGAGTTTGTCACCCTCAAGGCCATCGCTCTCGCTAACTCAGGTAGGACAACATACTCCACCTCCGTATATAGTGTAAATAAGACGGCAGCCAGGGATGATAGGTGAATATTTGGATATTCCATTCTTTACAAGGTTTTGTAATTTATGCAAAATGATGTGAACAACCAATCTAAAAAACAATAAAATGTATAATTTAAGGTAATATTGTATTTTTGCTGATAATGTATGTTTTGCAGATCAGAGTCTAATTGTTCAGTATTTTATGGACAATATGATATTGTAAAATGGGCAATCACAAGCAATATACACATGTGGGCAATAATAATACTTTTGGGACTTTTTAACTTTATGTCGTAATTTTATGAATACATTTACATTTACATTTTAGTCATTTAGCAGACGCTCTTATCCAGAGCGACTTACAGTTAGTGGATACATTATTTTATATTTTTCATACTGGCCCCCCATGGGAATCGAACCCACAATAAATCTAGTATTTATACATTTTAGGACACATTTCATTAATCTCAAAAACTGTCATATATCAGATCTAGAGCAAGAGTTAATTTCAAATGAACAAATTATTACTATAGTGCCTGTGACACAGAAATATAAAATTAGTTTGGAATATTTTTTAAACACCCATTAATTTGCCAGTTTGGTGTTCCTTATGGGGTTCTTTCAAATGTAAAACCAAAAATGTTTGTATTTATATTGCACAAATGCAGAAAACTGTTTCTAATTTTATATTGGAATATTATCTTATTCATAATAACAATTGTTCATAATTTATGTTTGTTAATCATCTCCATTACATTAATATACATTAATTTAATATGTTAAATCTATATTTCTATATCTATCTCATGACCAAAATGTCATGTCAGGGTTTAAAGTTGTACAGTTGTTGACTTTACCCTTTAGTTTTGAGTTTGAGATGGAGTGGAGAGATAGAGGAGGAGGGGAGCACTGAACTTTTAATTGAAAGCCTTCCATGTGGTATTTCTCCATCCATCCCTCTATCTCCATAACAGTAGCTGCAGGGCACGCCAACCATGGGAGATAAATTTAGCATTTCATTAGGAGCACAGGGCCTGTCAATACAATGTGTTAAGTCGAATGGAATGAGTATCAGGGAGTGATGGGGCTTGTTTGTTCCAATGCGAAGACGGCACACTCGTATCGACAGGCTGCTTTTGAGTAGGCAGGGCCTGTCCCTCTCTGATCAATGCCTGGCTGGGCCACGGGCGATTTTTTTTTTTTTGTCTGGCTGAAAAATGAAAACGCTGATGGTGGGCTTTGCTTTGCTTTCAGACGACAGAGCTTTGTTGGGGGGTGGGTGAGGGAGGGAGGCCTGGTGTCGGTGTGGGTAGGAGGCGTCCGGAACGTTTGAACAAGGTCTCTGTGAGATCACTCTCCCGGGAGCCCCTCTGTCTGACAGCTGTGAAAATTCATAGCGATTGATTTTGTAATTAGCAGTTTATCAATGGGATCGACGTGGGCTCTCTGATGGATTGCAAGGAAATTGTTTCTTCAAAGTAGTTTTTTTAAGCCCATCCCCTCCTCCAAAGTCTACATGCTGCGTTCTCTCTCTCTCCCTCTCCTTCTCTCTCTCTCGATATCTTGATCTCTCTCTGTCTATTGCTCTCTTTTCTTTCTCATCTGGTCTCTCTCTAGCTCTTTCTTTCATTCCTTCTTGCCTGCACTTCACCCTGAGACCTTTGTCCACTGTGCTCACTCATTCTTGGCATTAGATGAGTTGAATGGCTAAAATGTCACGCATGTGCTGAAGCACACATGCACACTCACACATACACTCACTAACGTCTTTGATACATTTATTAGTTCTATAATTTTATCACAGTAATTAAAATGCATCTAATTGCTAATAATTTGTCCGTGCATTGACTTGTCTATATTACCTAATATGCTGTTTATCATTGACTAATCCTGTATGAAGCAAACAGGAGATACAATACTGTTAGCTCTCTGACTTCTTCCTGGTGAATTTCCCTTTTGTTCTTCCATTCTGCTCATCCCTCCAATCCCCCCCCCCCCCACCCCGCTCATCTGCGCATTCACTTTCCAAAACGACCTACTTCGTTTTACCGCTGTGGATTGGAAAGCGTCAGGGTGAGAAATGTCTCAAGGTCTTGGGAATATAGTTGTTCCAGTCAATGAATTTGTGACGAAGTCTGAAATCTGTTTTGCCTTTTATTGTCCCGCGTGGTGAAATATGCACCGCCAAGGTGATACAAGTCAGGCAGGCAACCAATGACACGCCATCTCACAAGTGCCAGACACTGGTTAACCACTGAGAGAACCACAACCCCAGTGTATCCTTGAGAGAGAGAGAGAGAGAGAGAGAGAGAGAGAGAGAGAGAGAGAGAGAGAGAGAGAGAGAGAGAGAGAGAGAGAGAGAGAGAGAGAGAGAGAGAGAGAGAGAGAGAGAGAGAGAGAGAGAGAGAGAGAGAGAGAGAGAGAGAGAGAGAGAGAGAGAGAGAGAGAGAGAGAGAGAGAGAGAGAGAGAGAGAGAGAGAGAGAGAGAGAGAGAGAGAGAGAGAGAGAGAGAGAGAGAGAGAGAGAGAGAGAGAGAGAGAGAGAGAGAGAGATAAATAAAAGGGAGTGTTACAACATTCTGCACGTACCGTAAGAGTATCCGTGAACAATACAATACACCCCAGCACATCAGAGAGGGAGCGACTGCAATGAGTCAGAGAGAGAACCCTCCTCTTCAGGGAGGATATGGGCTACAGAGTCAGTATGATACTGTACACATGGTTGTTGTTGATGTAGTTTCACTGTTACAGTAGGCCTACATACATGTAGTTACAGTGGTTAAGTTGGAGTTTATAGAATTAGTTTTGTATGATCAATCATCAGTCAAAATATGGATTCCAGCTAGCTAAAACACTAACAGTCAAGTTATTATTCAATCAAATATACAATAGTGTTTACTTTCATTCCACTTAATTATTTGTTCCACGTGTCTGTGAGAGAGGAGGGAGGAAATGAATGAAAATGTGAAGGAAGTATTATTTCTTTATTGAAGCTAGTTTACACCGTCCAATTCCCTGATGGAGTGTTTATAAGAAAACAATCTATTCCAGAGCTGTCTTTTGGAACAGTGAGGTGTTTAATATGTATTCATTCACCGGGGATTGGCTGCTATTCATTCCATTGTGTGCTCCAGGATACTGCAGCATTATATTGATTTTCAGTCTCATTGGTCAAAGGCCATTTGAAAATCAAACCAAGACCACCAGGCAAAAAAATTACATGAAGCTTTGGGTTTTTCTTTACGTTCTATTGTTTATCTTGTCGCAGTGTGAATTATGCTGATAACGTATCTAATAGCTGACTGCACTGATAGATCAGTAGTACCGACCCAGCCATGTTTTACTTTAGCAAAAATACATTGGAGATAACTGCCTTTTTAGAATTCCTGCTGTGTTCACCAGCCTCATTCAGTTCTCATTGCATTGGAAATATGCACTGTATTCTGCAAAGTTTTGATGTGTAACTATTTACAGAACTATTTTACATTTCATTAAATAAAGCACTGGTTTGTATTTTCATTGTATCTCTGAAGATGTTAACATGACTCATGTTGAAGAGCCCTCTTTCACTGACCCTGTCTCTCCCTCTCCTCTCCAGACTCCATGCATATAGAGGACGTGGAGGCGGTGCAGAAGCTCCAGGATGCGCTCCACGAGGCCCTGCAGGACTATGAGAGCAGCCAGCATCAGGAGGACCCCCGGCGGGCAGGCAAGCTACTCATGACCCTGCCCCTGCTGCGTCAGACCGCCACCAAGGCCGTGCAGCACTTTTACAGCATCAAGGTGCAGGGAAAGGTGCCCATGCACAAACTCTTCCTGGAGATGCTGGAGGCCAAGGTCTGATGGAGGAGCAGGTGGCCCCTGTGAAGGCGATGGGGACAGGGACGTGACGGTGGTGTGGACGGGCGATGCAGACAGAAGGACATGTACAGAGGGACTCAGGACAGGAACACCCTGCTGACTGTGACGGGAGACAGACTGACCTCTCTCGCACTTTGCCCGCTTGGAGCCCAGACATAAAAAATTAATAATAATAAAGAACAAATGCAAAACTTGGTTATAAGTATAAATATAAAATGATGCAGATTAATTTAAAATATATAAGAAATACTATGTACAGTAATACTTTTGTTTTGTTTATGGTCTGTGGTCCTACTGTATGTGAAGGATCTCCCCCTCTCTCCATATCTTCAGAAGGAATAATTTCAGGCTCTTAATTAACATGGTTTTATTTCTAGTCAGAATCTACAGCTGAGGTCTCCATATGTGTTCTGATGACAACACATGTCAACCACTATGACTCACTTGTTAGACAGTTGATTCACCTACTGGACTTGACCAGGACATGTATATATTTATTAATAATGGTTGACTGAGTGTACAGTTATGTCTGGTGAACACGACGGCCATTTTCTCTCCTTCTTCTTCTTGGGAAAAAAAGAAAAGAAAGAAAGAACAAAAACTGTTACCTGTTAAATGTGAGCTCTATTGATTTAAATATATATACCTCTTCAGAGCAGTGATCTGTGTGATGTGGATCGGTCTCAGACAGGAAGAAGATAAACTGGTAACATGACATGTTTAACCAAACTAGCGTAGCCAGGTAGTCAGTCGTCTTATTCTGTAGTAACTCAGCAATAAAGGGAGCCGTGCCGTGGGCAAGCCATGTTAAACCTTCTCTATCATCTGCTTCACAACGCTACTGTCTGTCTGTCTGTCTGTCTGTCTGTCTGTCTGTCTGTCTGTCTGTCTGTCTGTCTGTCTGTCTGTCTGTCGCTAGAAGACCATGCCCTCTCATTTGTGTGTGAGTGTGTGTCTTGGCAATGGACGCACCACTCACCTGTTGCACTGTAGTGTTTCTCCTCTGTATATGTTGTTGTTGATGTTACTCTCAAACCCCACATTTGGTGAATGTTCAATCCGATGGAAATTGTCTCTTGGCAACTGAGCGAATGACCTGATTTGGGCAGGGTGAAAGATGATGAGTGGGTTTGGGGCGGGGGTATCAAAGGATTTCTGCCGAGTGGCAGAAGTCCAGGAGATTCCATGTTCAAACAATCAGAGGCCCATATGTCAAACGCTCTATTTTGGGTCCTTTAAGACCGTGGCAGAGTCCTCCCACACACAGGGAGCAAGGTGTCCAGCATCTGCTATCAGCATTTTAGAAGCTGCCTGTCTTTTTATAGCTGGGGCTGCCTTTATGGAGCTCCATCCAAATGGAGGTGAATGGCAGGTGCAGTGCAGTGATTTGTTGGTAGCTAGCGCTTCACGCTGACTGGGGGTATTTTTAACCCAGAAGGAGGTTATTGCCAAAGCTGTCTGCCTGCTCTCTACTGTGCTGCTCTGCCTCCATCCAGGAGTACAGTAGACACGTGGAGCGCTGCTTGACCCCATGTTGACACAGTAGCTGTGGTGTAATACTTCTCAACAGGCCAGGAGCCAGACAGGCATCACTCCCCAAGGTGCTCCTCTTGTGAGAAGCTATGCAGACTACAAAGTGTCAGCATGTTTCAAAGGGTAGCACTAGTCCCACAGTGTGTCTGTACAAGGTGTGATCTCTGTGGGAAAGTGAGGAGGGGGCCTCCATGCTCCCTGTGTGTAGGTAGGTCGACCTCCATGGTGCATGCTGGGACCTGTAGTTCAGTACTGTAGACTCATGCTGTTCTTGTTCTGCTTGGGAGAGAATGTGGTGGGAGGGGGATGATTAAACTACTGACGTGATTTGTGTGATGTGATAGATTTTGGTGCTGTCACAATATGATACTGTGATCAAAGGAATCCCTGACATTGCAGACGGGACGGTTGCTACTCTGCTTATGATATCATTGGCCAGCGTTAATCCTGCAGCACCCTCTTTTACTGCAGCCTGATTGGCCACTTAATGGAGGATGACTACACACCCCAGCACCTAATCATCCCAACTTGAACTAGCCGCTGTCCACTTAACAGGCTCCACTTTAGAGGGTGACAATGTAACTTGAGTTATTTTACTGTTGTGCAATGCAACGGGGACCAATTCTGACTGAAACCATGCTGAAAGCACGCTTTTACTAAGATTTGGGACAATTGGATCAACATTTCAATATTATTAAAAAGTATTCTAATCAAAAATATCAGAACTATATTTTCTTTGCTCTGCTGTAAAATACAAGTGTTTGTATGGACAAGTACAGTTTGAACAGACTTTACAACAAGCTTTTTGTAGTGATCCAAAATTCACACCTAACACAATACGGAGTAAACTCCAGGCACCTCCCCTCAATGCTTTACACCCAACACGATGCAGCGTAAACTCCAGGCACCTCTCCTCAATGCTTTACACCCAACACGATGCAGCGTAAACTCCAGGCACCTCCCCTCAATGCTTTACACCCAACATGATGCACTGTAAACTCCAGGCACCTCCCCTCAATGCTTTACACCCAGCACGATGCAGTGTAAACTCCAGGCACCTCTCCTCAATGCTTTACACCCAACATGACTGTTTTGAAATATACCTGAGCCGTCCACGTTTCTATCAAATATTTATTGTCTAGAGCTGCTCCTGCCAAGATACACTATATATACAAAAGTATGTGGACACCCCTTCAAATGAGTGGATTCGGCTATTTCAGCCACACCCATTGCTGACAGGTGTATAAAATCGAGCACACAGCCATGCAATCTCCATAGTCAAACATTGGCAGTAGCCTTACTGAAGAGCTCAGTGACTTTCAACGTGGCACCATCATAGGATGCCCGCTTTCCAACAAGTCAGTTCGTCACATTTCTGCCCTGCTATAGCTGCCCTGGTCAACTGTAAGTGCTGTTATTGGGAAGTGGAAACATCTAGGAGCAACAACAGCTCAGCCGCAAAATGGTTGGCCACACAAACTCACAGAACAGGACTGCTGAGTGCTGAAGCGCGTAGAGCGTAGAAATCGTCTGTCCTCGGTTGCAACACTCACTACCGAATTCCAAACTGCCTCTGGAAGCAACGTTAACACAAGAACTGTTCATCGGGAGATTTATGAAATGGCCGAGCAGCTGCACACAAGCCTAAGATCACCATGCACAATGCCAAGCGTCGGCTGGAGTGGTGTAAAGCTCGCCGCCATTGGACTCTGGACCAGTGGAAATGCGTTCTCTGGAGTGATGAATCACGCTTCACCATCTGGCAGTCCGATGGACGATTCTGGGTTTGGCGGATGCCAGGAGAACGCTACCTGCACCAATGCATAAATAATAATGGTCTGGGGCTGTTTTTCATGGTTCGGGTTCCTTAGTTCCAATGAAGGGAAAGCTTAACGCTACAGCATACAAAGACATTCTAGACAAGTCTGTGCTTCCAACTTTGTGGCAACAGTTTGGAGGTGGCCCTTTCCTGTTTCAGCATGCTAATGCCCCCGTGCACAAAGCGAGGTCCATACAGAAATGGTTTGTCGAGATCGGTATGGAAGAACTTGACTGGCTTGCACAGAGCCCTGACCTCAACGCTTGAAACACCTTTGGGATGAATTGGAATGCCGACTGTGAGCCAGGCCTAATCGCCCAACATCAGTGCCCGACCTCACTAATGCTCTTGTGGCCGAATGGAAGCAAGTCCCCGCAGCAATGTTCCAACATCTAGTGGAAAGCCTTCCCAAAAGAGTGGAGGCTGTTATAGCAGCAAAGGCGGGACCAACTCCATATTAATGCCCATCATTTTGGAATGAGATGTTCGACGAGCAGGTGTCCACATAATTTTGGTCATGTAGTGTATTTGTAATTATAGTCACCAGATGTCTCTTACCATCCATTTATCTGTTTGTAAAGGTACAGTATGCTTAAAGTTGACTTCATGATTTGGCCATCAGTGGGCTAGACCAATTTTGGTTATGAAGCGGGTACATGTTTTTATTAACATCAATGTGTCAGAATTGGTCCCTTGATGATACAATTGCATTAAGGAACAGGTACTTTAAATTATTTGCTGTTCCTACAGTATAAATATTCATGGTGTGAATTATATCATTTGGCAACAGTTGAATCACCAATATCTGTGTAACCTTTATGTTTTGATTTCCTGAAAGGTAAAGGAACAAATAATTAAAAAACTCCCAGAAGTCTGTGATTCATTTATTATCCCACTACACCAGGGATCATCAACTAGGGATCATCAACTAGAGTGGCTTTTTGGGGGGCCGGAACATAATTACAAATAATTTGTAGACTGCAAATTGACCGCAAGAAGCCCAAACAGATATAATATTTGACTAAAACATAATAATTTCAAACCTTGCTTACATTTGTATATGATCACGTGTCTCTCTATTATGTGTGGGAATATTTGGGAACATATTTCTTAAATTAAAGTCACTTGGAGCCTATTTCCTGGTGTTTTTACAGTCTTTTTATAAAAATGTTTTCCTCAGAAAACTTGGGGGGCCAAATAAAACCACCCGCGGGCCGCCATTTGGGGAACCCTGCACTACACTACAATGTACATTTAAAAGATCCCAAACAAACCTGACCTCTTTCAATCATAGTGCATTTATAAAGTCAAATTTGATGAGGGCACATCTTTATTAACCTCTACGGGATCGGTGTCCCGTATACGGGACGGTTGAGCTAGCGTGCGCTAATGTGATTAGTATGACTGTTGTAAGTAACAGCAAACTTTCCAGGACATAGACATGTCTTATATGAGAAGAAAGCTTAAATTCTTGTTAATCTAACTGCACTGTCCAATTTCCAGTAGCTATTACAGTGAAAAATGACCATGCTATTGTTTGAGGAGAGTGCACAACTACAAAAAGCTTACATTCAGTAATCATGCTCTGATTTGTCATCCTAATGGTCCCAGAGATAAAATGTAGCATAGTTTTGTTTGCTAAAATTCATTTTTATATTCAAATGTAGGAACTGGCTCCACACCCACCCCACCCGGCCATCTAGTTGTGTGAATGTTAGTGTATAAGCTAATGATCCATCGTGTATGACATTCCTGGGTGTGTGTAAACTTAAATTTTGTATTACCATATTATTTTTGTATGTTGTCTATATTTATGTACTTGAAAATGTATCAATTGACCAATTCGGCACAATTGGGCAGACTTGATACAAAATAGTCCAGTATTGCAACGCTTCACTGGAGCAATCTGAAACTTTGCGCGCGCACTGATTCCATCTAGTGGCCACAATCTAAATTGCGCCTAAACTGCAATATTATATTGTGGCCTTTCTCTTGCATTTCAAAGATGATGGAACAAAAACAAAAATAGAAAACACATGTATTTTTTTTGTATTATCTTTTACCAGATCTAATGTGTTATATTCTCTTACATTAATTCCACAAACTTCAAAGTGTTTCCTTTCAAATGATATCAAGAATATGCATATCCTTGCTTCAGGTCCTGAGCTACAGATAGTTAGATTTGGTGTCATTTGAATGTCATTTTAGGTGAAAATTGAAAAAAAGGGTCAGATCCTTAAGAGGTTAATAATATCATTAGACTCAGAAAGAGGATCAGATAGAATACATATATTATTCCATGTTTCAATCTCTCACGTCTAGGCCACTTACTCATTGAGCTTTCAGAGTAACCCCAACCCCATCCTCCCCTCAGTGTATTTACCCAATCTGCAGGGACACTAGCATGCTGCTCGTCCACAGGGTTTACAGACACTCAGATTGTGCTTGACTTAACGCTGTGAGTTCAGGAGTGGTGAGAGCAGAGCAGAAAGCAACAGTCCCAGCAGACCAGAGGAGAGCAGCCAGGGCGGTAAAGTAGCCAGGCAGGCCACCGGCGACGAGCAGACGAGCTAACAGCCTCGGCCTCCATTGAGCCAGGCTAGAAGCTATGGAAGTGAACCATAGAAAATGCATTCATCACAGAAACAGGCAGACACGCTAACACTACCGGCGGAGGGGGAGGACTGGGATTGGATGGGATGGGGGTGGTGTGGTGGAGGGAAGATGTTTCCAGCATTTCAGGAAGCTGAGATTCCTGGGACTTGCATATTCCCTGCTCTATATAATTATAAGAGGCAATTTCCTTTTTTGAAATAATGTCTAGCTAACCAATTAATTGTAATAATCCTCCATGTAAAAACGACAGTATTAAAGGACACCAGACAGTGCCGGGGTGATGGTGGCTGTAGGTTGACTGAAGGAAGAAAGGAAAGAAAAGGCGGGTGTATTCTCTCTCCGTCGCTGTGGGGTCTGGTATCTCCTACACATACTGTGTACATATCTTAGATGTAATGGGTACATTTAGAGTTATGTTATTTTCATGCTGCATGAGGATCTTCCAGCCTTTCCAGATATCCCAAGCTGTACAGCACCCTCTCAACTGAAAAACAGGCAGCTGTACAACCAGCCAGCCATTGACAAGTAAAAACACCTTTCATTAGGGTTACGACGCATCTCATCAGAATGCAATCTCGATCGCAGGTGTATGAGGGCTGTATATTGCTTAAGTGTGTTTCATTATTCTCTGAGCAGCACTGATGATAGGGAGGGAAAGGATTACACGTCAGTGTGAGTGATTAGGTTTGAACAGAGCTGCTGCACAGACTTTGCATCAACCAAAGGCTCAAATTACACTTAGGTTGAAAACGGAGCACGCCAATACCCAGGAGAACTTGTGGCACAGATATAAAGCATGTGCCACCATCTCTCTCTCTCTCTCTCTCTCTCTCTCTCTCTCTCTCTCTCTCTCTCTCTCTCTCTCTCTCTCTCTCTCTCTCTCTCTCTCTCTCTCTCACCCTGTCTAATTTTCTTTATCCCTTTCTCCTCTCTCTCCCTCGTTTCTCTTTTTAAATCCTCAGCTGCTCTGTATGATACGGGTGAACTTATAGTGAGACTGATTTTATTGTGCTTATTTATTGCTCCATTTGTGAAATTTGAGGCATTGCAACACAAGTCTATTATTATTCAATAACATGAGCGGGGCATATTTCACAACCTAAGGGTATCAGTGTCTAAGACAGCACAATGTACAGAGAACTGTTACGTCATTTACCTCCAAACGTAGGGTCAAATACTGTAGTATTGTTTTATATATAGTGTCCTCTTAACATGGGAAAAGCTGACCAAGATTTGTCTAATGTAATGTAATGTGTAATGTAAGTGCTCAGCTGAACGAGGTTGTGGCCAGGGGCCAGTGGTAGGTGTAGCTTTGGACCAATAAATCCTATTACCCTTTTAGCCTGGCATCACTCCATTCACTGTGCCTAAATAAACACTGGCTTCATCCCCATCTCTTGCCCAATATTTTGTTCCGTACACCCTCAGTTATTTGTACCTTGTACCTGATTCATCTTATTCCACTGCAGTGTACTATATAAAATATATCTAACCAAACATTTTTTCAGTGTCATGATTTTTGTGAATCGCTCTCCCATTATACCTGTTACTCAAGCATAAGATGATCCATGAAGCCAACACCTCTGACCCTCCTTTGGACTCTGTGGCTAATCAATAGCCTCTAACTGCCTAGCAGGCAGACTGGGCTACAGCCTGTCTGAGATTTCCTCCTCTCCCTGTCCAGCTTAACTGTTTTAAGTGCATTTATCAGGTTACACGCCTACTGTCCTCCCCATTTAATGCTTTGGAAGCAGGGAGGTCAAGCTGTTGTGCATACATGGCCCTCACTGAATCAGCATGCATGAGTGTTTTGGTCCTGATATCCACTCAGGCCTCACACACACACACACACACACACACACACACACACACACACACACACACACACACACACACACACATACACACAATATCACACACACATGTACAGAGGCTGGGGAAGAGTCAGCCAACACTCAATTGAAAACATAGCCCATTCTGAAACCTGTATTTCAAAAGTGACACACCAGTTGAGTGCATCCTGTGAGCTGATATGGTTTCTGAACAGAGCACTCACTGAGGTCATTCACACCAATTGGAGAGAGCTGCCTGAATGGCCCTGCCATTTCAGCTGATCAACACCATATAAATGAAGTGATCCAAAAAATCCCCTGAGCAATGGTCCTGAGGGAGCAGACAGAGGGGAAAACAACAGCAGTCCTCAGAAGAGAGAAGCAGGCAAGCATGCACGTCTATGTAACAGGGACTCCACTAACACTAAAACGTAAAGGCACAGCACAAAATCACTGCTAAAAGTGCACACTTCTCTTATTTGTTTAGTATAAGAAGTATTTCTGAGACTATAACAATGCAAACTCACACACACACACACACACACACTACATAATCCTACCTGAAGTTTTGTTCCTTCATTTGAGATTTATATGGCTGACTGTATCTTTATCTGTGTGGCTCTATATGGTGCTGTGGGGAGCAGAAATATCCATACTATCTGTGTAGTCTATCTTCTATTGCCAAAGCAAAGCCCTGCTGTGTGGTGGGACTTCTTCTCCCTCTGTTTTATTTTATTGCCTCTGCCATGTATTCACACGTTCTTATGGGATTTTCCAATTTAGCCTCTGGTTTGAAAATAATGAAGGTAGATAAGGAGCTCGGATAAGCATGAATACGTCCATCAAATGGAGAAAAACTCAGAGTGTGCTCACGTCACTGGAATTGAACACAAGCACCATGGCATTAAAGACCACTACTGTAAATGAGTACACTTACAGCTAGATAAAGACATTCATTTGATTAATGTGTGCAAGCACACTTGAGCATAGCACGTGCTGATTGTAGTATACTATTGCTATACTATTGTTTAGTATTTCCATTAGTGTTTTCTTTGTAATACAGTATTTGTATCTCAAATGTGGATAGTTTTTTCAGATGTGAATTAATTCAAATAGTTTCACCATTACTCAAAACCCAAATTTAAGATCTATTAATCTTTTTTCAAAGGGTTTGTTTGAATTTAAGCAAAAAGGAAATATCATACTCAAGGAAATGTATAGACCTTATATGAACACATTTTGATTTAGTAAATTATAACCAATCCTTACTCAGCAAGATCTTTGCATTGTGCTCGTATATTTATTTAGAGATATACAGAATATCACGTGTTAATGCATTTGTGTTTGTTGTGGCCATGTGACTTTCTCAGTGATAGTAGCAGTGGCAGTAGTGACAGTGACAGGGTGGTGGCAGGATGGGAATTTTAGTTTCTTCACTTGCAGGCAGAGTTCAGGCTCCCTCAGAGCCCCAGCCAGATAATAAAATGGTCAGGAGTAACTCACAGGGGGAAGCCAGGGATGGACGTGACCTTTTCTGCATGTCAACCAAAGGTTAGAAATCTCCACTGGCCTTAAAGGAAAGGCACTTGTATGCCATAATGGAGGAGGCCCCTGCTTATTCTTGCGAACAGGGAGAGGCCAGGTCTAATCCCGGGAGAATAGCCCTGGCTGCTGTGGAATTCTTTCTGCAAACACACATACATACTGTCTATTCTCCCTTTACCTTTCCCTCTGCCTCTCAGTCTCATTCTATGGCTCTCTCCCCCTCCCCTCTCCACAGCCTTTTAGTTTCTGATATCAAACAAAGCCTTTTGAGAATAAAAGTACTGTGTGTTGCTGCTCAAAAAGGAGGGTGAAAATATAGCAGGTAAAAGACAAAAAAAAGTGTACATATTTTTTTTTATAACCAGGAATTCATAAGTATCTCGGAAGTTAGAATATATTTACTTAAATTTCCTACCATTTTAAATTTGAGGAGGTTTAAGTGTCAAACGTGTAAGGAGATGATAAGAATTCATTTGATGTAAGGAAAGGTGATCAACTGCCTAAAACATAAAGAGGAAATCGCCTGTTCCTTATCCTCTTACGAGACATAGAAAAATCATATATATTGGCGTGGCACTTTGTCTGGAGCCCAAATACATATTGCACATCATATAACACATATGACCGCTCGTAATTCACACATTTATATTCATAAACCGGATTTTGTATTTAAAATATGACTCATAAACCATGATATATGGAAATTGACAGATCATATGTGATTCCTGAATTAAATATCATATAGATGACATGTTTGATGTCCTTTCCTCCCCTCTCTCCTCGCCTGAGAAAGGAGCCTTGACCATGCAGGTCATTTACAGTGTTATGGGAGAGCAAAACATGCTGTAAATAAATAAGAGTCGATCCGTTTCATTTTAGTACAGTGGGAGGTTAGACGTCCCCGTCCCCTCCCCCCCAATGTCCCCTTAAGTGGTGGTCCCTTCATAGTGCACATCTGTATATCACACAGAGAGGAATGGACCACAAATGGGGCAGCAAGCGACACTATGCAGTCCATTTGCTAATTTCAATATGGTGTCTGTCTGTGTGGGTATGGCTTTGGGCACAGTACGGTAGCAACCCCCCTCTTAGTTCACCCCTCTCCCCGTCTCTCCCCGTCTCTCCCCGTCTCTCCCGTCTCCCCCGTCTCTCCCCGTCTTTCCCATCTCTCCCGTCTCTCCCGTCTCTCCCCATCTCCCCGTCTCTCCCCATCTCTCCCGTCTCTCCCGTCTCTCCCCGTCTCTCCCGTCTCTCCCGTCTCTCCGTCTCTCCCGTCTCTCCCGTCTCTCCCGTCTCTCCCGTCTCTCCCGTCTCTCCCGTCTCTCCCGTCTCTCCCGTCTCTCCCCATCTCCCCCGTCTCTCCCCGTCTCTCCCGTCTCTCCCGTCTCTCCCATCTCTCCCCGTCTCTCCCATCTCTCCCCGTCTCTCCCGTCTCTCCCATCTCTCCCATCTCTCCCGTCTCCCCATCTCTCTCCGTCTCTCCCCGTCTCTCCCGTCTCTCCCATCTCTCCATCTCTCCCATCTCTCCCATCTCTCCCGTCTCCCCATCTCTCTCCGTCTCTCCCCATCTCTCCCTCTCCCCCGTCTCCCCCGTCTCTCCCGTCTCTCCCCGTCTCTCCCGTCTCTCCCATCTCCCCATCTCTCTCCGTCTCTCCCCATCTCTCCCGTCTCCCCCATCTCCCCTGTCTCTCCCGTCTCTCCCTGTCTCTCCCGTCTCTCCCATCTCACCCGTCTCTCTCCGTCTCCCCCGTCTCCCCCGTCTCTCTCCGTCTCTCTCCCTCTCCCCGTCTCTCCCGTCTCTCTCCGTCTCTCACCGTCTCTCTCCCTCTCCCCGTCTCTCCCAGTCTCCCCCGTCTCTCCCGTCTCTCCCCGTCTCTCCCGTCTCTCCCGTCTCTCTCCGTCTCCCCCGTCTCCCCCGTCTCTCTCCATCTCTCTCCCTCTCCCCGTCTCTCCCGTCTCTCTCCGTCTCTCTCCGTCTCTCCCCATCTCTCCCGTCTCCCCCATCTCCCCCGTCTCTCCCGTCTCTCCCCGTCTCTCCCGTCTCTCCCATCTCACCTGTCTCTCTCCGTCTCCCCCGTCTCCCCCGTCTCTCTCCGTCTCTCTCCCTCTCCCCGTCTCTCCCGTCTATCTCCGTCTCTCACCGTCTCTCTCCCTCTCCCCGTCTCTCCCAGTCTCCCCCGTCTCTCCCGTCTCTCCCGTCTCTCCCCGTCTCTCCCGTCTCTCCCATCTCACCCGTCTCTCTCCATCTCCCCCGTCTCCCCCGTCTCTACCTGTCTCTCCCCATCTCGCCCGTCTCTCTCCGTCTCTCACCGTCTCTCTCCCTCTCCCCGTCTCTCCCAGTCTCCCCCGTCTCTACCTGTCTCTCCCCATCTCGCCCGTCTCTCCCGTCTCTCTCCGTCTCTCTCCCTCTCCCAGTCTCTCTCCGTCTCTTTCCGTCTCCCCGTCTCTCGCCGTCTCTCTCCCTCTCCCTGTCTCTCCCAGTCTCTCCCCGTCTCTCCCATCTCTCTCCGTCTCTCTCTGTCTCCCCCGTCTCTACCCGTCTCTCCCGTCTTTCCCGTCTCCCCCGTCTCTCTCCCATCTCTCCCGTCTCCCCTGTCTCTCCCCGTCTCTCCCGTCTCCCCTGTCTCGCCCGTCTCTCCCGTCTCTCTCCCTCTTCCCGTCTCTCCCAGTCTCTCTCCATCTCTCTCCGTCTCCCCTGTCTCTCCCAGTCTCCCCCGTCTCTACTCATCTCTACCCATCTCTACCCGTCTCTACCCATCTCTCCCCGTCTCGCCCGTCTCTCCCG
Organism: Coregonus clupeaformis; assembly: GCF_020615455.1. Taxonomy (NCBI): domain Eukaryota; kingdom Metazoa; phylum Chordata; class Actinopteri; order Salmoniformes; family Salmonidae; genus Coregonus; species Coregonus clupeaformis. Next base: position 8,403,872 of record NC_059216.1, read on the forward strand.
TCTCTCTCCGTCTCTCTCCCTCTCCCCGTCTCTCCCAGTCTCTCTCCGTCTCTCTCCGTCTCCCCGTCTCTCTCCGTCTCTCTCCCTCTCCCCGTCTCTCCCAGTCTCTCCCCTTCTCTCCCATCTCTCTCCGTCTCTCTCCCTCTCCCCGTCTCTCCCAGTCTCTCCCCTTCTCTCCCATCTCTCTCCGTCTCTCTCCCTCTCCCCGTCTCTCCCAGTCTCTCTCTGCCTCCCGTCTCTCTCCGTCTCCCCCGTCTCTACCTGTTTCTCCTCTCTCTCCCGTCTCCCTGTCTCTCTCCCCGTCTCACCCGTCTCTCCCGTCTCCCCCGTCTCTCCCCGTCTCTCCCCGTCGCTCCTGATCTCTCCCATCTACACCGTCTCCCCCGTCTCTCCCGTCTCTCCCCGTCTTTCCCAGTCTCTCCCCGTCTTTCCCAGTCTCTCCCCGTCTCTCCCGTCTCTCTCCGTCTCTCTCCGTCTCCCCCGTCTCTCTCCCTCTCCCTGTCTCTCCCAATCTCTCTCCTTCTCTCTGTCTCCCGTCTCTCTCTGTCTCCCCCGTCTCTACCCGTCTCTCCCACCATCTCTCCCATCTCTCCCATCTCCCCCGTCTCTCTCCTGTCTCTCCCGTCTCCCCGTCTCTCCCCGTCTCGCCCATCTCTCCCGTCTCTCTCCGTCTCTCTCCCTCTCCCGTTTCTCCCAGTCTCGCTCCGTCTCTCTCCGTCTCTCGCCGTCTTTCTCCGTCTCTCCCCGTCTCTCTCCCTCTCCCTCTCTCCCCCTCTCTCCCCGTCTCTGCCCATCTCCCATATGTCCCTTTGACCTTGCTCTCAATCACAGAGAGATGTAATAAACACACACACACACACACACACACACACACATACACACATGCACACACAAACACACACGTGTCACACACGCGCAGATGCTACCATTGCAATGTTATGGACATAATGCCATTTAGGAAGCCTTTCAAGCCTTGTTAAAGGCTTGGTGTAAACAAACCATCTCTCAATCACATGCAGACATAGCCTCCACACACAAATCCACAAACAAAGTGTAGATGGACAATTGATGATGAGTCTTTTCTGATCAATAGGCGTACAGTATTCACCTATAACTAATATTTAACTGGCACTCTAAAGAAAAGGTTCAATGTAAAATATAATAACAACAAAAATACCATGTGACTTCCAAATTCATTAATTATAATTTTTTTAAACGACATGTGACAGTGCTCTTGAGATACGTTTTTTTAACCATAGTAAGACTGTAGAAAGTATATTTTGCATTGTCAATCTAGAGCTACACGATGTGAGACACAAAAGGTACCTCTGTCAAGTCCTGACATCCATCAATACCATCAAGCTATAGCTGCAGGGCTGGACTATTGTCTTTGTGTAGTTAAAGCTCACATATCGGCAGGTATTTTGGGAGACTTTTCACTGGAATTAACACTGTCACTACACAGCTAATGAGAATGGTCAGAGAATAGATTATTGTAGAAATCCCAATAAGCACTTCAATAGGTATATGTAGCTTAATTGTCCTTAGTCTCTGTCTGAATCTGCAACATGTACTGTGCATGGGCATGATTTACTCAGTAACTGCTCTGTGGTGATATGGCTAGAATGATTGCACAGCTGCGCTACATGATACAGTACATGTATCATCATACTGGAGAGCTAGTGAATGAGGTTTGCCCCGGTGTATAAGAAGTTTATCTAATTTAAAATGAATTTTATTTGTGTTGTTTCCCATCTTTATATATTTATAATTTTATAAAAGTTCCATGCTCTAAGATGGAGGTGATGGTTTTGCCGACACTTGGCTCCAGACATGGAGACTGACTGACTTTACTGGCCAATGAATAATGATCAAAACCCCTCCAATGAAACTCTTTATTGTTGTTACTGTTTCATTTGTGTGTGTGTGTGTGTGTGTGTGTGTGTGTGTGTGTGTGTGTGTGTGTGTGTGTGTGTGTGTGTGTGTGTGTGTGTGTGTGTGTGTGTGTGTGTGTGTGTGTGTGTGTGTGTGTGTGTGTGTGTGTGTGCGTGCGTGCGTGCGTGCGTGCGTGCGTGCGTGTGTGTGTGTGTGTTGAGGTAAAACAGAGTGAATATTACCCAATCCTCTCCATGCATTATTGTAATTATATTTCCCAGGATAGCTCAATTAAGTCATACTGCTCCAGGGAACATAGTGGTTTGTGGTTTGACACTCACAAGGGGTCCAGTCTGTTAAGTAAGAAATGGGAATACAATTATTAATATGGCCACAATATCATTTAATGAAGAAATCAATTTAAGCCCCCCGGTCAGGTGTGGATCATATGTTTTTAACCACTTTGTGCTGCTCAAGGACAGGTAAAGGTAGCTTTCTCCTCTGGCTCTGACCGACGCTCCATGGGAGATGAAGGACACAGTAACATGAAGACAGGCTTTTAGCGTAATGTGATGTATTCTAATGAGAAGAGCTCCATCTATGGACCACCTGTTGAACTGCATTCATTATAGAGAGCCGCTTGAAAGGTGGATTTGTTAGTTCGATCTCGATCATGGACTGATTCTGAAGCTTGGAATTAAATTCAACAATATCTAAAAGGAAATGCTTGTAAATTACACTATTTCCTATTGTCCGGTTTCTCTGAGTATAAATAATAGTCAGCTTGAACAATGATGGAGGTCAGACAGTAGCCTTTATGATAATTTATTTGTGTGAATCATAACAAACGTGAATATTTGAAGGAATTGCATGTCATGCCCGATGACAAAGGGAAATTCAGCACTTTTGATGATATGTGGTTACTTTACTGTCCTCAAGGCTGGCTCCCAGTTAAAATGCTCCAGTAACGTTTCTTTTTATTTACAGTATATTCGTAGACCTTGGCTGAAATAAATGAGTTGAGACAAGTGTGAGGAGCTGATGTTATGAACAATTTCTTCCTGACATCGGGAAACGAGTATGCGCGAGACATTCAACTCTTTCACTGCCAGTGTCTGATAGGCAGCAGCGTGAGGGTCTTTTAAAAATATTAAATGTAGTGGGGGGGCAGCCATATCTGTCAGGGGTGAGCAGAATATGCTTTATACTCTGTGTACAGTGAGCACACCCCCTCACACGGTGAGATCAGCGGTCTGAACCGCCGACCACCACACTGCATGGCACTCTACAGGGGTCATTCTTGCAGCGTGCCTTAAATTTACTGCCTCTTAATATTCTGTCATAGTTAAACATTTTATTGCTCCTTTTTATGACCATATCCTTATGTCCCAAGCTTATGAACTTTTCTATGCAAATCACTCACTTCTCTCCCTATCTCCACAAAAGTGGTGGTCTTCTGGTATCCCTTTCATTTAGGAAGGAAATTAGTCAATATAGCCTAGTCTCAATTCGGTGAACAGGGTTGCTCTTCATAGAAAAAATAGAACTATTTGTTGTGTTTTACCTTTAAACATCCCCAATTCAGTGCTCCAGGGCTGGTGTATGTATAGCAGAGCACAGCTCAGCAGAGAGCTGGCCATTAAACCATGGGAGCTATACTGTGTGTTCCTGCTCCAACATATTACTGCTCTGGTGGAGTTAATTGCAGCCAACACATTTCTCCACCTCATTTGTCAAACTAAGTCTTTGCTTTAACTTTGTCGATTTCCTCTTAACCCCCCGAATTAGAAGCAGCTAAGGCCCTCACAGGAAGATAGAGGGAAGAGGGGACAGCTGTCGTCGGCTACAAATGACTGAAGGAACTGGTGCCTGCCTCAGCCATAAGGAATTCATGACATCGCCTCTCCACTGTGACTGTATGCTCTTTGTGTTTGCCGCTGTAGGCTCAGGACAGGCAGAGGAGAGAAGCTTTATGTGTACATCAGAGGTGGCTGGTGGGAGGAGTTATAGGAGGACGGGCTCATTTTAATAACCGTAATGGTATTAACGGAACGGTATCAAACATATCAAACATATGGAAACCACATGTTTGACTCCATTCCATTTATTCAATTCCAGCCATTACAATGAGCCTGTCCTCCTATAGCTCCTCCCACCAGCCTCCTCTGGTGTACATAGACTACTGTAACACTGGAGCATTATGGTGAGAACTGAAAAAAATCATGAACTGACACTGTTTTTCAACCCCTTGTCTTGAGTTTTCCTTGTGGTTCTACTGCACTGCACTGCTCTGGACTGTAACACACAGGGGACTGGCTTCTCTGAGATCAACACCTGTACTGACTTCACCTCTGTTGCTCTCTCCATTCTTGTTTTCCTTTATTTTCCGTCTGAGGCCAGACCAGCCAGCAGAGAGAGAGAGAAGGGGGGAGATAGGATGAGCAGGAGATTTACCAGTGTGGATCTGCCACTTTGGGCAGGGGTTTATGAATACATTTAGATTTTGTCCCCTGAATTTGACTACCAGTGCAATGCTCTCTCAGAGAGAAGAGAACGTGGCTACTTTTTAAGATGGAGCAGTCGTGCTCATTCATAACCATGTGTTGTTGTTTTTGTCTGCGGCTGTGTGGATCCTTTAGAGACAGGCCAGTGGAGGGAGGGAGGGAGGGAGGGGGCCCCGTGGAGAGCAGAGAGCCTGCCTGCAGGCTGCCAGAGGACAGAAGAAGATAGGACTGACCAGTGGCCAGGGACCTGAGCTATTGTCCGGGTGCCATGGTGACTGTCTGGGAGTGATCAATATTACATTAGTAAAATCTTGCTATATGTATTCTACTATATCTCTCCCTCTCTGCCCTCCCCCTCTCTCTCCCTGCCTCTCTCTCCATCTCTCTCTGTCTCTTGCATGGTTTTTAATGGTAGTTATTTGATTGGGGAAGGTGCTTTAAGGAGAGAGCGGCCTCTGAGAGGTTCATGTGTGGAGGTGCAGGGTGCCTCTAAGTGTTCCTGAATGGTCCTAATGAAGGTGGCAAATGGACACATAAAGAGGGAATGGGTACACTTTTCACTTTGCTCTGACATACCGTCACTGCCCCCCAAAGCCCTTGAGGGGGCATTTGGAGAGGGTGCAACCATGCTTAAAATTCCCCTCCTCCTCAGACTAATCCTTGAGGATATTGACCTTGGAAAGGGGAGAGTTTTGGAGAGGTGGTTGGGTGAGGGCCGGGGTAGAAATGGCTCTCTAGGTAGAGAATATGCACGGGTTAGTTGACCTACAGAGAAGCCACCCCCTCATACAGTTCAACCTGCATGCATGCGCCCAGCCTGAGCCTACACACATGCGTGTTGCTCACAAACAGGAAGTCAGAGGAGAAATCGAAAGGCAAGTCACACAAATCAAAAGGCATCAATGAACATGGCATCATAACTGCTGGAATCAATCACTCCAATTTCAGGCCTCATCTCCAGCCCTTGGCAATTGATTGGAGCGTGCCATAGTCACACACAGCACTATCGGATCCATGACCCAGAATGTGGGGGTCTCTCAAACACCCCTCCCCCTAGCCCCTGTCCCTCGCCCTGACCCAGATCCATGTTAGACAAGTTCACCATCCTGTTCTCTCTCAAGCCCCAGTCAATGGGTGTCAATACTGTGGATTGTCTCAGCGACAGGGGCTGGAAGGAGAGTCGATGAGGGGCTGATAAGCAAGAGGCTGCTTTGTTTTAGTAATGACGGATTAAAATAATGCCCCTGCCCCTTCCTTTAACCTGCAGCAACACCTCAAACACAAAGCAGCATCAATACAGGGCTGTTGGACACAAATCTTGATCCCTGTGTTAGATCAGACATTCTGCATGTCCACAGAGCACTCACACTGTATTGGGAAAAGACTGCGTTTTTCAGCTCTACAATGAAAGTGATGGATAAGATACTGCATAGCTTGCAGGTTATTTTATTCTTCTGTAGTTTAGGATAGTTATGGCACATGAGGCATCCTCTCAAAGGAATGTTTGTAGGATTATGTTGAAAATGGTGCTGAGTTTAAATCCCAAGTGGGAGTAGTACTGAACCATAATCTACAGGGATTTATCCTGCAACACTCAATAGAATGAAGAGGTTAGAAATCTACAGAATTTGGTGTTATAAAATAGTTCATTTTATTTTTCGAGCTGATTAATTGCTAGGTTAATGATATTTTATAATGTTACATTAACACTTTAACGATTTAATACTCTTGGTTCTGCACTGCAATATCCAAAGTTCATTAGAAATTAATCACATCTTACTGCTGATGGTGCAGCAGTCATTTGTTGTAATTATGATCTACTCCTCAATAAGACACAAAGTTTGGAAAAAATGGTGGTGCTTTGACTTTATTTTGGACACAGTCATGTGCACACACACACACACACACACACACACACACACACACACAATACAGTACACTAGAAGTACAAACAGAAATCAGAATATATGTTTTGGTTTTCACAAGCATTGATTCAGTCTGCTGCTTGTTTTGTGTCTGGTCTGCTCAGTCCCCTGTCCCCACAACCTACAAATCACATCTCAATGTATTTCAATACGGCCACAAGAGACCCACAGTGGATGCTGAAACCATGCAGCTACTACTGCCCTCTCTACCAAACATTTCTGGTACAGTACCATACAGTTACCAGTGGTACATGCTTCCGCTAGTGTTAGGGGACAGAAACTGCATTGTCTCTGCTGTTACTAAATAGGGGTAGCTATGATTTTATTGCAAGATTCATAATAACGGGTGCATGAATGATTATTGAGAAAATGTGTCCAGTATTTGATAGAGGAGTACCATAATATATTCAGTACACAAAGAAAGAGACGGTAGAAAAACACAGTGATCTTTTAAACGGCTCATTGGTTCATTCTGGTGTAGGGCGGATTCTCCCTTTCTCTAACCAGATTCTTCCAGCGGTGTTAGCCTGCAAACAATACAGTCTAACAGTAGAGTCCTCCTCCTCTCGAATGACAGGCCTTTTATGGCGTGACAGTCGCACTATACCTCCGCAATTACTTTTCAATTAGCACGATGAACATTTCCAACACTGCGGCGCAATTATTTTATAGCCCAGTGTCTTAGCCCATTAATGGTGCTACCAACAGCACGGGAGTGATAAACCATCTGTCCAGGCTCCAAAAGAGATAGAGAACACTTAATGGAGTGAAAAAGTAAAAGCAATTAATGTCACATTAATATAATGATAATAATGCCTTCCCTTGCAGCACTGGCGAGCAGGGGGACTGGGGACTGGGGACTGGGGACTGGGGACTGGGACAGGGCTTCCACTGGGGCTGCTGCCCTGCTAAACAGAGGAGAGGGGACACATCCTGCCCAGGCTGTTGGTCCCAAAACAGCTCCCACTATGGGTTGGAGGCCAAACAAAACTCGCTTAAAGCTGTAAATGGGGCCAGTTTTTACTCTTTGAAAAGATCTATCGGTGAAATACTGTTTTACCTGTGTTTTAGTGGTGGTATGTTAGTGCTGAATTAATGGCTAGATGGCTGAATGGCTGAAATATTGAATTGAGGAAATAAAACTCAAGAGTGCACGAATTCATGTATTTTAGAGTTTTAGGTGATCACACTATGTCCTCTGTGTGTTGTACGGCTAGGAAATTTACACTGTATATGTTTTCAAGGCATACATTCTTTAGGGATTTAAGTTACATTAGTCCTGTGGGAGTGTGTATGTATCCATGCAAATGTGTGTGTGTGTGTGTGTGTGTGTGTCTGTGTGAGTGTGTGTATGCATGTGTGTGTGCGTGTGTGTGTGTGTGTGTGTGGCAGTTCCTGTCTCCAGAGTGGCTCCCCTGTCCCCTCCTATCTCCTGACCCCTCTGTGTTCCCGCCGCCCTGCTCTGTTTGTGTTAATTCCTCTACATCTCCAGGGTGGCTTACATTAGAATATCTTAACCACTGGGCTGCATTAGCATAGCGTGATGGATGCCGCTGAATCTCCGTGCCAGATAATGTCCACATTTTGCATTTTAAACTAAGCTACGCCATGGACGTGCTATCCATTTTCACAGGGGGAAATTAGGCCCTGGTGGGAGAACGCCTGGCACTCTGTCATCCCAGGCAAAGCTCCCTGCCCAGGTTTTATGACACCTCTGGGGCACCATACTGAGACAGGTTGAGGGTCACTGACTGTCCAGAGCTGGACATCTATGATGTCATTGAAAATACATTGAATAAACTTTCAAATTATTCGACTTGTTGTTGTGAAGACTGAACAAAGTAATGGATGTTGGGTGTTTTCAGACAGAGAGATCTACTTCCTTTAGTTATGTCTATGTTTGCTGAACTACTATAGCAGTCGATAGCAGTCCCATTCAACACTGAGATACTTACAAGTGAAGCAACATACATCATATATCATGTTCTATTTAACCTGTATAGTTCTCCAGACGCCACCTGTGCATAAGTCTCAATGCATTCAGACGCCATCTCCTGTGTGACTGTGAGAGGCTGGGTGTTGATTTCCGTTACAAGGCTGTCATGGCCCCCAGCAGCTGATCAATAGGAATAAATCAACCCGCTCCTTTATGTGACATGAGATAGTTGTACATTTATAAGCCTCTTTATGAGATAAGATCTTGACACTTGAGCTTACGTCATACACAGCGACACACTCACAACCCCAGCACCAGCTCACAAGGCGCTGCAGTGCTTAGCGGGTAATAGAGTGGCAGAGTCTTTATCTGACCTCCGCTAAGGAGGAGTAATTGAATAGCAACGAATGAAGAAAAAAATTGAATCATACGAATGCCATTTTCAAGATACAGTACATTTTATAATTCTATTCATATTCATATAAAAAATGTCTGAAACTAAATAATTGTGATCTGTACAATTATTGCCTGGCAAATGTGTATGCATCCATTTTAAACACCACACCATAAGCACTTTAGAATGAATGTGCCTGTAATACTGTATGTGAGACTGATGAATTGCGTCTCTCCTTGCTTTCTCCTTATAGAAGCATGAAAGACATTCCAGAGCAGCTCAGTAATTCTGTAATGTTCCGCTAATTACGTTTGACTAATTATGATTATTTTACGTGGCAATATTATATGCTGGGAGTTTCCCCCCTCATAATGCTGTGGCCCCTCTTTCGGCTTCATTGATCGTGATTGGATACAAGGGCCTCTGTTTTTTGTTTATTTTCTAATTAAATATTAGCTTTGACCACTTTAGGGGTGATAATTAAACTATTAATCCCCCACTCATTGACCACCCAGAATGTGATCAAGTGAGACTTGGGAATTAATTAGATGGCTGGACATATTAATTTTTTCCTTCTAGGTTAGGAAAACCTAGACAGAATACTTTCAACGTTGAACACATTGACTGGGATCAAATTACATCCGATTCTAAGTACAACATTAATCTGAAAGAAAAGCCTGTCTTTATGACCTAAGTGTTTCTGAATACAGCACCACACAATGCTCCCCTTTGTCCTCTCACATGCCCTATAAAGACAGATCCCCTGGAATGGAGTGTGTGAAAAACAGGGCAGCTAATTTAACAGCACATGTGCTGCAGACGAGGAGGAGGACCAACAGTGGCAAACAAAAGATGTCTCAACAGTGGTGCTGAGAGAGAGAGAGAGAGAGAGAGAGAGAGAGAGAGAGAGCGAGAGAGAGAGAGAGAGGGAGGAATGGGAGGGAGAGGGAGAGGGGAGGGGGAGTGAAGAGAGCACAACTGTGCTTTCCTCTGATGATGGATAGCAACAGTGGGGAGAACAAAACCAAGCATTCCTCATGCTGTCACCACAATGAAACAGGGACATAACAGGATTTGGTCACAATGCGAGCGGAGCACTTCAGAGAGATGCCAGGCCATCATGCCATTTCTACTGGAAGTCAAAGATTCGATCCATCAACATCTGACTGCCTGGGCTCCCCTCTCCACTCCTCTCCTCACCACGTTCTCTGTCTGTCTTTCCAGGGACTTCCCAGAGTAGCCCCAGAGCCTCTTTGATACATTTATTTTTGTGGCAATTGTTTTGCTGTTGTTGGTATTCCCTTGAAGTTGAAGGCAGGCGGGGGGAGAGGAGTGAAGGGTGTAATGTACTGTACAGTGAGAGAAAAAAGTATTTGATCCCCTGCTGATTTTGTACGTTTGCCCACTGACAAAGACGTGATCAGTCTATAATTTTAATGGTAGGTTTATTTGAACAGTGAGAGACAGAATAACAACAACAAAAATCCAGAAAAACGCATGTCAAAATTGTTAGAAATTGATTGGCATTTTAATGAGGGAAATAAGTATTTGACCCCTCTGCAAAATATGACTTAGTACTTCGTGGCAAAACCTTTGTTGGCAATCACAGAGGTCAGATGTTTCTTGTAGTTGGCCACCAGGTTTGCACACATCTCAGGAGGGATTTTGTCCCACTCCTCTTTGCAGATCTTCTCCAAGTCATTAACGTTTCGAGCCTGACGTTTGGCAACTCGAACCTTCAGCTCCCTCCACAGATTTTCTATAGGATTAATGAATTGGGATTGGTCCTCTGTAGATCAGCTGGTAGAGCACGGCGCTTGTAACGCCAAGGTAGTGGGTTTGATCCCCGGGACCACCCATACACAAAAATGTATGCACGCATGACTGTAAGTCGCTTTGGATAAAAGCGTCTGCTAAATGGCATATTATTATTATTATTATTAAGGTCTGGAGACTGGCTAGGCCACTCCAGGACCTTAATGTGCTTCTTCTTGAGCCACTCCTTTGTTGCCTTGGCCGTGTGTTTTCGGTCATTGTCATGCTGGAATACCCATCCACAACCCATTTTGAATGCCCTGGCTGAGGGAAGGAGGTTCTCACCCAAGATTTGATGGTACATGGCCCCGTCCATCGTCCCTTTGATGCGGTGAAGTTGTCCTGTCCCCTTAGCAGAAAAACACCCCCAAAGCATAATGTTTCCACCTCCATGTTTGACGGTGGGGATGGTGTTCTTGGGGTCATAGGCAGCATTCCTCCTCCTCCAAACACGGCGAGTTGAGTTGATACCAAAGAGCTCGATTTTGGTCTCATCTGACCACAACATTTTCACCCAGTTCTCCTCTGAATCATTCAGATGTTCATTGGCAAACTTCAGATGGGCCTGTATATGTGCTTTCTTGAGCAGGGGGACCTTGCGGGCGCTGCAGGATTTCAGTCCTTCACGACGTGGTGTGTTACCAATTGTTTTCTTGGTGACTATGGTCCCAGCTGCCTTGAGATCATTGACAAGTTCCTCCCGTGTAGTTCTGGGCTGATTCCTCACCGTTCTCATGATCATTAAAACTCCACGAGGTGAGATATTGCATGGAGCCCCAGGCCGAGGGAGATTGACAGTTCTTTTGTGTTTCTTCCATTTGCGAATAATCGCACCAACTGTTGTCACCTTCTCACCAAGCTGCTTGGCGATGGTCTTGTAGCCCATTCCAGCCTTGTGTAGGTCTACAATCTTGTCCCTGACATCCTTGGAGAGCTCTTTGGTCTTGGCCATGGTGGAGAGTTTGGAATCTGATTGATTGATTGCTTCTGTGGACAGGTGTCTTTTATACAGGTAACAAGCTGAGATTAGGAGCACTCCCTTTAAGAGTGTGCTCCTAATCTCAGCTCGTTACCTGTATAAAAGACACCTGGGAGCCAGAAATCTTTCTGATTGAGAGGGGGTCAAATACTTATTTCCCTCATTAAAATGCAAATCAATTTATAACATTTTTGACATGCGTTTTTCTGGATTTTTTTGTTGTTATTCTGTCTCTCACTGTTCAAATAAACCTACCATTAAAATTATAGACTGATCATTTCTTTGTCAGTGGACAAACGTACAAAATCAGCAGGGGATCAAATACTTTTTTCCCTCACTGTATATGTACAGCTGGCTGTGGTCTGAAACACAACACAACTAGATAGGTTTAGTTGTGATGGTTTAAGCTGATCTTATCAATCTTACTGGACTCAGAGTCTCTCCTCCAGTACTGAGATCAGTTTCTCTAATTCAGATAAATTATGCTTTGCCTACCTCATATTCAGAGTAGCATTGGTCAATCTATTCCACATTCACCCAGGATTACTATCTTAATTTGTTTAAATTCAAGATCAATAATCAATTGTTTTATTACATTAAATTTTTTTCTATGACAACATAATTGTATTTTATTTCATTTTTAACCCTAGTAAGAACTGTAAGAATAAAAGTCACACAGTGCATCCCATGATTTTAATTGACTTGTGGACAGTCCATCTAGGGGAGCACTGTGATAGCTGACTAACCCCTCAGTGTCCAGAGGTAAGAGATCAGCTCTATCAGTATAGAGGGTGAGATCCCCTCTGTAGGGTGTAGTCTCCAGGTAGCCTCCCAGCCACACCATAGCAGAGAAGAACAGGGTAGGAACACCGCTTCTTCACAGAGCTGTATGGATGCGTAATGTTCCTATGTGATATGAAGGATTGGGGGAGGGTAGAGTTGGGGAAGGGGGGTATTCTCAAAATTAAAAGTTGTAGCCTATTAGTCTGTGTTTGGTAGCTGAGCACGCTCCCATGCCTAGCACAGCCGCTAATAGGAAAAGATGTCTGGAAGTGTATGATTTATGGTTGCACGCAGGCAGGGGTGGAATAATTTGGTGTAGAACGGGTACTTACTGAACGGAAACAACTCAGCTACTTATCCGTACTTTCTGGTGATAAATTAGCTCTTGTTTAAAGTAGCGGGAGACCCATTTTTCATTTTGATTACTACACTTGATATCTCTTTCTTTCTTACTCTTTCTTTGTCAGCAGTGGTCCTTAGCATTTTTTGTGTATTGAAGCAGTTTGTTTCAGTAGCTCTGTGCTCAGCTCAGGGCTGGTTCTTAATACTTCTCTGCCTGGAAGCTGCTCTGTGTTTTATTCTCTTTCCCCCCCATGTCATTTTTAAAAGCAGTAATTTTGTTAATTGTTTTGTGGCCCAACATGAGAAGTAAGCAACATGGCTTCTCTCATTGACCGTGGGGCTGTACTGTCCTGCTGCCAGCTGGAGGCTGGGGTCCTGTCAGTCACTGGGCGACCCCTGCCAGGACCTTCCCCTGCTCAGACAAGGTTCCCATTGATCCCCCCGTCGGCCCTCTGACAGGAAGCAGCCTTGGCAGGGGAAATAAGCAGGTGAAATATTAAGTTATAAGGCAGCTTCCAATCAATAAACAGGGCTGGGACCGCGAGGGGCAAGGCCAGGTCCCACAGCAACAGCTCCAGTGGCCCGAGGTAATGCGATTGAGGACTGTGGATCACCCCCAAAGACCTGCAGTCAGAGCCCCCCCTTCACTGACTGGAGCTATCACACTCTGTCCATGGGCAATTATCTGTAGAAGTCTGGCACCTGCTCCTATTGTCCTCTCCCTGGCACTGCCAGCCGTGCCCAGGCCCAGGCAGAGCATAAATAAAGCATATGAGAGCTATAATGAGGACAGAGCTGCCGGGCCAACACAGCCAGAGAGCTGCAGGCACAGCCACAGACAGGTTCAGGGTCCACTGTAGGGCCAACAGAGCCAGAATGCCGCAGGTTCTCCAGATCCAATGGCTCCACCTTTAGTTGTCACTGAGAGTTACACTGAGATATTGACCATACAGTCAGTCCAGTGTGTGTCTAGATGTGTCTCAAGTCCATTGTCCAGGCGTTGCTTTGTGATTCAGTGTGTTTCTTGGCCCCTGGGTGCTAAAGCTTGGCAGGTGTCATTACTTATCTTAGCCTTTACTGTTTGAACAGGACAGCTGAAGCCATGGCATGCACCCTCCTGTCAGGCCTGTCCTCTGTCCCTGTTAGCCCCTGAGGGGACAGGGGAGGAGGGGAGGGCCAGGCCAGCGGGGCAGGGCGGCTCTCTGAGAGGGCCCTTGGTCCTGGAGGGCTGGGTCTCCAGGGTCTGCTCCTCCCGCCCCTCTCACCCTCTCCCCCTCTCCCCCTCTCCCACCCCACCGCTGCTGACTGACAGCTATCTTCCAGCTGCGAGACACGCACCTCAGCAACCCGCCGCTGATAAAATGTTAATGTAATTAACAGATAATGGCTGTTGTTTTTAGCTGTCAATACTCGGACCGTGAAGGGATAAAGGATTGAAGCTCACAAAGTCACATTCAGATACCTGCTAGCCATTGTAGAATTCAATTATTTTGCCAACACTAGACCCACCTGTCTACTGCAGCCCCCTCCACCCCTCCACCTGTCTACTGCAGCCCCATCCACCCCTCCACCTGTCTACTGCAGCCCCATCCACCCCTCCACCTGTCTACTGCAGCCCCATCCACCCCTCCACCTGTCTACTGCAGCCCCATCCACCCCTCCACCTGTCTACTGCAGCCCCATCCACCCCTCCACCTGTCTACTGCAGCCCCATCCACCCCTCCACCTGTCTACTGCAGCCCCATCCACCCCTCCACCTGTCTACTGCAATCCCATCCACCCCTCCACTTGTCTACTGCAGCCCCATCCACCCCTCCACCTGTCTACTGCAATCCCATCCACCCCTCCACTTGTCTACTGCAGCCCCATCCACCCCTCCACCTGTCTACTGCAGCCCCATCCACCCCTCCACCTGTCTACTGCAGCCCCATCCACCCCTCCCCCTGTCTACTGCAATCCCATCCACCCCTCCACCTGTCTACTGCAGCCCCATCCACCCCTCCACCTGTCTACTGCAGCCCCATCCACCCCTCCACCTGTCTACTGCAATCCCATCCACCCCTCCACCTGTCTACTGCAGCCCCATCCACCCCTCCCCCTGTCTACTGCAATCCCATCCACCCCTCCACCTGTCTACTGCAGCCCCATCCACCCCTCCACCTGTCTACTGCAGCCCCATCCACCCCTCCACCTGTCTACTGCAATCCCATCCACCCCTCCACCTGTCTACTGCAGCCCCATCCACCCCTCCACTTGTCTACTGCAGCCCCCTCCACCCCTCCACTTGTCTACTGCAGCCCCCTCCACCCCTCCACCCCTCTATATGTCTACTGCAGCCTCCTCCACTCCTCCACATGTCCCCTGCAGCTTCCTCCACCCCTCCACCTGTCTACTGCAGCCCCCTCCACCCCTCCACCTGTCCCCTGCAGCCCCCTCCACCCCTCCACCTGTCTCCTGCAGCCCCCTCCACCTGTCCCCTGCAGCCTCCTCCACCCCTGCAGCCCCCTCCTCCTGTCCCCTCCACCCCTCCACCTGTCCCCTGCAGCCCCCTCCACCCCTCCACCTGTCCCCTGCAGCCCCCTCCACCTGTCTCCTGCAGCCCTCTCCACCTGTCCTCTGCAGCCTCCTCCACCCCTGCAGCCCCCTCCTCCTGTCCCCTCCACCCCTCCACCTGTCTCCTGCAGCCTCCTCCACCCCTCCACCTGTCCCCTGCAGCCCCCTCCACCCCTCCACCTGTCCCCTGCAGCCTCCTCCACCCCTCCACCTGTCCCCTGCAGCCTCCTCCACCCCCTCCACCTGTCCCCTGCAGCCCCTCCACCCATCCACCTGTCCCCTGCAGCCTCCTCCACCCCTCCACCTGTCCCCTGCAGCCCCCTTCACCCCTCCACCTGTCCCCTGCAGCCCCCTCCACCCCTCTATCTGTCTACTGGGCCCTGTGTAGCTCAGTTGGTAGAGCATGGCGCTTGCAACGCCAGGGTTGTGGGTTCGATTCCCACGGGGGGCCAGTATGAAAAAAAAGAAAGAAAAACAATGTATGCACTCACTAACTGTAAGTCGCTCTGGATAAGAGCGTCTGCTAAATGACGTAAATGTAAATGTACTGCAGCCCCCTCCACATGTCCCCTGCAGCCCCCTCCACCCCTCCACCTGTCTACTGCAGCCCCCTCCACCCCTCCACCTGTCTACTGCAGCCCCCGCCACCCCTCCACCTGTCTCCTGCAGCCCCCTCCACCTGTCCCCTGCAGCCTCCTCCACCCCTCCACCTGTCCCCTGCAGCCCCTCCACCTGTCTCCTGCAGCCCCCTCCACCACTCCACCTGTTCCCTGCAGCCTCCCCCACCCCTCCACCTGTCCCCTGCAGCCCCTCCACCTGTCCCCTCCACCCCTCCACCTGTCTCCTGCAGCCCCCTCCACCCCTCCACCTGTCAACTGCAGCCTCCTCCACCCCTCCACCTGTCCCCTGCAGCCCCCTCTACCCCCTCCACCTGTCTCCTGCAGCCCCCCTCCACCCCTCCACCTGTCCCCTCCACCCTCCTCCTGTCTTCTGCAGCCCCCTCCACCCCTCCATCTGTCCCCTGCAGCCTCCTCCACCCCTCCACCTGTCTACTGCAGCCCCCTCAACCCCTCCACCTGTCCCCTGCAGCCCCCTCCACCTGTCCCCTGCAGCCTCCTCCACCTGTCTTTATCCTCTGCTCCACACATGTGATCATCCTCATGTGATATTTACAGCATCTCACCTCCACCTGTCTACTGCAGCCCCCTCCACCCCTCCACCTGTCTCCTGCAGCCCCCTCCACCTGTCCCCTAAAGACTCCTCCACCCCCCCACCTGTCTCCTGCAGCCCCCTCCACCCCTCCGCCTGTCCCCTGCAGCCTCCTCCACCTGTCCCCTGCAGCCTCCTCCACCTGTCTCCTGCAGCCCCCTCCACCTGTCCCCTGCAGCCCCCAAACCTGTCTCCTGCAGCCCCCTCCACCCCTCCACCTGTCCCCTGCAGCCCCCAAACCTGTCTCCTGCAGCCTCCTCCACCCCTCCACCTGTCCCCTGCAGCCCCCTCCTCCCCTCCACCTGTCCCCTGCAGCCTCCTCCACCCCCTCCACCTGTCCCCTGCAGCCCCCTCCACCTGTCCCCTGCAGCCCCTCCACCTGTCTCCTGCAGCCCCCTCCACCTGTCCCCTGCAGCCCCCTCCACCCCCTCCACCTGTCTCCTGCAGCCCCCTCCACCCCTCCACCTGTCTCCTGCAGCCCCCTCCACCCCTCCACCTGTCCCCTGCAGCCTCCTCCACCCCTCCACCTGTCCCCTCCAGCCTCCTCCACCCCTCTACCTGTCCCCTCCACCCCTCCTCCTGTCTTCTGCAGCCCCCTCCACCCCTCCACCTGTCCCCTGCAGCCTCCTCCACCCCTCCACCTGTCCCCTGCAGCCTCCTCCACCCCTCCACCTGTCCCCTGCAGCCTCCTCCACCTGTCCCCTGCAGCCCCCTCCACCTGTCCCCTGCAGCCCCCTCCACCTGTCCCCTGCAGCCTCCTCCACCTGTCTTTATCCTCTGCTCCACACATGTGATCATCCTCATGTGATATTTACAGCATCTCACCTCCACCTGTCTACTGCAGCCCCCTCCACCCCTCCACCTGTCTCCTGCAGCCCCCTCCACCTGTCCCCTGCAGACTCCTCCACCCCCCCCACCTGTCTCCTGCAGCCCCCTCCACCCCTCCGCCTGTCCCCTGCAGCCTCCTCCACCTGTCTCCTGCAGCCCCCTCCACCCCTCCACCTGTCCCCTGCAGCCTCCTCCACCCCTCCACCTGTCCCCTCCAGCCTCCTCCACCCCTCCACCTGTCCCCTCCACCCCTCCTCCTGTCTTCTGCAGCCCCCTCCACCCCTCCACCTGTCCCCTGCAGCCTCCTCCACCCCTCCACCTGTCTACTGCAGCCCCCTCAACCCCTCCACCTGTCCCCTGCAGCCTCCTCCACCCCTCCACCTGTCCCCTGCAGCCTCCTCCACCTGTCCCCTGCAGCCCCCTCCACCTGTCCCCTGCAGCCCCCTCCACCTGTCCCCTGCAGCCTCCTCCACCTGTCTTTATCCTCTGCTCCACACATGTGATCATCCTCATGTGATATTGACAGCATCTCACCTCCACCTGTCTACTGCAGCCCCCTCCACCCGTCTCCTGCAGCCCCCTCCACCTGTCCCCTGCAGACTCCTCCACCCCCACCTGTCTCCTGCAGCCCCCTCCGCCTGTCCCCTGAAGCCTCCTCCACCTGTCTCCTGCAGCCCCCTCCACCTGTCCCCTGCAGCCCCCTCCACCTGTCTCCTGCAGCCCCCTCCACCCCCTCCACCTGTCTCCTGCAGCCCCATCCACCTGTCCCCTGCAGCCTCCTCCACCCCTCCACCTGTCCCCTGCAGCCCCCTCCACCCCTCCACCTGTCCCCTGCAGCCCCCTCCACCCCTCCACCTGTCCCCTGCAGCCCCCTCCACCCCTCCACCTGTCCCCTGCAGCCTCCTCCACTCCTCCACCTGTCTTTATCCTCTGCTCCACACATGTGATCATCCTCATGTGATATTGACAGCATCTCACCTCCAGCAAGCCTGCTTTGGACGTGTGGACAGAGGTCTTCTCTCTGCACTCTGCCCTGCCTCGTTAACTCTTTCATAATCAGCCACGTCTCAGAGCCACGTCTCAGAGCCACGTCTCAGAGCCACGTCTCAGAGCCACGTCTCAGAGCCACGTCTCAGAGCCACGTCTCAGAGCCACGTCTCAGAGCCACGTCTCAGAGCCACGTCTCAGAGCCACGTCTCAGACTCAGAGCCACGTCTCAGAGCTAGAGTCAGTACAGCTGGGATCATAAATCATGTGACTGAGGCAGGCATGCAGCCACTAAGCCCCTCTCACCTTAGACACAGCAGCGGGTGGACGGTGACGCAGCCAGCCACAAGACAAATGTATTTATTTTAAACCAAAAACACAACACCTAACAGGACGTGGGCAGTGCTGCTTTGGGCGTCTGTTCCCTCACTATTCTCGTATTTTAATAAGTATCAAGCCCAAACAAGATTAGGCGCTTCCAGTTTACGAAATGTCAGGGAAGGCAGCGCTATCGCTCATAATAAATGGGTTTATGCAAACAGTGGGGTTTTTGCCATGCATAAGAGCTTGTTTGGTGCGCACCGCAGTGATGCTGTGTGCTGATATGCAATTATTCTAAAAAGTATCAAAGTTCAGGTGTGAGTCTGCCGCCTTGCTGGAGAAGCCAGGGATACTCTGAGCAGCTACAGATTACCACAGGAATATTTCATGAATAAAGAGATGGGAAAATATCTGAGACAATAAGCAGAAACCTGAAAGTATGATAAAGACGCATTCAATAATGGATGATTCTCTGTGTATTCATAATAGTAAATAGATGTTGTTTTGGTTACATTTAGGTAGCTGATATAACTGATTACAGCAGTGTGCTTGTGTTAGGTTGGATTACCCTTTATGAGAGTAGACCTGAACTTTGATCAGTCCATCTAAAATGTTTGTGTGTCTGCACTCTAATTAACCCAGTTTGTGTGTGCTGCTAATGACGCCTAATTATCATTTGTGTAACAAGATTACTCTCATTGCCATAATGAGAAAAACTCCTTCAAATGTTTGGCTGCTTACAACTGGCTTTCTCCACTTATTAGTAGAGTGTTTATGCAATTATGGCTAATTGAAGTGTTAATTAAATCAGGAATACCATTTTTCTAAACAAAGATGCTAACAACACAAGTGCAGGGAGTTCTGTATACATAACAACCATGCAAACCACCGAGTTCTCCTCCCCTCCTCTCCCTTAACCCCATGACAGTGTACAGTCCAACTACCCTTCACCTACCTTCCCCCCTAGCATCCACACCAGGGGGACTCAAACCAATCACAGCTGATTGGCACTTTGACTGACTACTGAAATCAGCTCTCTCCCTCCCACTGCTACAGCGTTAATTGCCAAGCAGGAGAGGCGTGAGAGGCAGGAGGGCCAGCGGCTCTTGACCTTGTCTCTACTACTCTGAAAATATAGTTTACCAAGCTACTAATTACTTCACACTGGAAGAAGTTAAGCTACACTAAAGCTACTACTAAGTATTTTTTTAACTTCCTGCTTTGGGCTGGATGTGTCAATGTATAACAACACAAGTGCAGGGAGTTCTGTATACATGCATAATCTATGAACAGAATTACTTACTTCAATTAGCCATGAAATCCCTAGTTTGAAAGATACCGTTTTTCTGGAAGCTGTGCTGTGCCATTTTCCCTACATTTTCCCCCACGTGGGCCAGCCCCCTAGCAATTCGAGTTCTAGCCAATGAGCTTCAGTCCCTCGCCATTTGAGTGACAGCTAGCAAGATGCACACACAGCAGAGCGAGAGAGAGAGGGCAATGACGTGGTGCACATTTCTGCACATACAGATTGTGACGTAGGACACAATTTTCGGGGACCACTTTTGGCTTGTGAGCACTACTTTCAGAACTACTGGCTAAAAAGCATACAAAAGTAGCGAAGTATCTCTTTAACTAAAGCTATTTTAAAAAGGTAGTTCACTACATCCACTACTTCGTGAAAAATTATCATATACAAATCTGAAATGTCATAGAATACAAATTGCAAGAACAGATCACTGTAGTCAGATGTTAATAGAATGTGTAATTTATCCCATTAAACACAAAAACTATATTTCTAGAAAGAATTGGGCAGGTCTGGTGCCTGAAAAGAAAGGAAAATCTGGCCTACTTCACCCATATTTTATTTTTGCATAACAAGTAGTGTATAGTTCCAGTAGATAGCTACACCGCTACATGGCAAAAAAGGAATTAACAACTGAAAACACTACCAAGATTTACATTTTAGTTCAACCATTTTAATTTAGTTTTGCTAAAGTATTCAGAGCCCTTGACTTTTTTTTAACATTTTGTTACGTTACAGCCTTATTCTACAATGTATTAAATTGTTTTTTTCCCTCATCAATCTACACACAATACTCCATAAAGCAAAAACAGCTTTTTAGAATTTTTGCACATTTATTAAAATAAGAAACTGAAATATTAAATGTAGTATTCAGACCCTTTCCTCAGTACTTTGTTGAAGCACCTTTGGCAGCTATACAGCCTTGAGTCTTCTTGGGTATGACGCTACAAGCTTGGCACATCTGTATTTGGGGAGTTTCTCCCATTCTTCTCTGCAAATCCTCTCTTGGCTGTGTTCTTAGGGTTGTTGTTTCCTTCGATCCTGACTAGTCTCCCAGTCCCTGCCGCTGAAAAACATCCCCACAGCATGATGCTGCCACCACCATGCTTCACCGTATGGATGGTGCCAGGTTTTCTCCAGATGTGACACTTGGCATTCAGGCCAAAGAGTTCGATCTTGGTTTCATCAGACCAGAGAATGTTGTTTCTCATGGTCTGAGAGTCCTTTAGGTGCCTTTTGGCAAACTCCAAGCGGGCTGTCATTTGCCTTTTACTGAGGAGTGGCTTCCATCAGGCTGCTCTACCATGAAGGCCTGATTGGTGGAGTGCTGCAGAGATGGTTGTCCTTCTGGAAGGTTCTCACATCTCCACAGAGGAACTCTGGAGCTCTGTCAGAGTGACCATCGGGTTCTTGGTCACCCCCTCCCACCAAGGCCCTTCTCCCCCGATTGCTCAGTTTGGCCGGGTGGCCAGCTCTAGAAAGAGTCTTGGTTGTTCCAAACTTCTTCCATTTAAGAATGATGTAGGCCACTGTGTTCTTAGGGACCTTCAATGTTGCAGAAATGTGTTGGTACCCTTCCCCAGATCTGTGCCTCGACACAATCCTGTCTCAGAGCTCTACGGACAATTCCTTCGACCTCATGGCTTGGTTTTTGCTCTGACATGCACTGTCAAATGTGGGACCTTATATAGACAGGTGTGTGCCTTTCCAAATCATGTCCAATCAATTTAATTTACCACAGGTGGACTCCAATGAAGTTACAGAAACATCTCAAGGATGATCAATGGAAACAGGATGCACCTGAGCTCAATTTCAAGTCTTATAGCAAAGGGTCTGAATACTTATGTAAATAAGGTTATTTTTATATATTTTTTCAAAAATGTCTAAAAACCAGTTTTCACTTTGTCATTATGGGGTATTGTGTGTAGATTGATGAGGGGGAAATGTAGTTAATCCATTTTAGAATAAGGCTGTAACGTAACAAAATGTGGGAAAAGTCAAGGGGTCTGAATACTTTCCGAATGCACTGTACATGTAGTTCACTACTCCCCAACAATGCGCAGCACTGAATGAGGGGGATCTCAGGTGACGGGTTACGCACAACCAGAGGCATACCGGATACAGGAAGGAGAAAAATATGGACCAGCCAGCTGTCAGATAGAATGGTTCTACATTTACATTTTACATTTATGTCATTGGGCATTTAGTGGAAGAACTTGGGAAGGATGAACACCAGGCGGGCTGCAGCGTTCTGGATGAGTTGCATTGGTTTGATGGCACAAGTGGGGAGACCAGCCAGAAGCCAGTTGCAGTAGTCCAGACAGGAGATGACAGGATGCAGAATACAGACAGGCTAGACAGGATGCAGAATACAGACAGGATAGACAGGATGCAGAATACAGGGAACCGGAAGAGGAAAATAGTGGATGATTGGATGGGTCAGTCCTCGTTCCGAGAGATTTTCGCACAAATAGGCCAGGGTAATATCTGATGTTTTCTCCCCATGTCAATAGGGTTGGGTCCTCATCTGACATCATACTGTAGACATTCTGTTTCTCCATTGCCTCAAGAAGAGAAATCATTCCATCCCTCTCCTCCTCATCTCAAGTCATCCTACAGTCATTATGTCTCTACCTCTCCCACTCTGCTCCTGAAGAAACCCCTTGGTCTTGATTCATCATCTGCATTTGACTTAATGAGAGGTCATTCACATATCTGGTCACAGTGGTTACATCAATCAATGATGGATGGCCAATTGGCAGAAATCCCAAAAAACTGGATTGATATCCTCTGCTTACTGTATAATAGTATATTTTCAGTGGAGCAGGAAGTTGCATTTTATGTGACTGTAGCATGAGTGCAAATCTATACCATTTGGATTCAATGTACAGTACTCAGCAATCGCTGTCTGAGTTGGAGAGGTAAGGTGAACCCAATGACTGAGATAGTGTGCCTTTGTATGTAAATCAATCAGTAATATTTTCATCATACACATACTGTGGACACACACACACACACACACACACACACACACACCAGCCTGGTCTCATAGACTAGACATAACATAGTAAATGTAAATCCAAGACACTCAAATTAGTATGATATGTTATGTTTGGTATGGTTACATAAGACAGGAGGTTACGTAGCCCTTTTCTGCAGTCAAATGACCTAGTGGTCTCATGGGTGGAATGTTATTAATATTTTTCATAATGTCATAATTAATCAACATTATTTTTAAAGAACTGCAGAATATATGGTGTTTCTACAGTAAGTTAAACTTTTTTCTTATATTTCAGTCTTCTGGGATGTATAAATAGTGTAATAATGGGATCAGACTGAAAATTGAATACATTTCAACTCGATATCTATATCTATATTATTATTATTATATATCTGAAATGATACAGGTCTTCTTTTTTTAAGCCCATAACCATGTGCGTGAGGTGTATACAGTGAGGGAAAAAAGATCCCCTGCTGATTTTGTACGTTTGCCCACTGACAAAGACATGATCAGTCTATAATTTGAATGTTCAGTTTATTTGAACAGTGAGAGACAGAATAACAACAAAAAAATCCAGAAAAACGCATGTCAAAAATGTTATAAATTGATTTGCATTTTAATGAGGGAAATAAGTATTTGACCCCTCTGCAAAACATGACTTAGTACTTGGTGGCAAAACCCTTGTTGGCAATCACAGAGGTCAGACGTTTCTTGTAGTTGGCCACCAGGTTTGCACACATCTCAGGAGGGAGTTTCTCCTACTCCTCTTTGCAGATCTTCTCCAAGTCATTAAGGTTTCGAGGCTGACGTTTGGCAACTCGAACCTTCAACTCCCTCCACAGATTTTCTATGGGATTAAGGTCTGGAGACTGGCTAGGCCACTCCAGGACCTTAATGTGCTTCTTCTTGAGCCACTCCTTTGTTGCCTTGGCCGTGTGTTTTGGGTCATTGTCATGCTGGAATACCCATCCACAACCCATTTTCAATGCCCTGGCTGAGGAAAGGAGGTTTTCACCCAAGATTTGACAGTACATGGCCCCGTCCATTGTCCCTTTGATGCGGTGAAGTTGTCCTGTCCCCTTAGCAGAAAAACACCCCCAAAGCATAATGTTTCCACCTCCATGTTTGACGGTGGGGATGGTGTTCTTGGGGCACCATCCCCAGCATTCCTCCTCCTCCAAACACGGCGAGTTGAGTTGATGCCAAAGAGCTCCATTTTGGTCTCATCTGACCACAACACTTTCACCCAGTTCTCCTCTGAATCATTCAGATGTTCATTGGCAAACTTCAGACGGGCATGTATATGTGCTTTCTTGAGCAGGGGGACCTTGTGGGCGCTGCAGGATTTCAGTCCTTCACGGCGTGGTGTGTTACCAATTGTTTTCTTGGTGACTATGGTCCCAGCTGCCTTGAGATCATTGACAAGATCCTCCCGTGTAGTTCTGGGCTGATTCCTCACCGTTCTCATGATCATTAGAACTCCACGAGGTGAGATCTTGCATGGAGCCCCAGGCCGAGGGAGATTGACAGTTCTTTTGTGTTTCTTCCATTTGCGAATAATTGCACCAACTGTTGTCACCTTTTCACCAAGCTGCTTGGCGATGGTCTTGTAGCCCATTCCAGCCTTGTGTAGGTCTACAATCTTGTCCCTGACATCCTTGGAGAGGTCTTTGGTCTTGGCCATGGTGGAGAGTTTGGAATCTGATTGATTGATTGCTTCTGTGGACAGGTGTCTTTTATACAGGTAACAAGCTGAGATTAGGAGCACTCCCTTTAAGAGTGTGCTCCTAATCTCAGCTCGTTGTCACGCCCTGGCTCCGGGGACTCTAGTATGTTGAGCCAGGGTGTGAGTTTTCATTTGTTTATGTTCTAGTTGTTGTATATCTATGTTGGCCAGGGTGGCTCCCAATCAGAGACGGCTGTAGCTCGTTGTCTCTGATTGGGAGTCATACTTAGGTAGCCGTTAGGCATTCATTATTTGTGGTTTCTTGTTCCGTGTTGGTTTGTTTATGTAACCAGGGACGTCACGTTTCATTTTGTTGTTTTGATCGTGTGATCATTCTAATAAATAAAATGTTCGCATTCAACGCTGTGCCTTGGTCCTCCTCTATGAATGACGATCGTGACAGAAGAAACCACCAAGATGTGACCAAGGAGCGTGTCCAGGAGCCATCGCCAGGGAGATCCCTAACAGATCTCCTTCGCCTCCTCGACTGGGTCAAGCCGAGTGAGGAAGAGAAGGGCTTGACATTGTGGCAGAAGGGCGAAAGGCTGGCGAGGGACATGGAGACCTGGTCCACGGGTAGGGGAGACGGGCAGAACATTTTTAGGGGGGGGCTAACGCCGTGGACGGCGGGCCAGCAGGAGACCGCGGCAGAGCGGCCCAGCGGATTGGCAGAGGAGGCCGCCAGGTTACGGGGGCCACTGGTCGAAGAGGGGGTGGAAGATGTAGAGGCACGGTGAGAGGTACTGGCGTGTGTTGCCAGTCCGGTCCGGCCTGTTCCTGATCCCCACGTAGGGCCAGTGGTGTGTGTTCCCAGTACGGTCCGGCCTGTTCCTGCCACTCGCACCAAGTCTACGGTGCGCATCGCCAGCTCGGCCCGGCCCATTCCTGCTCCCCGCACCAAGTCAGTGGTGCGTTTCGTCAGCCCTGTCCGGCCGTCGCTCTCCGCCGGGCTTCCTGCTCCCCAAAGTCTGTGGTGCGTTCGTCAACCCTGTCCGGCCGTCTCTGCCCAAGTTGTGGTGCGGCGCCAGCCCAGTCCGGCCCATTCCTGCTCCCCGCACCAAGTCAGTGGTGCGTTTGCGTCAGCCCTGTCCGGCCCGTTCCTGCTCCCTGCACCAAGTCAGTGGTGCGTTTCGTCAGCCCGGCTCGGCCGCTCCTGCTCCCCACACCAAGCCAGTGGTGTGCGTGCGTCCAGTCCGGCACGGCCCGTGCCTGTTCCACCGGTGGCGGGTCCGGCACCGGTCAGGTGCTGCGTCACGCCGGAGCTAGAGCAATCCGCTCCACCAGTGTTCAGTTCAGCTCTGGTCAACAGGGCCAGACCGGACCAGGGGTACTTTGGGGGGTTAGAGAAGGAGTGGGGGTCATGTCCGGAGCCGGATCCGCCGCCGAGGCGGAGTGCCCACCCGGTCCCTCCCCTGTTGTATTTGGTTGGCGCGGTCGGAGTCCGCGCCTTTAGGGGGGGGTACTGTCACGCCCTGGCTCCGGGGACTCTAGTATGTTGAGCCAGGGTGTGAGTTTTCATTTGTTTATGTTCTAGTTGTTGTATATCTATGTTGGCCAGGGTGGCTCCCAATCAGAGACGGCTGTAGCTCGTTGTCTCTGATTGGGAGTCATACTTAGGTAGCCGTTAGGCATTCATTATTTGTGGTTTCTTGTTCCGTGTTGGTTTGTTTATGTAACCAGGGACGTCACGTTTCGTTTTGTTGTTTTGATCGTGTGATCATTCTAATAAATAAAATGTTCGCATTCAACGCTGCGCCTTGGTCCTCCTCTATGAATGACGATCGTGACACTCGTTACCTGTATAAAAGACACCTGGGAGCCAGAAATCTTTCTGATTGAGAGGGGGTCAAATACTTATTTCCCTCATTAAAATGCAAATCAATTTATAACATTATTGAGATGTGTTTTTCTGGATTTCTTTGTTGTTATTCTGTCTCTCACTGTTCAAATAAACCTACCATTAAAATTATAGACTGATCATTTCTTTGTCAGTGGGCAAATGTACAAAATCAACAGGGGATTAAATACTTTTTTCCTTCACTGTACTTTTGTTTCAAAGTAGATTTGTTTAGGACTACCAAGAAACACTCTGTGTGACCCTGATTTAGCCCACTGCAGTAAAAGGTTAAGGCAAAAACAAAAGTAGGGTGGTTGGTGGATTGGTGGATTGGTGGATGGGTGGGCATATAACACCAATGTCTAGCAACCCAAAGGTTGCATGGTTCCATCACGGACAACTTTAGCATTTTAGCTAATTAGCAACTTTGCAATGACTTACTACTTTTGTTAGCTAACCCTTCCCCTAACCCTAACATTAACCCTTTACCCTAGCTCCTAACCTTAACCCTAACCCTAACCTTAACCCCTAACCCTAACCTCTAGCCTAGCTAACTTTAGCCACCTAGCTAACTTTAGCCACAACAAATTGGAATTCAAATCAAATAAAATTTTATTTGTCACATGCTTTGTAAACAACAGGTGTAGACTAACAGTGAAATGCTTACTTACGGGCCCTTCCCAACAATGCAGAGAAAATAATAATATTAATACTTTTTTATTTTAAAAATAATAACACAAGGAATAAATAACGAATAAGTAACGATAACTTGGTATCAAGTCGATGTGCAGGAGTCCATACTACCATATAGTAACATATCATACATTTTGCAAATTTCTAATATATTGTATGAATTGCAATTCGTAAAATATCATAATGGATGATGGACATTGAGTCAGTTTGCACCAACACACCACACAAACACCAGTACACATGAAAAGAAAAACCTTCAGTTAGAGTTTATGAATTGATTTATTCAGCCCTATAATGCCGATGTCTTCCTCCCTGAATGCCGTAATGTGTCCACTTGACCTTTTTTTGCGGCTCCTTCCTGGTGAATTGACTCCTAAGTGTTTGGCCCTGGCCTTTTCAGCACCACTGGTGTCCTCCATCTGCAGTGTGGCCTGCCTGGCAGATATTAGCAGCCTGTCAGCACATCTCACATACACACAGCACTGCTTAGCTAGAGATCCACACAGCACAGTACAGTCCATCTAGCTTACTGTAGAGGCTACTCACAGCACAGTACAGTCCATCTAGCTTACTGTAGAGGCTACTCACAGCACAGTACAGTCCATCTAGCTTACTGTAGAGGCTACTCACAGCACAGTACAGTCCATCTAGCTTACTGTAGAGGCTACTCACAGCACAGTACAGTCCATCTAGCTTACTGTAGAGAGGCTACTCACAGCACATTCCAGTGCATCTAGCTTACTGTAGAGGCTACTCACAGCCAGGGGCGGCCTGTTCAATAGGGCGATATGGGCGACGCACTGCCAAACGGGAAAAGGAAGGGATTTTTTTTCTAATCAATTATATCACGGCAACAGTAGTTATCAGTGTTGTAATCTATACGTCTGATCTGCCACAGTGCCACACTGCCACTAAATGTCGAATCAGGCTAAAGTCGTGCTTCAAATGGCTCCCCCCCCTTTTGGGGCGATTTCAGTCAGGTTGAAAATCGCCCAGAAGTCTGTAATAGACTCCCATGTAAAATCTATTTTTTCAAATTTCAGAGCCTTCAATACAATCTCAATGGGTGTCTGTGGGCTTGCACTTACGCGCTTTCGTCATACGTTACGTAACCATGAACGTAACTGAGAAAAGAGTGGATTGTTTGAAAGAAGTTCCTTTTTGTCGGCGATTCGGCGAACAAATGAAGATAAATTGGCAACGAAACAATTAGGACCTCCCAGACCAAATTTAATAATTCAACAGGTTTCTACTAAAGGCGGAAAGTCCTACACCCGAGGATTTTCCAAAAATTGGTACGAACGAAAAAAGACATTGCCACTCACTCAACTGGATGACGAGGGATACAGGCTAGCTGTCCGCCGCCACAACGATGAGGTTAGTGTTGATAATCACAAGTTTACTGGATGTGGATATGGTGTAATAAAGGCAGTTTATTCAGAGGTAAATATATCTGGAATCGCGTTCACGGACCCGTTCGTCAAACTCTTAGGGAGCTATAAATTAAGCCCCATTACTTACCATATCAGATAAGAGAAATTGCTGCAGCTACATATATTTTACATCCTGGCCCTACATAGTTCACTATTTGCATCACTTACCAAAATATTACATGTGGTCATATATGCTTGGAAAGTGGAGATGCCATAGAACGTCAAAAAGTAAACATTGCTGGAGACACATTGCCGTTTTGGAGAAGACATCGCGTTTGCTAGCGAAGAGATTTGTTGTGGCAAATGAACTTGGGCTGGGAATTGCCAGGAACCTCACGATAAGATATATGCATCAGCATTGCGAGTCTCATGATTCTATACGTATTGCGATTCGATACTGTGATTTTATTGCGCACCATATGTCTGTTGCAGAGGGATCAGAAAGCCATGAGAACGAGTTTTGATCAGTCATGGAAATAAAAGTGCTGAAAACAAATTTGCTCCCAATGTGAAAAGATTGAGAACAAGCTATGAAGGAACAATAATGGTGTTTTGGTGCAGGTACAGCCAACTAGCGCTAAAATATTGCGATATTGTCAATACAGTATATCGTAAAGTATCACTATGTAACTCGATTTCTTTCACCCCAATCCCTCAAATTAACGGTAAATAACTGAATTGTTTTCCCCACATTTAGCTAAGATGATTAGCTAGCCAGCTAAAATGTTTTATTTAGTTAGCAGTCGCATCTACAATAGTTTACTGTCAATAACATGTCTCCAAAAATGACGTGGTGTCTCCAATTGTGTTGACATTTTACAATTGCAATGCGCATCCATGAGTATCCACTTTCTGTAGCTCAGCTGGTAGAGCATGGTGCTTGTAACGCCAAGGTAGTGGGTTCGATCCCGGGACCACCCATACACAAAAATGTATGCACGCATGACTGTAAGTCGCTTTGGATAAAAGCGTCTGCTAAATGGCATATTATTATTATTATTATTATTATTATTATCTGAAGAGAGCCCCGAAACATTGTGTGCAGACATTTTATGCAATAAATGAAGTAGGTTCAATCTAGTAGTTCTGATCTTCTGATTGGTCCTGATGAGTTGGGCGAGGTCCCCTGCAGGCTACTGTCACTGTTGCATTGGCTCTGAGTCGGGTTCTCTGTCTTCAAATGTTCAGCCTAAGAGAGGGGATTTTTGTGTGTGTGTGTGTGTGTGTGTGTGTTTAACAGTGATGATGTGTGTGTGTGTGTGTGTGTGTTTAACAGTGATGATGTGTGTGTGTGTGTGTGTTTGTGTGTGTGTGTGTCCTCAGAGCAAGAACTCGTGAGTTGGAAGAACTGAGAGGCCTATGGCGTGGGTGTTGTCCTTGGCCACCTGCTGACAAGGCTGACAAGATAGGACCCTTTTGTCCATTGTTATTGGATAGGAACAGAACTTATAACCAGCTCCTGACCTAAATAGATCTTAGCACAACATTTTACTCAACATATCATATTCCATATTCACTATAACAAATATATTTACTACGACATTAGCAAGAACCGCCACATCCTCAGCCGGCTAATCCAGTGTGTGAAGTTTTGCGGAGTGTTTGAGTTAGCTTTGCGAGGCAAAGATGAAACTGAGGGCTCCACCAACCCTGGTAAGCCAACACTTTTGAGATCAGTCAATAAATGCTTCTGGTATTGACTTATATGCTGCCCCTGTCTTCATGTTGTTGCTGGACATATCTTTTTTTAAATGTGTGTAGGTCACCTAAATCATCAGAAAAATTGCCCCTCCTGAGAATTTTTTCAGGAGCCGCCACTGCTCACAGCACAGTACAGTCCATCTAGCTTACTGTAGAGGCTACTCACAGCACAGTACAGTCCATCTAGCTTACTGTAGAGGCTACTCACAGCACATTACAGTCCATCTAGCTTACTGTAGAGGCTACTCACAGCACAGTACAGTCCATCTAGCTTACTGTAGAGGCTACTCACAGCACAGTACAGTCCATCTAGCTTACTGTAGAGGCTACTCACAGCACAGTACAGTCCATCTAGCTTACTGTAGAGGCTACTCACAGCACAGTACAGTCCATCTAGCTTACTGTAGAGGCTACTCACAGCACAGTACAGTCCATCTAGCTTGCTGTAGAGGCTACTCACAGCACAGTACAGTCCATCTAGCTTGCTGTAGAGGCTACTCACAGCACAGTACAGTCCATCTAGCTTACTGTAGAGAGGCTACTCACAGCACAGTACAGTCCATCTAGCTTACTGTAGAGGCTACTCACAGCACAGTACAGTCCATCTAGCTTACTGTAGAGAGGCTACTCACAGCACAGTACAGTCCATCTAGCTTACTGTAGAGGCTACTCACAGCACAGTACAGTCCATCTAGCTTGCTGTAGAGGCTACTCACAGCACAGTACAGTCCATCTAGCTTACTGTAGAGGCTACTCACAGCCATGAGATACAGCAGCCATGCAGACTATTCACTGCATGAAACTGTTTTTTAACGTAACATGTTTAAGATCTTATACCATGCTTATAAACCTGAGTCTGTTCAAATACTGTATATTCCTGTGACGATTTGTCACCGTGATATGTAAAATGATTGACTCTGTGGAATTAAATGGCATTTACTGTCTTTCTTTAAAAACTGTTCTAATTTCTGGAGCATGGTGAAAGAGAGGGCTGGTCAGTGCCACCCGGGTCCTGGGCATCTGAACTGGCATCTGCTGCAGCCGGGAGCAGCTCAGCGGTCGCCCTGTCCTCACCATTGGCTGACACCACCCTGCACTCTCAACTGTCTGTCACACCCAGCATCCTGCACAGTTAATTGTGAATTGGACTGCGCTGGCCAGGCCCCTCTCGGTAAGCAGCCCCCAATGACAGGCAGAGAGACAACTACACATGTTCTCCTCTCTCCCTCTGGAGGACGCTACAGATAGCGGGCCGTGCAGACACTGCCCTGTCACAAACATGTCAGCAGACAGACTGTCAGACAGCAACACAGCCCAGGCCCAGCACGTGGGCCCTATCCCAGGGTGCACCGGTGACAATCCCTCTCTCCCTCCACCCTGCTCTGCTCTGTCTCCTGCTCTGCCAAGCCTGCTGCAAGGATTCATTAACACTTTATTCTAATGCCTCACCGTGGCCAGTTCATTATCAACACACCAAAGAGACATATTGGACACAGATAAACAACATAGGGTACATACTTAATTATTGTAATTGTTATGATGTATAATAGTCAG
Source organism: Coregonus clupeaformis (assembly GCF_020615455.1). Classification (NCBI taxonomy): domain Eukaryota; kingdom Metazoa; phylum Chordata; class Actinopteri; order Salmoniformes; family Salmonidae; genus Coregonus; species Coregonus clupeaformis. Next base: position 8,435,571 of record NC_059216.1, read on the forward strand.
TTATGCCGCTAATAGAAAAATAAGGGAGGGCACAAATTACATGAATCAGCTGTCAAACCAACAATCAAACCAAAATTCCCCCAAAATCAACCCACATGTATAGATTCAGAAAATCCAGCTAGAAATCCCCCAAAATGCAAATAATCCAGCCAGAATAAATTAAATAAGTATTGATTTTACCAGTTCAGTTGTTAGTCTCTATAACAATCCAAAGGAAAATAGTCCACAGAGAAACCCCAAAAATGTATTATAGATCTTAGAAATAGCCTTTCACACTTTGGTTCTTGGAAGTCAATAGTCCACACAAAGGAAACTCCTGTTGGTGATCAACACAATATCCCATTGAGAAAGCTATCCCTTGGAAAAAGTGTTCTAGTTACCAAACACTTCTGACCACAACATAAAGATGACTGCACTTTGACACAGCCACTACCTATTTCATTCAAAACAGGAAGTGACTATGGGTGTGGCTAGGGGCTCCTCAGAGCAGGAAGGGGAGGACCATCCTCCTCAGAGAATTTCACAAAAATATATTTTTTTAAACATTTTTAGATAAAACTATACGAAATATATTCACGTCATCAAATAATTGATAAAAAAAACACTGTTTTGCAATTAAGGTTTACAGTAGCTTCAACAGCACTCTGTAGGGTAGCACCATGGTGTAGCCGGAGGACAGCTAGCTTCCGTCCTCCTCTGGGTACATTGACTTCAATACAAAACCTAGGAGGCTCATGGTTCTCACCGCCTTCCATAGACTTACACAGTAATTATGACAACTTCCGGAGGATGTCCTCCAAACCATCAAAGCTCTTGCAGCATGAATTGACATGTTATCCACACAATCAAATGATCAGAGAATGAATCTAGTACTGAAAGCATAAGCTGCCACCGGGGCCCACCAGTGTAAGTGCTAAACTGCTTACTGACTGTACACTGTAACGTTACTACATGATTGTAGCGGGTTTACTAACGTGTTAGTTCCATTAACTATGTTGACTATTACGTTACTTATGGTGGAAACGATGCAGGCTGTGTGTAGTGGTTATGATATGGTTTGGCTTGGAAAGGTTTTTTCACCTGGTCACATACAGCTGATGTGTTGTGCATTGAAGTCCACAAGCGAAGGGAAAAGGTGAGAGGAGGAGAGCGCATAGATGCGAGAAGGAGTACAACATGGCTGCTATGAAAGTGAACTGTGTTTACGCGTGATCAGGGGTGAATTCATTCTGCCGATTCTGTTGAAAAACGTTTCTTAAACGGAAGCCTACGGAACGAAACAAGGATTAACATACCTGAATTTGTCCAATAGAAACGTTCATTTGCAACTGTTGGTCTAATGATTACACCCTGGATCAGCTAGATGCAGGGAAGAGTGTGCAAGGCGGTATTGAATGTGTCACTGTCTGTCCATGTGTCACTGTCTGTCACCTCAAATTTTTCTCTCAACCTGTGTGCACCTACATTGTAAACTTTCATTCATAGACTAGGTTGTAGCAACCTCATGTTAGGTATAGGAAAAATGTGAGTATCATGTAGTAGCCTAAACCTATCGCTGTTACATTGAACTGGGTGAATGGAATATGAATGACAGTCATCAAATATGCTGTAATAGAAATAAGGCCATGCTCATGAAAAAGATGATCGTCCTCCCTCATCTTAAATGGCAGCGACTGCCACTGCAGCCTATACACATCTCAAGGAACTATGGAACCTTGTGGGTTACAGATTAAAAATATTAATCGTAGACTGAAAGCACATGGGCTTTATGCCTAAACGCTGTTGTTGATGGTGTCTATCTATCCAGTCGTCTTGTACCTCAGTGCAAATTCTGGTAACAACCTCACTCCGTTTCACTGACTTCCTCTCCTGCAGGTGTGTGTGGAGTATATGAAGGATTCTTCGGGTGGTGTAATAGACCTGAGCACAGACGTATGGAACACATGTGATAATATCTCCTCATAGGAACCCAAATGAGCCATTACAACAGCTAATCTGAGAGGCACACTCCATTCAGCTCTCCATCTGCCAGCCATGTCTCTAGGTGCCGCTTGCTAGGTTTGTCCTGAACACAGCACAGCCGTACAGGGGCCAGATGGAATACACACCGTTAAGACTCATCCATTGGCAATAGGTAGATGGAATGGAGAGGAAAGAGGACTGTGGAGAGGCAGTGAGATGATGCAAGAAGAGAGCAGCCAACTTCCTGAAGAAAGGCCAGGTGAAAGCATTGAACAGATTCTCTCAACTCAACACTAACCTCAACATACTGACTGTGTAAGTAATCCAGTATTTATTTTATTCACTTGGCTGTGGATGACTTGGACCGCCATGCTTGGTAGTGTAAGCATGTGGTGCTAACACATTCACCACAGAGATACACCAGTAAACCTCCTGGCCCCGCTCCTGCTCTCCTCTCCCACTACCACTACAATCTCCCAGCTCTATCCCAACCTCACCGACCAGGGGGAGGAAAAGAGGAGGAAAGGGGAGCGAACAAAGGGGTGATAGGGAGGGAGAGAAGCAGTTTGTGCTGCCGTCTACCTCAGGGGGAAGAAGACATATAACATTAATGGTATCCTTTAACATCTCCTTAACCCCAATCCCCCTAGCCCGTAGCCCTACCCCCCTCTCCACCCCGTTGCACCCCAACCCACCCTCCCAGGCGCTGCTCCCCGGGGGCCTGTTTGTTTCCCTGCCAGGGGCACAGGCGGTGGAACACTGATGAGGTGCTAAGGCCACCGTGAAATGCACCATAACCTGCCAGCGCGGGGGCCTGGTGAGATTGCCGTATTTACTTTTTAATCTGGCCGCCCTAATAAATGCGATAAAAACTTTGTCACATTAGATGGTGACAGATGGGCCTGGAGAAATTATTACTGGTCTGGGGGGTTGGGAGGAGTGTGACTGGGGGGAGGGGGGAGAAGCAATGCCCCCAATCACGATAATTTTTCATCACCCCAATTACATTGTTGAGTGCGTTTCGGCAGCAGCACGTGCACACCAGTCCTGCTGCTGGGAAGAGAGAGGGAGACACATAAATAAAGATGAAATTATGTGCCCTAGGTCTCCTATCCTGCTGACTATTCCTCTGCCATCTCTCCAAACTGATGGAGGCCCGGTTTAAATTAAGTCTAAATCTTATTTAGTAAAGAGAACTGAACTGCTGCCCAGCTGGGACTCAAACATCATTGTTTGTTCCAGATGGAAGAGGGGGTTGGGGGGTAGTGAATGTATGCTTTATATACTGTAAGTGATTGAATAACATGTAAATGTGTGTGAGCTGGGAGCTATTCAGATCACATGCAAAACATATCTATCTATCATTATGCACATAAATTAGTGTAGATTTGAGTCGTATATATATAGACATTTTAGCAGACGCTCTTATCCAGAGCCACTTACAGTTAGTGAGTGCATACATTTTTTCATACTGGCCCCCCGTGGGAATCGAACCCACAACCCTGGCGTTGCAAGCGCCATGCTCTACCAACTGAGCTACAGGTGACTCCAAATGAATGGAGTCACCTGCTAATCTGATTTTAAATCATTCATTTTATTTGTGCCTGTGAGTGTGCATGTCTGTGAGTGAGTGGTGCACCTCACAGTGGAGGCTGGTGGGAGGAGCTATAGGAGGATGGGCTCATTGTAATGGCTGGAATTGAATTAATGGAACGGTATCAAACACATCAAACATATAGAAACCACATGTTTGACTCTGTTCCATTAATTCCATTCCAGCCATTACAATGAGCACGTCCTCCTATAGCTCCTCCCACCAGCCTCCACTGGTACCTCACCACTGTTTGTGCTATTGTGCACTCACAACACCAAGCCTGCCTCAGGCAGCACAAGTTTACCAACTTTGTTTTCCACCTTAATTGTTGTCGAAAAAAATAAAGAGTGTTTGTGACATTAATATTGATGTAATGAGGAAGTCTGAGAGGAGAGCAGCTGCCTGCCGAGGCTGTGGGCCTGCGCTCCGCTCCGCTCCGCTCCGCTCCGCTCCGCTCGCATCATTAGGAGCTCGGAGCCTCCCTCCCTGCCTCCACGCTAGCGTAAGCAACTAATGAAAAGAATGTAGTCACAGATCTCATTTTTCAGGCAATTCTTGTGTAAACTGGAGATTTTCCAGTGTACGCACTGTGTAACAGGGGCTCCTCCATAAATCAGCCAGCTATGCCACTCTGCCGTGTGCTGCCTCCTGAGAGGGGGTTCTGAGCACACGCTAACCACACAGACATATGCTGCAGCAAAGCAGAATCTGCACAGGCACAGGGCCATTCACAACACCTACACCTGTCTCACACACACAAACACACACACACACACACACCACCCCTCTCTCCACATCACATCCTCCCCCTCTCTATCCATCTCAACCATGTTGTCCAACTGCCCAACCCCCATCCTCTCTCCATATACACCCACTCTCAAACATTCCCTCCGACCCCCCAGGCAAAGCAGCCAGCGACGCCTGCATGCAAGCCACTGAAATGGGTCATTTGTTAATTAAATATAATATTAATTACTGCGAGCATCATTAACGATATGTGAGATTTGACTAATTAGTGTAATAGTTTTGAGTCACGCTCATTAAATATGAAAATTACAGCAGTAGAAAGGATTGGTTCCGTGATCAATCTTGTATGGACAGAGAGGAAATTATTTAGAGAATAGCTTTTATTGTTCAATTAACTCCATTACAACCTGGCAGACAGAAATAAAGAGAGCAGGGAATTTGGTCTGCCTTGCCTTGAGAGTTTCACAGATGTGGTGCCTTTGGCTGGTGGCTTTCCCTCCCTTTCAAATGCAATATTTTCCTTTTAACAAGAGGAGACACTTGCCAAAGCACACAGTCCTATCCAGGGAAGGCCCACCCCATCATCCAGTCAATTAGGACAGCTGCTAAATGGAACTGACTTGTTGATTGTTTCACATAACACATTTAGAGTTCATTGGACTTTAGTTCAGGTCAGTTGTTCTGACTCTCATTTCAAAACATATTTCAGAGTGATTCATTCCAAAAGGAAAAATATAACAAATATACATATTAATATGATACAATAAAATGTCAATAGGTATGAGTGAATTGAGAGAGCCAAGCCAAAGAGATAACAGTGAGGAATAACCACAGGAGAGATTTCTACCCATCTTCAACTCACCAGCCTCTGTTCTCCAAGGCTGGAGCTGGAAGAAAGGAGCTGTCCATTCAGCACCACTCTCCACCATATTGCAAATACATGAGAATTTCACAACTCTCTAAAATAAGACCGTGAAACATTGCTGGAATATGAATAGCCTCCAAGGCGTGTCACTGGCCAGTGAGCTCCATGCCTGGTTTGTCCATATCAGGTTGTGTGTCATATGCTCTGGTAAACAGGCTGGCTAGGACCATGGCCAGACAGGCCACTGTGGGAGTGCTATTGACCCTGGTCTGTTTAGATTGCCTGAAGTGTGTTGGTTTAGCATTTTAAAGCTGTGAAAATAAACGTGTTTGCTGTGCATCCAGTCTGTCCAGGTGTTCTATCATATTTGGAGCCTGCCGCTGGATGGTATACACTCTGTTTGTGTTGATCACTATAACATCTGAGAGCAGGAAGCACCCCTGGCAACATGAGTGTGTGGGCTACTGACACAAATGATGACAGTCCAGAAAAAGAAACAATTAAGACCTCTTCAAATTATATATGTTTTTTTGTATTTTTTGTTGCACTTTTACCCCTTTTTCTTGATATCCAATTGGTAGTTACTGTCTTGTCCCATCTCTGCAACTCCCGTGCGGACTCGGGAGAGGCGAAGGTCGAGAGCCATGCTTCCTCCAAAACACGACCCTGCCAAGCAGCACTGCTTGTTGACACACTGCACGCTTAACCCGGAAGCCAGCCGCACCAATGTGTTGGAGGAAACACCGTACAACTGGCAACCAAAGTCAGTGTGCAGGCACCCGGCCCGCCACAGGAGTCACTAGAGCACGATGGGACAAGAAAATCCCGGCCAGCCAAACCCTCACGATGCTGGGCCAATTGTGCGCCACCTCATGGCTCTCCCAGACACGGCTGGCTGTGACACAGCCCAGTATCAAACCCGGGTCTGTAGTGACGCCTCAAGCACGGCATGCAGTGCCTTAGACCGCTGCGCCACTCTGGAAGCCAAATGATAGTGCTTTTATTCAGACTTAAAAAATAATAATTGTTGAGCAATCGTATTCATATATTTTTTGGCTTGCAAATCTTTTTTTTAGATGGACAGTTGCGTAAAGTTCAATGTGTTGAGATAAAGTTTGGCGAAGTTTTAACTATTGAACATATTGAATCCTCCCTGATATTCCTCTATCCATAAAGTGAGACTGCATTGTTCATGACCTTGTAGTTCTGAGGCACTTTTGACGGCCTACTCTTGTATACATATCAGAAACATTTCCTCCTCTTTGAATATATGCAATAATACTATCTCTAGCCTCTTGAATACCATCCCTCCATATTGTAATGCTAACCTCCCGACTTCATGCGTGATAGCCAATACTTTATCACATTTTTAAAAAGGTTTATGGGTCCGGTGTCTCTTTAAAACGATTGCCCGTTTTGATCTGATTAATTTTGTGTGAGCACAAACAATTACTTTTCATCTTTATCAGTTAAAGGAATCATCCCTTTTTATGGGTATCATTTATTACAAGTGGACAGCTCCTTGTTTATTAGAATTTCAAGCAGCATATCGCAGCGCTGATCTCCTGCAGTCTATATTTACATTTCAACTTCAGCTAAACATGCATGACAAACACACATAGCAGAGGCCGGCGTCAGCAAGGCTTCATTTTCATACCGCCTCAGCAGGCCAGACAGAATGTAGAGATGCGTACATTTCCAGGGCCAGTGGCAGAAGGAGCTGACCGGGGAGAGGCAGAGGGAGAGGGAGGGAGGGAGGGAGTTTGACTAGGCTGAGAGTGTCTGTGTTTGAGCTTTCAGGTGAGTGTCCATCATTCAGCGAGAGAGGATGGGTTCATGGCCTTTGAAATCCATCCATGGCACGGGGTCTTCTCAGTGAATATAAATGTATGTGCGTGTGCCATGGCCAGGGCCACTCTTGACAAGCCAACAGCTGTTAATTATGAATTGGCCTGTGGAGAGGGAGACAGGCTGGTGAATATGTAGAGCTGAAGGATTGGACAGAACCCACAGAACACAAGTGTCAGACCCCCACCGCACCCGGAGTGGCAGGGGCTGCCCTGTGTGTCAATCACCGGACCTGGCCCAGCCACCAGGGACAGCTTGGACTGGACACCAAAAACTACTATTTAAATCACCAGGCTTTAATTTCCTCTTGGTCCTTTTTCTGTAAAAAGTGGATCTAAACAGACAATGGTATTTTTACCTGCCAACCTTTGAGGTGTGGAGTCCTCTGGACAGATCTAGATGGATATGGTGAAGAGGGACAGCAGTCCTCCTAGTGTCTGGGACAGCAGTCCTCCTAGTGTATGGGACAGCAGTCCTCCTAGTGTCTGGGACAGCAGTCCTCCTAGTGTCTGGGACAGCAGTCCTCCTAGTGTCTGGGACAGCAGTCCTCCTAGTGTCTGGGACAGCAGTCCTCCTAGTGTCTGGGACAGCAGTCCTCCTAGTGTCTGGGACAGCAGTCCTCCTAGTGTCTGGAACAGATGTTGCCCAGGGATGAGTCTAGAGAATAGGAATAATTTGCTCATTGCTGATTGGTGTAGTGGTCAGCCAATCATCATAATTATTCAACCCTTTGAGATAGCACCATTAATCTAGGGATCCTCAACAGCCTTTATTTGTCACCACTTAAAACCCCATATTTCTCCCTACAGCAGCACATGCAGGGAGCCTGGTGGTACGGTACAGCCACTCCCAAGCCCAGGGTTAACGGGGCTTATGCCTTTAACATGAGGAATATCTTCAGGAATTTTAATTAATTTTCCACTCTTAGCAGCTGAATCTACATTAACCCCCCTCCCCCTCCCCCCAAGGACTTTTAATGAATTTCATCATTAATAAAATCAGACATTCAATTAGTCCCAAAATCCAGATTGCCAACTGTTTCATAACAGTCTTGGTCGGAATCCTTTTTTTTTGTTATTAAGGTGGGGGGAAAGAAAGTTAAAACTAATTTCATTAATCTAATTGTCATCACTTCAAACCATCTCTTAATTAGTACAAATTAATATGATTAATCAAAATAATGACAAAAACTCATTCAATTACAGGTTTTCAATGGCAAGTGGATGTGTTGGGGGTGATAGGGGTATAAAGGATTAGGGCGGGAGGCAGAGACGGCTGTGTGGGACGGGATTGGTCCTGATTATTTCCATGACTGACAGGTTATCAATCACACCACACTTTTAATAACTGCTGGTGAAACTTCAAAGGAGAGACTGTTCGTTGTTGCCTCCTTTCTCTCACAATTTAGGAAAGTCTATCTAATTTTTAGAAAACTGATATTACAACAACTTTTTTATTATAAATAAAGCAATCTTCACCACAGCTCTAGGCAGCACTTTCCCCCTCTTTTCTCCACTCCCCCTCTCCACCTGTCCTCCCCTCGCGCTCTCTCGCTCTCTTTCTCTCTCTCTCTCTCTCTCTCCATCCCCCCCCCCCTCTCTCTCTCTCTCTCTCCATCCCCTTCTCTCTCTCTCTCTCTCTCTCTCTCTCTCTCCACCCCCCTCTCTCTCCATCGCCTCTCTCTCTCTCTCTCTCTCTCTCTCTCTCTCACTCTCTCTCTCCACACCCCTCTCTCTCCATCCCCCCTCTCTCTCTTTCTCTCTCCATACCCCCCACTCTCTCTCTCTCTCTCTCTCTCTCTCCCCCCCCCCCTCTCTCTCTCTCTCTCTCTCTCTCTTTCTCTTTCTCTTTCTCTCTCTCTCTCTCCATCCCCCCCTCTCTCTCTCTTGCTCTCTCCCTCTCTATTCCTTTCTATCTGAGAAACAAGGATCTGAAAGTCGCCTGCTGTTTCAATATCCATCAGGACCTCCAATATAACTAAGCAGGAGAGCAGAAACATGTCACCATTTGTCACATGCCACTGGGGCACACAAGCCAAGCAGCAGGTACACCCTGGGGTGTGTGGGCCAGGGAGCTGGGGGAAGGGTGCAGCTGTCAGTCCCAGGCAGGTCCCCTGTCCCCTGGGACCAGCGACCAGGACGTCCCCTGTGAGGCGTCTGGGCCAGCCTGACCTGTGTTGCACCCATCTGGAGAGAAGGGCCAATATGGTCTTTCCCACCCAAGGGAAGGGGGCTGATCAGCAGGCCCATCTGGGGGTGGTGACCCCCCTGGAGAGGAGTCCCAGTAGTCCCTGGATAGGGTTCCCCAGGAAGGATGTTCAACTGTGCTCCTCAAGCTTACACCTCCTCATGGCATCTCCACAAAGAAAGGTGTAACTCCAATGGTTCCCGGGTTCATACTCTGGTCCTCCAGGGTGAGGTGGTGGTTTCATGGGCACTCTGCAGAGAATACACCTCCCATCCCTTGTAGAATCAGCACGGTCGTTTAGCATGGCTTTAGCATAGATCATGTATACACTGCTTATCATGCAATATACAGATGTAGGATCTTAATTTGAGCCAGTGTGCTACAGCAGGAAAATAATCCTGCAGCAACAGGAAATGTTAATTATTATGTTGATTATAATGAATGGACATTTCTGTAGGGGTTGACACATTTTTCGTTAGGAAAAATCAAGTCTGAAATTTAAAAGTGGACATTATAAACTTTATAAACCTTTTTAAAGCTCAAATACACTACAAGTTTGCAGCAACAAAAGAGTGATCAAATTAAGTCCCTACATCTGTATTATGCACTCTCACACTGTAGGATACCCATTGGACATATCTCATGCAGTAGTGGATTAATGTTTGATAATTATCTTCTGTATTTGAGGATCAAGTTGACAGGCCTGTTGAAAGTCTGAAACATGCTACACAACCTATCTAGATGTACAAGTATACATTTCATGTCCCATATGTGTTCAGGTCTTTTCATTGTCCTTTCACGCAACTTTTCATTCATACTTCTTCCATAATGCCAATATTTTTAAACCCTTGTGTTAAAGTCTACTGTAAGTAATGCATAGCCAGTCAACAGTGTCATATTCAGGAGATGCTGTGGCCACATGGGGAGGCATATGGCGACATTTCCTACACTCTCCACTGCCCTATTCAGACATGTCAGTTGGGTCCTAATCATGCATTTGTCTGCATGGTGAGAGAGCTGAAGTATCTGTTCCGAGCCAGCCACTGTGCCCCCAATGCAATGCAATGCAATGTCTTTCAATAATACAATAATACCACACAATGGCTTCAAACCCCATCCTTATTGTTGTCATACATTTTAATTAGAGTAGAGTGGGAGCCATGAAATGGGGACCATGCCACTCTGGCCCACACCACTGAGAGAAACCCAGGGACAAATGTGGCATTTCTCAAGGACTAAGCTCACTCTCTTTCCACACACACACACACAGCCACCTCTCTCTCACCTCACACACCCCGAGAGGACAGCAAAAGGCTTCTATGTGCGTAAAGTAGAAATAAACTGCAGTCCATATTTTCATTGGGGGAAAGTGAACCCAATTTACACACTGCTCCATTTGAGATGAGACCTCCACCATACCCCTGCCAGTCATCTTGCCCAGATTCCCCCTTTGTGTCCTGCATTATTGTAGAAATAAATAACCTTTCACTACAATCAGTGTGGGGATCTTCACTTGAATTATCGGCCCGTAGATAGCTCACTCATGATCTGCTTCTATATCCATTAACTATCCTGGGAAGTGATTTATTGGTGAAGGGGAAGAAAAAAGAGATGGAGAAGAGACAGAGAAAGAGTGGCTTCAGAAAGCCAATAGTGCCCTCTGCTGGTTAGTAATGTTACCATCACTTCTTACATGGAGATACAGTACACAGTACTTTGAATTGGTAGGATCTCAATATGTGTCTGTGAAAGTTAACTTAAACCTCTAATCTCTGTACAAATACCAACTGTTTCTAACCCCACAATGTTCTATAACCCATAATGTTCTATAACCAACCCAAAATAGTAACTTCTCAGAGGGGCCTATAATTCCCTCTCACCGAACAACCATCATCTTAGATTTAGGCTACAGATAGATTTGAGAAAGAGATGTGAGTGGTTATACAAAAGCGTAAATTATATACCCTCTCTCCCGCCAATGCAAGCCAATGCTCCAGTATCTACCCCCTCACCAGCCTCCCTCTCCTCCCCTCCCTCCCGGTCCCTCCTTCCCCACACTCCTGTGATGTGTCGTTACACGCTTGGCTGGCTCCTCTTCCATGACAGACTGTTACTTCCTGGAGCGGAAACACATTTGATTGTTAACATCTGGGCCATTACAATTGCAAACTAGGGCTCTGTACATCAATCAGGAAGTGATTTCAAAACAAAGAGACCGTCCTCCAATCAATCTATTGGGAAGCAGGGGCATTACATGCTCCTGTAATCCCGGCTAATTAGTGGGATAATGGGAATGAGATTTATGAATCTGCAGAGGAGAGTGGAGGTGCGAGGGCACACTCAAATTAGCAGGGATGCACGCCAAAGCCTCAATAAACTGGATTAGTTTTTTGAAGTGTTGTTTTTTATCAACTTCACTCCGCCTGTTCATCTCTCTGTCTCTATAGTGTGAAAACCACAGGCTGGTGGGATCAAGTTTAATGTGTAAATTAACATCAAATAGCTTTAAGAGGACGTATACAATTTATTGAAATCATTCCTTCTTGAGGTAAATTGTCATAACCATTTAAAACCTCTGTCATTACCATATCCCATTGTAGGGTTTTGTTCTCTTACATTGACGGCTCTGGTGATCATCCTGGCCATAGTGACAAACAAAGTAGATCCCAATACCTATTCCATCCATAATGAGTCCATTGAATTGGCTGTGAAGGCATTAGTCACAAGCAGTGGCTCTGGGCTGTAGAGAACACTGACATATGGTGGTTTCTCAGATGGATAAACAGATGAAGAGAGAAAGGGCTACAGTATCTACCTCCCTCCCTGATCCTGAACCTGGGTTTGTTTACCCTAAAACAGGTGGGGCAGAGGGCATGGCCTCCAACCCCTATTGTCTGCTTGGCTTTCTCATAGGATGAGAGGTGGAAGGTCAATTAGGACATTTTCTATGGACCATTTAGAGGATAATTTTATGCCATATAACAGTTACAACAACAATTGTCAACATTGTAGAATACAAAACCAGAGAGCAGTTTATTATTATTTGGTACATTTTCCTCACTGACTGATCCAGCTGTAATGACAGTCACAGTGGGGTTGAGCTCTCTCAGGGCTGTATGAGTGTGTGAGGGAGAGTGTGAGTGAGAGAGTGAGTTAGGCAGTGCATTGTCCCTGGAGGCAGCAGGCGCCTGGTGCCACCCTGCAGGCTGCCCTCCCTCCCCAGTGGCCACAGAGCCCTGACCTTGCCTGGCAGCGGGGGACATCACCCATTAGAGCTCGGCATTCTGATAAGGCCATTTCTTTTCCTTCAGCATCTCTGAATGTCATCCCTGAAATATGAAGTCATTAGGCGATATTAAAACAGTGCTGACAAACTAATTAACAGAAGACATTATACGGGATGGGCTCGATTAATCTGCTTTAATTGCTCTTTTAAATGGGGGCTCCAATTAAAATTAATAAAGATTTACCGGTGATCACACAAAACTATGCCAACGAGTGGCTGTCTGAAGGGCAGCTTAAAGTCAGCCTTCTCTATTCTCAAGTTTCCCTCCCTGTGCTCCCTACGCCCTCCCAGCGTGAGTGTGCCAAAGAGCCCATTTCTTGGAGGAAGAAATTGGAGATTAAGCATAATAACTGTCCCAGTGCCACCACTTTGCTCCTATTGTCTTCAGCTCCTTTGTGTTTGCTCCTGGCTTTGTCTACCAGACCCAGCTGAGGCTAGATGTGCTTATGCTGTTTCATTACAGTAATATCAAAGGGATGTTGCACAGCACATACTGTACATAAATCAAAGCAATTATGTAGACATTTCATCAAAAATATGTGCAAAAGTTTCTGTTTTTTTCCCTACCCAAAATTACAACCATGAAATCAGTGTGAGGCAAGAATGGCTGCTACAATCGAACAGGAGATGATGATTTTCAAGGTGATGAAATACATGCACCTTCACATGGTTGATTGTTTACATCACAGTTCATTTCTTATAGAAGTGTTGAACAGTTTTGTAACAGTGACTATGGCAGCCTTTGTGGAGACTTTAATAAACAACATGACTGTGGAACAATATTTAATATCGGATTGTTTAAAGATGATAACATGTTGAGAGAATAATACTGTATGCATGCTGTAAACTATCATATGGATAAACTACTGAAATATCAAATGGCTTAAAGCTGGATCTTGCGCAATAGTCCCACCACCTCTCTATGTTGCTTCAAAGATCCACTAGATGACACTGTTTCTCTACTGAGTCATTATTATGTCATTTTGTGAGGCTTAGTGATGATATATGCTTTCATTGTAGAACATTTTGAAACATTCCCCTTTCTATTCACTTTCACTGTTTTTATATATATACTGTATATAAGTCTCAATAAAGACGTAGGCTACTATACCAGGTCATCTCAATAACACAGCAGAGTCCATGACAGTTCCAATATGTAAATGTAGGGGCATGTTTTCATTCAATTGTTTCTCATAATTGCTTCTTGACTAGAGGGTGTTCTCATAATTAACTAACAAGAATAGCTATCCCCCCATTGTTCCCCCTCTCTAAAAATCAATGCAAACTCTTTTGAGTATTTGGGGAAACAAAACAGTACTTAAATACAGTAGAAGTCGCAAGTTTACATACACTTAGGTTGGGGTCATTAAAACTTGTTTTTCAACCACTCCACACATTTCTTGTTAACAAACTATAGTTTTGGCAAGTCGGTTAGGACATCTACTTTGTGCATGACACAAGTAATTTTTCCAACAATAGTTTACAGACAGATTATTTAACTTATAATTCACTGTATCACAATTCCAGTGGGTCAGAAGTTTACATACACTAAGTTGACTGTGCCTTTAAACAGCTTGGAAAATTCCAGAAAATGATGTCATGGCTTTAGAAGCTTCTGATAGGCGAATTGACACAATTTGAGTCAATTGGAGGTGTACCTGTGGATGTATTTCAAGGCCTACCTTAAAACTCAGTGCCTCTTTGCTTGACATCATGGGAAAATCAAAAGAAATCAGCCAAGACCTCAGCAAAAAAAATGTTTTACCTCCACAAGTCTGGTTCATCCTTGGGAGCAATTTCCAAACGCCTGAAGGTACCATGTTCATCTATACAAACAATAGTATGCAAGTATAAATACCATGGGACCACGCAGCTCAGGAAGGAGACGCATTCTGTCTCCTAGAGATGAACGTACTTTGGTGCGAAAAGTGCAAATCAATCCCAGAACAACAGCAAAGGACCTTGTGAAGATGCTGGAGGAAACAGGTACAAAAGTATCTATATCCACAGTAAAAAAAAGTCCTATATCGACATAACCTGAAAGGCCGCTCAGCAAGGAAGAAGCCACTGCTCCAAAACTGCCATAAAAAAGCCAGACTACGGTTTGCAACTGCACATGGGGACAAAGATCATACTTTTTGGAGAAATGTCCTCTGGTCTGATGAAACAAAAATAGAACTGTTTGGCCATAATGACCATCGTTATGTTTGGAGGAAAAAGGGGGTTGCTTGCAAGCCGAAGAATACCATCCCAACCATGAAGCACGGGGGTGGCAGCATCATGCTGTGAGGGTGCTTTGCTGCAGGAGGGACTGGTGCACTTCACTAAATAGATGGCATCATGAGGAAGGCAATTATGTGGATATGTTGAAGCAACATCTCAAGACATCAGTCAGGAAGTTAAAGCTTGGTCGCAAATTGGTCTTCCAAATGGACAATGACCCCAAACATACTTCCAAAGTTGTGGCAAAATGGCTTAAGGACAACAAAGTCAAGGTATTGGAGTGGCCATCACAAAGCCCTGACCTCAATCCTATAGAACATTTGTGGGCAGAACTGAAAAAGTGTGTGCGAGCAAGGAGGCCTACAAACCTGACTCAGTTACACCAGCTCTGTCAGGAGGAATGGGCCAAAATTCACCCAGCTTATTGTGGGAAGCTTGTGGAAGACTACCCGAAACGTTTGACCCAAATTAAACAATTTAAAGGCAATGCTACCAAATACTAATTGAGTGTATGTAAACTTCTGACCCACTGGGAATGTGATGAAAGAAATAAAAGCTGAAATAAATAATTCTCTCTACTATTATTCTGACATTTCACATTCTTAAAATAAAGTGGGGATCCTAACTGACATAAGACAGGGAATTTTTACTTGGATTAAATGTCAGGAATTGTGAAAAACTGAGTTGAAATGTATTTGGCTAAGGTGTATGTAAACTTCCGACTTCAACTGTATGTAAGGCTGTTGACATTACACAAACAACACAATTGTACTAAAAGAAAGACGCCAGATCGGCACACATTCAACAAATCTGATCTAACAAAGTGGATATTCGTCAAATCCGTCATGATTTATGTATTATAACAGGCCCACAATGTGGTTAGTTATATTTTTGGCTGTTTTCGCTGCATAATATTTAGAACTTTTCAAGATATTATATAGATTCAATCCAGACAGGAACTATTATTTTAGCAGGTGACCTAAATCATACATTCCATAAGATAGACAGAGGTAGTAATAAAAAAGGCACATTTAGGGGGTCTCCGAAGAGGCGGACATTTTTTATCTCTACAAATAATTTACAGGACACCTGAAGATTACTATTCCCAACTACAAAATACTATTCCTTTTTTTTATCAAAGTAAGAAAAGATATTCAAGAATTGACTACATTTTTATTTACAAAAATGCACTAAACAATTAAAAAATTTATGATATAGTGATATCGATCATTCTATGACTGTTTTATGTTTAATTACACCAATATAAAATATATTTAGCAACAGAATTTGGAGAATGAACAAAGCGCATCTTCTGGACCCGAAATGTATTAAATACACAAAGGAAAAAATTTAAACCTTTACCATTACAATTTTAGACATAGAGGACAGAGAAAAGCCGACCTGGATATTATTTGGGATGCCTTTAAGGCGTACATTAGGGGAATGATAATCTCATACTCGGTCAAAGTTAAATCTGATTTAGAAATTAAAATTAAGGAAAAAGGAAAATGAATCAATATCTTAGAAAAAGTCCATAAAAAATCTTTACAAGGTAAAGAAGAAAATACAATTTCTGAACTTAAGCAGGAATACAAACTTTTACTTCTGAAGAGAGCCAACGACTACAGGTTAAACTGAAATAAAGCATACTATTTAATGGCAAATAAACCTGGTAAATATCTCACAGCTCTCACAAAACAAATACATGCTAAACCAGTTATAATTTTTAAAGATAAAGTTACAAAAGCAGTAATTAGAAACAACAATGCGATTAATGACCATTTAAAAAGTTTATATGAACATTTATATTAATTAGAATTAAACAATGGTTGAATTGCCTTCTTAGACTCAACAACTTTGAATCAACTATCAGCAGACCAAAAAAATATCACTAAAAACAGAGATCACCCAAGAATAGATATTATATACTGTTAAAACATTAGCAGGAGAAAAGCACCAGGAATGGATGGCTTTCCCATAGAATTCTATTCAATATTTTGGGACAAAGTAGCCCCCCTATTTACACAAATGACAACACACCTCACTCAATTCAGTACTTCCTAGTTCCATGTATCAAACAGATTTTTCAGTTATATTAAAACCAGGAAAATCTAGAGAGTCCCCTGCTGATTATAGACCTATAAGTTGAATACATTGTGACAATAAAATAATAACAAAGCTTATAAGTAATAGAATGGCAAAGGTCTTACCAGACGTGATACATATCAATCCAACAGGGTTTATTAAAAATAGACACAAACAAATACAATAACCATTTTTTATTTTAATACAATACCCCAAAAAACAAGATATAGATTCATCAATAATGTCTGTTGATACGGAAAAGGCTTTTGACAGTCTTGAATGGCCCTTTCTATTCAACATTTTGGAAGCTTTCAACTTTCCAGCTGCAATAATACATTTTCTAAAAATATTGTATAAATGTTGTAAAGCAAAAATATACACAAAAAATACATTATCTGATTAAATTGATTTAGAAAAGGGGCACAATACCGGGATATCCCCTCTCCCCCCTCCTGTTTGCACTGGTAATTGAACTGCTTGCTGAAAGAATTAGACAAGACCCAAACGTAACAGGTATCAGTATTGGTAAACATGAATATAAACTAAACTTATTTGCAGGTGAATGCCTGATATACCTGACCAATATTGAAAACTCAATGCCCCCTTTGCTAAAAAATACTTTCAGAATGCTAAAAAAATCTCAGGTTATAAAATTAAAGTGGAAAAATCAGAAAATAATGGCAATAGGAAAAAGAAAGAGAATAACTCACGATGTACAGCAATCCTTTAAGTGGACCACAAAATATTTAGGATGCTTAAAAAGTGACAACAAAATACAAATATATAATGATAACTTTATTCCTCATTACTCAACGATATGAAAGCAGATCTAATTAAATGGAATAATCTTCCCATAAATCTTACAGGTAGAATAAACCTCTTTAGAATGTTGTATTTATTTTCGGTAATAGCAATTACCCCTTTCGAAGACATTCTTTAAAAAAGTATACTAGGTGATAACAGACTTTATATCAAATGCAATTCATAGAATAAAAAGGAAAGTTTTACATCTTTCTAAGTCTGAGGGTGGTTTTAACCTATATCAACTCCCTACCCAAGGCTTTTACTTGAACATATAGTTAAAGATGCACTATGCAGAAATCGCTCCGCCATTTCATGGTTGCTAAAATTCTAATAGTTTGCCTAATTTCACTTTATGTGACAAAACAAGCAAGTATAGTGTAGAGAATAATTGTACCATCTAAACCCCTGTGAAATATATTTTCCATAACCAAATATATTGTATTTTCAGCTGTTTGAAGCTGGTGTACAAAACAGAAAGTAAAACATTCAAAAATGAAACTTAAGACCGGGAATCATAGAAATAGCGTACATAGAACATATAATAATTATATGTAATATGCCATTTAGCAGACGCTTTTATCCAAAGCGACTTACAGTCATGTGTGCATACATTTTTACGTATGGGTGGTCCCGGGGATTGAACCCACTACCCTGGCATTACAAGCGCCATGCTCTACCAATTGAGCTACAGAGGACCATATCTACTGCTTCTTAGACTTGCTTTCAATGAGAATGACAGATCTATAACTTACATATATATGTGTATTTGGTCAGGTCGCCCAAAAAGTTCTATATTACAGCTTAAATTCACTAGAGAGGAACAATGGGTACATATTGAAGATAGGCATGCTCATCCCCAGAATATTTTTACTTCTATTTTCAATGGATAAAGCAAAGCTTTATCTTCATAGTTAAGAACATTATAACAACATGGAAGAAAATGAAACGTATTCTACAAGAAACAATATCACTCCCTAAAAACATAACCTTATCAAACAATACTTGGATATCTTTTCAGAATTCACAGATAAATTGGTCCACATCGAAAACTAAAGGCATAGAAACTGAAAATGCATTTATTTCCATGACAGAATTAAAAAGTACTTTTGGACTGACCAATGTAGATCGTTTTAAATACATGCAACTTAAAAGTTACATATCACGAAACGTCGATTTGAAATCTTTTGGACATCAGTGCAACCTTGAGGGAATCTTATTTGAGTCAGAAAATGATGTTCATATGATAGGGAAGATACAGTGGGGGGAAAAAGTATTTAGTCAGCCACCAATTGTGCAAGTTCTCCCACTTAAAAAGATGAGAGAGCCCTGTAATTTTCATCATAGGTACACGTCAACTATGACAAACAAATTGAGAAAATAAAATCCAGAAAATCACATTGTAGGATTTTTAATGAATTTATTTGCAAATTATGGTTGAAAATAAGCATTTGGTCACCTACAAACAAGCAAGATTTCTGGCTCTCACAGACCTGTAACTTCTTCTTTAAGAGGCTCCTCTGTCCTCCACTCGTTACCTGTATTAATGGCACCTGTTTGAACTTGTTATCAGTATAAAAGACACCTGTCCACAACCTCAAACAGTCACACTCCAAACTCCACTATGGCCAAGACCAAAGAGCTATTAAAGGACACCAGAAACAAAATTGTAGACCTGCACCAGGCTGGGAAGACTGAATCTGCAATAGGTAAGCAGCTTGGTTTGAAGAAATCAACTGTGGGAGCAATTATTAGGAAATGGAAGACATACAAGACCACTGATAATCTCCCTCGATCTGGGGCTCCACGCAAGATCTCACCCCGTGGGGTCAAAATGATCACAAGAACGGTGAGCAAAAATCCCAGAACCACACGGGGGGACCTAGTGAATGACCTGCAGAGAGCTGTGACCAAAGTAACAAAGCCTACCATCAGTAACACACTACGCCGCCAGGGACTCAAATCATGCAGTGCCAGACGTGTCCCCCTGCTTAAGCCAGTACATGTCCAGGCCCGTCTGAAGTTTGCTAGAGTGCATTTGGATGATCCAGAAGAGGATTGGGAGAATGTCATATGGTCAGATGAAACCAAAATAGAACTTTTTGGTAAAAACTCAACTTGTCGTGTTTGGAGGACAAAGAATGCTGAGTTGCATCCAAAGAACACCATACCTACTGTGAAGCATGGGGGTGGAAACATCATGCTTTGGGGCTGTTTTTCTGCAAAGGGACCAGGACGACTGATCCGTGTAAAGGAAAGAATGAATGGGGCCATGTATCGTGAGATTTTGAGTGAAAACCTCCTTCCATCAGCAAGGGCATTGAAGATGAAACGTGGCTGGGTCTTTCAGCATGACAATGATCCCAAACACACCGCCCGGGCAATGAAGGAGTGGCTTCGTAAGAAGCATTTCAAGGTCCTGGAGTGGCCTAGCCAGTCTCCAGATCTCAACCCCATAGAAAATCTTTGGAGGGAGTTGAAAGTCTGTGTTGCCCAGCGACAGCACATCAAAACATCACTGCTCTAGAGGAGATCTGCATGGAGGAATGGGCCAAAATACCAGCAACAGTGTGTGAAAACCTTGTGAAGACTTACAGAAAACGTTTGACCTGTGTCATTGCCAACAAAGGGTATATAACAAAGTATTGAGAAACTTTTGTTATTGACCAAATACTTATTTTCAACCATCATTTGCAAATAAATTCATTAAAAATCCTACAATGTGATTTTCTGGAAAAAAAATTCTCATTTTGTCTGTCATAGTTGACGTGTACCTATGATGAAAATTACAGGCCTCTCTCATCTTTTTAAGTGGGAGAACTTGCACAATTGGTGGCTGACTAAATACTTTTTTCCCCACTGTATACAAAACCATGCAGAGAGCATATCCGACTGACAATCTCCAAGAAAAAAAACTATTGGATCCAAGACTTGAAAAGAACCGATGTTGACACAAGATGGAGGGAAAGTTGGAGCATACTAACGAAATTAAAGTTAACAAAAAGGTACACTTAATCCAGTATAAACTCATCTATATAATTTGTTATACAAGAGACAAAATTCACAGAATCTACAGGCAGAGTCATGTCTCAAGTGTAAAACTAATAGTGACTCAATAATCAATGCTTTCTGGGAATGTTATAAAGTCCGGAAGTTGTGGGCAGAGCTAGAAAGTTGGTTGTCAGAAGTGTTACAATGTAAATTTACTTTTAATCTGTCTGTCTGTGTCACGAACGTTGAGAGACGGGTCAGACCAAGGTGCAGCGTGAAAAGCGTACATGTTTATTTAACTCAATAAACATAAACAAAACAAGAAACAACGTAACGTGAAGTCCTCAGGCTATAAACATACAAGCCTAATACGGAACAAGATCCCACAACTAAGGTAGGCAAACAGGCTACTTAAGTATGATCCCCAATCAGAGACAACGAGCGACAGCTGTCTCTGATTGGGAATCACACCCGGCCAAACATAGACACACAACCTAGAACTGAAACATAGAAATAGACTAACTAGAACGTAAACATAGAATATAGAAACTCACGCCCTGACCAAACCAACTAAAGACAACAGGCCTCTCACGGCCAGGGCGTGACAGTACCCCCCCCAAAGGTGCGTACTCCAGCCGCACCAACCTGACTCATTAGGGGAGGGTCCGGGTGGGCTTTCAGCCTCGGAGGCGGATCCGGCTCTTCCTCTCTGCCTCCCCGTTGCGCCCCTGGTCTGGTCTGGACCTCGGCGCGATGCTTCCCCTCTCCTTCCTCCCACGATGCACCAAGCCCTGTCTGGACCCTGGTGTGGGAGACCCCGAACCTGGAGAGGTGCTGACGTCTGGACCTGGATCGGCAATCCCCCCACGATGCACCAAGCCCTGTCTGGACCCTGGTGTGGGAGACCTCGAACCTGGAGATGGGCTGACGTCTGGGCCTGGATCGGCAATCCCCCCACTATGCACCAAGCCCTGTCTGGACCCTGGTGTGGGAGGCCCCGACCCTGGAGAGGGGCTGACTTCTGGGTCTGGAGTGGAGCCGCTGAACGGAGCTGAACTGGACCCTGGTGGAGCTGACTGCTCTGACTCCGGAGTGGAGCCGCTGACTGTTGCTGGACCAGGCACCGGTGGAACAGGCCTGGCCGGACTGGGGACACGCACCACTGATCTGGTGCGAGGAGCAGGAATGGGCCGGGCCGGACTGGAGACACGCACCACAGGTCTGGTGCGAGGAGCAGGAACGGGTTGGGCCGGACTGGGGACACGCACCACAGGTCTGGTGCGAGGAGCAGGAACGGGCCGGGCCGGACTGGAGACCCGCACCACAGGTCTGGTGCGAGGAGCAGGAACGGGCCGGGCCGGACTGGAGACCCGCACCACAGGTCTGGTGCGAGGAGCAGGAACGGGTCGTGCCGGACTGGAGACGCGCACCACTGGTTTGGTGCGAGGAGCTGGCACGGACCGTACCGGACTGGATACGTGCACCACTGGGTTGGTGCGGGGAGCAGGTATGGGGCTTACCGGACTGGATACACACACCACTGGTTTGGTGCGGTGAGCAGGTACAGGCCGTACTGGACTGGATACACGCACTAGTGGAGAGGACTGCTCTGGCTCCGGAGTGGAGCCGCTGACCGGAGCTGAACTGGGCACCGGTGGAGCGGACTACTCTGGCTCCGGAGTGGAGCCGCTGACCGGAGCTGGACTTGGCACCGGTGGAGCGGACTGCTCTGGCTCCGGAATGGAGCCGCTGACCGGAGCTGGATCAGGTGCCGATGGAGCGGATTGCTCTGGCTCCGGAGTGGAACCGCTGACCGGAGCTGGACTGGACACCGGTGGAGCGGACTGCTCTGGTTCCGGAGTGGAGCAACCGACCGGAGCTGGATCAGGCACCAGTGGAGCGGTCTGCTCTGGCTCTGGAGTGGAGAAAACCTCCGGACCCGTCTCCATCCCCATTTCTGGAGCAGGACTAAACGGCGTGCCCAGCCTGGGCACCGACGCAGAGGAAATTTCCAGCCTGTAATAGGACTGGTTGCCGGCCCCAGACTGGGCACCGACACGTTTAGGAGCTCCTGCTCCAAAACGGGGCTGTACGTCGTGCCCACCATGGGCACCAACGCAGAAGTGGTTTCCAAACCGGTCGTTGGGATGGTTGCCGGCCCCTGACTGGGCACCGACACGCTAAAGTGCTCCCTGCAGGAGACTGGAGGTCGGGTGAGTTGTGTGGTTGGAGGAGGTGTAGAAACGCCACCTCTCTCCCATCGCTCCAATGTACTCACCACGCACCATTGCGCTGCCGAGCGCCTGGATCCTGCTCGCCTGCCGTTGGATACGTTCCTCGCAAGAACCGGACGGACCGGCTGTACCTGCTGACTCCATTTTAGGTGCGTGTTCCTGTCCTTGAACGGGCCGTGCCGGACTGGGAACACGCACTACTGGTTTGGTGCGAGAAGAAGGCACAGGACATACCGGGCTGGGAACTGCCGTTGGGTATGGACAACTGTTCCAGTCCCTCGCTCTTCGCGCCCAATCCTCCTCCAGTGAGGACTCCTCCGGGAGCCCCCACGAGTTATGGAACAGAAACTCATCGTCGTCGTCATCCTCCGATTCCTCAGTGTAAAACTGTTCCCATTCCTGTTCCCATGGTCGTAGGGACTCCAACTGGAACCCCACCAGGTGCAGTGGTCGGGGCTCCTCTCTCTCGATCCGCAGGTCTTGGAGAACCTCTAAAATAGCGGCCTCCTCCTCACTAGTCAGCCCTTTCCCGGCCTCCTGCTGCCTCGTCGTCCACCCCGTGAGCCCCCCCTCAACATTTTCTTGGGGCTGCTTCTTGGGCTTCCTCGTCGGCCGGCTTCGTTGATGTCGCCGTTGATCCTCTCCTACCCGGGCTTCCTCCTTCATTGCCTTACCGTAACGGACGGCCTCCTCCTCGGTGATTCTCCCCCAACCGAGGAGGACATCTACCAACGTAGCCTCCCGTTGAGTACCAGGCGTTTGCTCCTTCTGGGCACGCTGCTTGGTCCTTCTGCGGTGGGATCTTCTGTCACGAACGTTGAGAGACGGGTCAGACCAAGGTGCAGCGTGAAAAGCGTACATGTTTATTTAACTCAATAAACATAAACAAAACAAGAAACAACGTAACATGAAGTCCTCAGGCTATAAACATACAAGCCTAACACGGAACAAGATCCCACAATTAAGGTAGGCAAACAGGCTACTTAAGTATGATCCCCAATCAGAGACAACGAGCGACAGCTGTCTCTGATTGGGAATCACACCCGGCCAAACTTAGACACACAACCTAGAACTGAAACATAGAAATAGACTAACTAGAACGTAAACATAGAATATAGAACATAGAAACTCACACCCTGACCAAACCAACTAAAGACAACAGGCCTCTCACGGCCAGGGCGTAACAGTCTGCATATTTCAAGACATGGCATATGGGGGTGTAGTAGGATACCCAATGGGCTGGATGATTCTCTTCTCATCACTCATCTTGAAAAAACACATACTAAAAACTTGGAAGTCAATCAATCCGCCATCATTGATACAATGGAAAAATCTGATGATTTATTATTGAAATATTGAAATTGCATGGGCGACCGATACATTTGATTCCATTTGTTTTTCTCGGTCGCCCATGCTATTTCAATATTTCAATAATAAATCATTAGATTTTGCAGGCACTAGGGATGGGCTGTGAGCATGTGGGTCTAGGCAGATGAGATGTAGTTATTGTTTGTGTGTGTCTGTAAATTGTTGTTCATATGTATACGTTTCTTTTTGGAGTGTAAAAAAAGGGGAAGGGGGAGAATTTTTTTAAATAAAAACAAGAAGTTGCCCCTTTTCAGGTTTAGAAGAAGTGACTGCTAAATGCTAACTCCTATTAATATAAACTGGTTAGCATAGCTAGCATACAGAAATCGGTGGTGGTAGTCAAAGTCGTTTTTAACTGTAATGAAGTTGATTAGTGATGATGACATGAACAAGTGTTGGGGTTGACATCCAACAAGCATTATACTCTGATTTTTATCTGAACATAGTGTGAAATACACATATAAACTGTAGCCTAAATGTAGGCTAATTTTGCTGGGGGGCAATGAGACGATTCAGGATCTTTCCCCTACACCCCTTTCCCCCACGCGTTTCCATGGCAATTCCATTGTTTTGGTGGAGTTCAATTGACCTCTTTACCTTCCTATTTCTATGTTGTCACAATGGGAGCTTTAGCATTGTAAACCCTGGGGGCAGTTGGACATTTGAGACAATTAGTTTTGTTTTCTTTGATCATATCAGACATTACCAAGTCTTGTACTGAAAATGTCAAAACAAATTGATTTGAACAAAGCACTTTGGTTCAACCGGTGGATTTTTAATTTAGTTGACATTTTAAATAAATTTACAGAGGAAGATGATCTAATTGAAAAGAAATGTCTATTAAATGATTACCTAGGTTGGTATTCTCCACTCCTCCTCATGAAGCTAATGAAACTAATGTTTTAATTTCTTTAACGTTGTCATTTCAGATGTAATTGGTGCTTGGGTGCCTAGCAGGTTTTCCAATTCAATGTTTGTTTTGTGAATTGTCTAAATAATTTAACACATTAACATGAAACAGTCTACTTTAATGAAAAGCTTCAACTCTCACAGTCTCCTTTTGTATTTCCTTTTCCTTTCTATTAATTTATGTTTATAAGAAGTCAAAGCTGTAGCTACAGCATGTTTATTCATACATTTAAGGTTATTTTATTGATAGTCTTTTGATAGATTTATAATCAATCATCATGGCTGAATATCATGTCAGGTTTGAAGTTGAAAGGCTTGCATTGAGCTAACTGCAGGCGGCTCTCTATCAGATAACAGGGAGAGGAACCACGCCATTCATAGTTGTGGTGTCATAGTGTGTGTATGTGTGTGTGTGAGCGTGTGTGGGTTTGTAAAGTGATTAACACGCTTTGAGCGGGCCGGTGCCTGGAAGAAAAAGTCAACGGGTTTGTGGAATTTTGCTTTGGTGGCACAACTCTGATATGAGGTCACATTGGGCATTACTCATTAGGAGGGAATGCATTGTGTCTGTTTTTAAGACATGGCAGTTGTTCGCATCCGCGCTGCCCGCAGAATGAATGCAGGCCTTAGAAAGTCGACTTGTATTGGCTTCAGTGAACAATGTGAGCAACATAGTTTGTAGGACTTTGAACAGCTGTCTTTATGACATGGATTAGAGGCACCTTAGTGGCTCAGAATTTAGGCATAATACTTCCTATGGGTTGTTGGAAACATTAGTATTAAAAATATAAATTATATTTACTAAATGTTTGTGAGGCCTGAAATTAATGGTGAAATAATTCAATAAAATAAAATTGTGCTTGTTTACATTTAAGTAATTTTAATAGACACTCACCCAGAGCGACTTACAATCAGTTATAACAAAACAAGACATCCCAAGATGAAGTTTTAGTGCAGCTTTATTCTATCAACTGGACTTTCAAATAACCACTCAAAATATGATGTCTATGGAAGTAAGTTGACAGTAGACCATAGACTATAGTAATAGGCACAAAACAAACATCTAAACATAGCTTTTTTTGTACATGTGATTTTCTCTTCATTTGCAATATTTAAATTGGTCATTTGGCAGACGCTCTTATCCAGAGCGACTTACAGGAGCAATTAGGGTTAAGTGCCTTGCACATCGACAGGTTTTTTCACCTAGTCGGCTCGGGGATTAGAACCAGCGACCTTTCGGTTACTGGCACAACGCTCTTAACCACTAAACTACCTGCCGTTTACATGTTATTAGGTTAATATATGTGGGCTTAAACACTTTAGAGTATCCAAATGTAATTCTAGCGTATTTACATTTACATAAAACACTTGATACGAATGAATATTTCTCTCACCTATAAAGACAATTAAATCATCCAAAACCGCATGTCCATTGAGGAAGCATAAGTAAAATATGTATAAAAAGTACAAATATCTTAACACTTGTAAGTCTACCAGACCTAGCAAGCACACTACAGTATTGAATGCATTTAAATATCACACTGCATTTAAATATCAGTAAATCTACAAACATTCAACTACATCTTGCATCAATTGAATCCATATGGTTACACAAAGACACAGTAATACTATCTGCTCTCAGCTAAGTCTTTAAAAAAACTTGGTAACACTTTACTTGACACCTGGTCATAATATAATAATAATATGCCATTTAGCAGACGCTTTTATTCAAAGCGACTTACAGTCATGTGTGCAAACATTTTTACGTATGGGTGGTCCCGGGGATCGAACCCACTACCCTGGCGTTACAAGCGCAGTGCTCTACCAGCTGAGCTACAGAGGACCACTATATAACCCTATCATATGTCATAACAGCTGACATAACTTGTCATAACCTGTTATAATTTGGTCATAACAATGTCATGACACATATATTTAGACCTGTTGTGCCATATATTGAGTTATTCTATGGCTGGTTATGACACCTACATAAGAGTGTCAAAACCCCAAAAACCTACCACACAAGGCAAAACATTCAATTACACCATAGCCTACGTGTCAACAGTATGTTTATGTTAAATATCTATACATATTTTTTTAATTGACCATATTAAATTATCATTGTAATTGTGCACACATTGATGTCAAACATGCACCTACCCCAATGCTCTGTTGATGATGACTGGGATGAATGCAGGAGCAGATTTCAGGAGCAGGACAAGACACCCTCTTTTTGACTGATGACTGATATATGGGCATGTATGTGATAGGCCTATATGGTTTATATGATTATGATGGTTATAATGCTTCTTGACAGTGTTATAAAGTGTATTTTCTTAGTCCAAGTAAAGTGACACAGGATGGTCATAATACTTCATGACAGTGTCATAAAGTATATTTCCTAGAAGTTATTTGAAAAATATTTTAAAAAATACATGACTGTAAAGAACTCATAACAACAACAAAGGATTTAAGAAACAAACTTTAAAACGAAAGGATACTTCTTGGCAGGGAAAAAACAAATGTGGTAGGTTTTGACACTATTATGTAGGTGTCATAACCAGCCAGAAAATAACGCAATATACAGTACCAGTCAAAAGTTTGGACACACCTATCATTCAAGGGTTTTTCTTTATTTTTACTATTTTCTACATTGTAGAATAATAGTGAAGACATCAAAACTATGAAATAACACATATGGAATCATGTAGTAACCAAAAAAGTGTTAAACAAATCAAAATATATTTTATATTTGAGATTCTTCAAATAGACACCCTTTGCCTTGATGACAGCTTTGCACACTCTTGGCATTCGCTCAACCAGCTTCACCTGGAATGCTTTTCCAACAGTCTTGAAGGAGTTCCCACATATGCTGAGCACTTGTTGGCTGCTTTTCCTTCACTCTGCCGTCCGACTCATCCCAAACCATCTCAATTGGGTTGAGGTCGGGGGATTGTGGAGGCCAGGTCATCTGATGCAGCACTCCATCACTCTCCTTCTTGGTCAAATAGCCCTTACACAGCCTGGAGGTGTGTTGGGTGATTGTCCTGTTGAAAAACATATGATAGTCCCACTAAGCCCAAACCAGATGGCATGGCGTATCGCTGCAGAATGCTGTGGTAGCCATGCTGGTTAAGTGTGCCTTGAATTCTAAATAAATCACAGACAGTGTCACCAGCAAAGCACCCCCACACCATAACACCTCCTCCTCCATGCTTTACGGTGGGAACTACACATGCAGAGATCATCCGTTCACCCACACCGCGTCTCACAAAGACACGGCGGTTGGAACCAAAAATCTCAAATTTGGACTCCAGACCAAAGGACACATTTCCACCAGTCTAATGACCATTGCTCGTGTTTCTTGGCCCAAGCAGGTCTCTTCTTATTTGTGTCCGCTAGTAGTGGTTTCTTTGCAGCAATTTGACCATGAAGGCCTGATTCACGCAGTCCCCTGTAAACAGTTGATGTTGAGATGTGTCTGTGACTTGAACTCTGTGAAGCATTTATTTGGGCTGCAATTTCTGAGTCTGGTAACTCTAATGAACTTATCCTCTGCAGCAGAGGTAACTCTGGGTCTTCCATTCCTGTGGCGGTTTTCATGTTAGCCAGTTCCATCATAGCGCTTGATGGTTTTTGCGACTGCACTTGAAGAAACTTTCAAAGTTCTTGAAATGTTCTGGATTGACTGACCTTCATGTCTTAAAGTAATGATGGACTGTCATTTCTCTTTGCTTATTTGAGCTGTTCTTGCCATAATATGGACTTGGTCTTCTACCAAATAGGGCTATCTTCTGTATACCCCGCTACCTTGTCACAACACAACTGATTGGCTCAAACGCATTAAGAAGGAAAGAAATTCCACAAATGAACTTTTAAGAAGGCACACCTGTTAATTGAAATGCATTCCAGGTGACTACCTCATGAAGCTGGTTGAGAGAATGCCAAGAGTGTGCAAAGACACTCAATCAAGGCAAAGGGTGGCTATTTGAAGAATCTCAAATATACAATATATTTTGATTTGTTTAACACTTTTTTGGTTACTACATGATTCCATATGTGTTATTTCTTCACTATTATTATACAATGTAAAAAATAGTAAAAATAAAGAAAAACCCTTGAATGAGTAGGTGTGACCAAACGTTTGACTGGTAGTGTATGTCACAACAGGTATAAATATATGGGTCATTGCAGTGTTATGACCATATTATGACAGGTTATGACAGGTTATTTCAGCTGTTATGACATATTATGACAACCGTGTGGTAACGTGTTATGACACTTGGTGTCAAGTAAACTGTTACCAAAAACTCATAGGAGCGAGCTGAAGCAGTGTTATAATGTGTTGACTGAGACGGTAAAAAGTGTGTGCCATAAGTAGGCTCCTGCAGCGTATAATATGTAATATATAACATCATATTTTTTTCCAGAATTTCCTCACTAAAATCCAATTCATTGGCAACGTCTTAAAATCAGCACTTATTGTCATTGCATGACTTGAAAATGTCCTTCCTTCCTTGAGCATGGCTTTTGCTTGCTCTGTCTATAGGCAAGTGGATGATTTGAACTCATCTGGGACATCACTGTCCAGCTTACAGATGACCTTGTAGATTGCCTTCTTCCAAGAGGGGTCAGAATCTTTAGCAGTTGAAATGGCGCTGAAAAACTCTTGAAGAGTAATTTCAGAAACCTCAAGGAATCTCTCAGGAACCTGTTGGTAGAGGGATCAAACACAATGTTGTGCTTAAAGTCAAGTATCATCATAATCACCTGCACTGGTAGCAACAAAGATCTAAGAGCTTTGATGTTGTGAGTGCAAACCACTACAGTGGATGGTAAGTGTGTTCTCTCATTAATTTACATTACTGGTGCATGTTTTTCAAAAACAGACAGCTTCTTGTTCTCTGTGCTCATAAAACAAATACAATGTCCGAATCATTAGCCTTCTGTGGTGGGATTCTGCTTTGAATTTGAAGCCTTGTTGCCTTGAACTTAACTGTTTGGAAAGAGAGAAAGCACCAAGCTTTCCCAGGAATTTCACTCCGCTCCCAACAAAGATCATCAGATCGAGGCTTGGATGCTGGGACAAGGATCTATCCGGTGCCATTATTTCCCATAGACCAGCTAACAGTCCAGTTGTTGGCATAACTTATTTTTCTTTGCCCTCATCTCCCAACACAAAGCATCCCTGGGAAAGGAATGTCTTGGTCCCAAGGTAAAGAAATTTGTCTCGGCTCTTTCCCACCAAATAGCCTTCTCCCTCGGAATTTACAGCGTCTTTCTCAGCATTCCGCATCAGTAGCAATCTGAGCCTCGCTCAGGCGTACTGGTCCTCTAATCCCGAGTTATTTTAGTGGGATTCTGCGGCTTCCTCTTCCCACAGTTTGATAACGCATCACTCTAGAGTTTAGATAATGGCAGCAAAGGCTGTGAAGCCACAGGTGCAGAGTGACACATGGGTCAGGGCAAGGACACGGTCATATGTGACCACAACCACAGAGGTAGGAGTTAGCTGACCAGACCAAAATCACAGAGGTAGGAGGTAGCTGACCAGCTGACCAGACCAGAACCATAGAGGTAGGAAATAGCTGACCAGACCAGGAACATTTAACACCCAGGTTTCTGTGAGAAGTTCTCTGATATGCTAAAGAAGGTATATTACATTTATATTACATCACACACACAATATATCACATTCATGCCAAAACAACTTTATTGTTTAGCTCACTTTAATACAAATTGTAGTTTCCAATTGTATCTCTCAGGACAAAAAACACAGAATTGGCTGCATAAACTGAGGAGTGCTGATGAAAGCAGAATGAACACACGGTTCCCATACATAAACATAATTCGCTCAATTTACTTTGGAAAGGGAGAATGTTAATGTAATATCTAATCATTTAAAAGTCATGGAAAAACATTGACAAGCTTATATAAAGTATATAGTTACATTGGATACCAGGGGAGGAGCTGACCATATGGTAAGATACAAGTATTTTGACTTACCTGGAAGTCATTGGCTTTGTTGTAGTGCATGTTGAGGGCTCTGAACAGCTCAGAGTCTCTGCTGATGGACATGTCTTTCACATCGGTGACCCCGTCCACTATGGCCTGGCGGGCAAACTTCTCCATCTGGATGTAGTAGAACTCCCGGAAGTTACTGAACCACTTGATGAGCTGAGAGGTGATGCAGCGATTGAACTGGAGACACAAGATCGACAACAAGTTTGAGAAGATGGCCTGATTTTGTCTTTATCAACCAAATTATGATCAACTTGATATCAAGATGTTCGGGAAAAAAACCTATGGGTAAAAACTGTGTCATAGTTATTTTTCATTATTGACTTTCAAATCTAAACTGTGTCGTCGGCAAACTTAATGATGGTGTTGGAGGCACGACTCCAACACCATCATTAAGTTTGCCGATGACACAGTTTAGATTTGAAAGTCAATAATGAAAAATAACTATGACACAGTTTTTACCCATAGGTTTTTTTTCAGAACATCTTGATATCAAGTTGGCCTAATCACCAACAACGATGAGACAGCCTATAGGGAGGAGGTCAGAGACCTGGCCGTGTGGGGCCAGGATAACAACCTCTCCCTCAACGTGATCAAGACAAAGGAGATGATTGTGGACTACAGGGAAAAAAAAGAGGACTGAGCACACCCTCATCCTCATTCTCATCGGGCTGTAGTGGAACAGGTTGAGAGCTTCAAGTTCCTTGGTGTCCACATCACCAACAAACTATCATGGTCCAAACACACCAAGACAGTCGTGAAGACGGCACGACAAAGCCTATTCCCCCTCAGGAGACTGAAAGATTTGGCATGGGTCCTCAGATCCTCAAAAAGTTCTACAGCTGCACCATCGAGAGCATCCTGACTGGTTGCATCACCGCCTGGTATGGCAACTGCTCGGCCTCCGACCGCAAGGCACTACAGTGGGTAATGCGTACGGCCCAGTACATCACTGGGGACAAGCTTCCTGACATCCAGGACCTCTATACCAGGTGGTGTCAGAGGAAGCCCCTAAAAATTGTCAAAGACTCCAGCCACCCTAGTCATAGATAGTTCTTTCTGCTACCGCATGGCAAGCGGTACCGGAGCGCCAAGTCTAGGTCCAAAAAGGCTTCTCAACAGCTTCTACCCCCAAGCCATAAGACTCCTGAACAGCTAATCATGGCTACCTGGACTATTTGCACTTCCCCCCCACCCCACTCCATCCCCCTCTTTTACGCTGCTGCTACTCTGTTTATTATCTATGCATAGTCACTTTAACTCTACCCACATGTACATATTACCTTAATTACCTTGACTAGCCGGTGCCCCCGCACATTGACTCTGTACCGGTACCCCCTTGTATATAGCCTCCCTACTGTTATTTTATTTTACTGCTGCTACTTTTTTATTTTACTTTTTCTTAAAATAACTGCATTGTTGGTTAAGGGCTTGTAAGTAAGCATTTCACTGTAATGTCTACACCTGTTGTATTCAGCCCATGTGGCAAATAAAATTTGATTTGATTTGATTTGAAATATATATCTTCTTTTTTTCTTTTTCTTCTTCCACAAGAGAATACATTTATGTATGCATTGTATATGGATATGTTTCGCGTTAGTCTGTCATTTTATTCAACGTTAATTGCTCTGAACTTTTCCCACCAACTTACTGAATAAAAAAAACATCTGTCAAAGCCGTGTATTTCTAAACTCAGTCTTGACATTAGCCTTCTTATTCTATCTCTTCATCCAGAAAGAAAGAAAAAAAAAACGCCCAAGGGCTGGGCAGGCATCAAAGACGTTTCTTTTCTCTGGTGTTATCGGATGGTGAGAAAGCCGCAGCGCAGTGTAAGGACAGAAGGAAGCTTCCCTCTCAATGACTCTGCCTGATAGGATGGAATCAGACACCAGGATTAGAACTGTCTTTTGTTCAGTGCCACTTCCCACCACAGGGTCGTGGGCAAGGAGGAGACGCAGTAGGCTGCTGGCTGCAGGCCTCCCCCATGACCTTAGGGGTCAGATAGAGTAGTGTGGAGGCCAGGGCCAGACACAGACAGGCTCCAGCAGGACATGTCCCGGCCATGGTGCAAGGAGAGGAGACAGGAGAGGAGACACACAGGGCACACAGACATACAGGATGCTGTGGTTAGGCCCAGTGCTCGCCTCACAGCCTGCCTGCCTGCCTGCCTGCCTGCATGTTTAAAACCTGCCCTGTGTTGACGCCAAATGACAGTAGCTTTATTACAGAGGCTTTTGTCACTCCATTTGCTGACTGGAGTGGCTTTTTAAATAAATAATGCCTCTCTATCTCCCTGGCCTATGCCCCAGGACATGCTACTGGCTTAACAGCTTTGTTTTTCTAAACCATGTATTCTTTTGTTTCCTTCCTCCACCCCACTTCTCATTCTGTCCCAAAAATACATCCACAAGTATTCTGTAGGCAAATATGGTGAACATAGAACAAATAATATTGTGATTGCTTACCTTGACATCTGGAAAGTAGGTTTTCAGCACATTGGAGCTGGGGTAACGGGTGTAGAAGAACATCAGCTTAGCTTTCTTCAGATGGTTGGGGGTTAGACCTTCCTGGATGTGTCAATGTGTTAAGGCCGCAAGTATTGTCAGTCGATCACAATCACAATACAGTTCAAATACAATTTACAAAGTGTTAATGGACTAGAATACTAGGTTGCTTCTGTCTCCAGTTAAAATGCATGACACTAAATAACAGCTCTGCAGTAACCAGGGAGTCAATAATGACCCTACAACATTATGAATTAGATTAGGGATTTTAATTAGTGACTGCGGCTCTTACACACCTAATGCTTAGCAGTGGTGATGGTGATTGTTTGAAAAAATGCTTTGAATAGTAGCTAGTTACTTGATCTTTGAAGACATTTTACAGCTATTTAATTGTATTAAACTAATCAAAGTAATTGCTTGTTTAACATAAAAAATTAAAAATGTCACTGCATAGTATTTTCATAAATTATGTTTTACATCATCCCTCTGAACTGTAAAAGATTAGTAGTTTGGGAGGAACAATTTAGTTTTATTAAATGAAATACATTATGTAACAAATAAAATCATATCTCAATGCAACTTTTCTATGCAACTAGATCTTCAGAGGCCTTTCTCTCTGTAGCCCACAGCCACGCCTTAGCTAATATTTCCTTATCAGCAGGTTACAGCACACCATACATTTATTAGGGAATCCTACCTTGAAATAAGGAAGTTGGAATGAAAGATTGATGAGAAATTGTTCAAAGAGAACCATAGCTCATTGCACAGTAAAGATAAAGCATACCATGAGAGAGAGAGCTGATAATATTCTTCTCCAGATACTTACAACCAAGGACAATGACCACTTCGGACCATGTTAAGGATCTTCACATAGCTTTGAGTTCTTCAGTAGCTGTAATAAATATCACACAGGAACTGCCTTACTACAGTTTACCTGTAATGTCTCTATAACGTATCCGATTTTCAAAAAATGATGAACAGCAGCAGCCAAGGAATATTAGATGTTTTTCTATAACAGTGATTATGGACATAATAAATATTATGCTGCTTATGATCATGTTATTATATTAATAATTATCATTATAGTTAACATAATAATAGAGTTCATTGTGATAAAATGCAGAGTGGTGTGGTTGAAAATACTCTCACTGGATTATATTTCTTAGATTGCTTGTCTCTCTATTTTGCAAAAACATTATTTAGAAAATGTACTCATTCATGTACTTTATAAACATATATATTTTTTTATGGCTGTGTATGTATGCTCAAGAAGACAAGTGTTCTGGTAGGGAGGCACTTCTGCTTTCCACAGGCACTCAGCTCTGACCTTTCAGATACACCCCTATCATACTGATGATAGAGAAATATATTCTGTACCTTTTCAAGTCTGAAAAAAGCACTGTTTCCTGGACAGAAACTGATGCTTTCTCTGCCTTTGAAAATTGGCTTTTGTTCCGGACAATTCTTATCAAAGCCTTGTATTCCTTTTTATTTGTCTTTTTCTAGACTTAAAGTCATTACTCTGCTCAGATTAAAGAAGATGCTATAATTTTCTTTGTGGTTAGCGAGATCAAAGAAAAATGTTTCCTTGAAGTCTGTTTTACTGGAACTGCTCATCCTGCAATGAACCTCAACAAGTCATTGTTCAACTGGGAAGGCAAAACACAGGTAGTTTGAATACTGAGGTACTGGATACTAAGGTATATATCAGATAACAAAATATTACTAAACATTTAGGATTCAGTGTGTATGTAATGCTCTATAGGCCATCTTAGTGGGAAAAAATATAATACAATTTTATTCATACAGCCATTAATTATATCAAATCCTACGCAATTACAGAGGTTAACTGGGCCACTGTGACAGTAAGAGATTTTTCATGCCAGTAAAAGGATATATTGAGAGACATGTAGGAGTTTCTCTCTGCCATGCTCTGCATATCCCCACACTCCATCTTGACGTGAGGAAGACACAGACTGTCCACGGTCACTGGTCCCAGGCCTGATGGGCGAGGGTGGTGGGTCAGGTGGCTGGATGTCACTTTGGACCTCATGGTGATGGCATCCCAGGGCAGCTCCATCGAGTTTGGGGAGGTTCTGTCCATGGATGGGGGCATGCATGGGAGACCTCCGAAGTTAGTGTGTGGCCCGTATTTGAGGAGGTGTTCCAGGATTTGACTGTCATGGAGAGGTGTGCTGTAGTTGAACTGGAATGGAGACTGGTGTAAGGGGTAGGGCCTCTTCACCGTCGGGGTAACTGACCTAAGGGGCGGCTTAAGGACCACTAGAGACAGAGCCTCGGTCTGATCCTCAGGACTGTGAGCCTCACTGCTCTCATAGTACTCCAGAGCCTGGGGTTTGACTGGCTCCTCAGTGTGTGATTGCTCCTGGTTACAGGCTACCTGGCTCTTCCTCTCAGCTCCCATAATGACGTGCTCTGGGGTGTGACACATGCGCTGATGAGGTGACTGGTTGAGTCCCGTGGAGGAGAATTTCTTGAACACCCTATCTACACTCTCACTCACCGCTTTGGAGAGCTCATGCTTCAGAGTCTCCTGTAGGTTCTTGCCTTCCCTTTGATGTGTCAGATAACTTCTGTATGTCTTCACTCTGTCCTTACAGCCCCCTTTAGCACTGTCATGCTTCCTCTCTAACTCCTCATCCATGTTTATACGGAACATGAACCCAGACTCTTTTCTTGGTGTGGTGTCGTCCTTTTCAGCAGTGCTGGCTGTGCCCGTGTCATCTCTGTCTTCACGCTCAGCGTCTTCCTGGTTATAAACCTGCAAGAACTTCTCCTGGAGCTGTCTCAGGAGCCTCTGCATGCTCTGGAGCTGCACCTTCAGCTTGTGGAACTCTTCATCCTTACTACTGCTGCTGCTGCTACTGCTGCCTCTGTTAGCCGGAGCTGTCGCATTGAGACTGTGCTCCTGATGCTGGGGGAGCCTCTGTTTGCGTTTGTTCTCCCTGTAGGCCTCTCTAGCCTCCCTGGTGTCTGACTCAGCCCTTTCAGTGTCCCCATGGAGCCTACTGTTGGGAGACCCTGCCATGCCTCGGATGATGTTCTCCACACGGGCACGCTTGGCCTGGAGGTGATCACTCAGGTGCCTGTCCTCCTTAGGGCTGACCCTGTTCGAGAGGTTCCTGCCTGGGGATGCAGACTCTGCCGCGCTGTCCTTGGACGAGACACTGCTCTGGTCCTCCTGACTGGAGTCAGCCATAGTGGAGCTGGAGACAGCCGATGTGGGTAGGTAGAAGTGGCTTTCGTCCAGAGCCTTCTTGTTGTGGATGTTTTTGCGCAGGAGGTGAGAGATGATGGATCCATTGGAGTATGAGATTAGAGGCTCATCGTACATGTTTCTGCGGAAGCAGGGGATCATGAACTCAGCCTTGTTATCCTCCAGACCGCCGTCACTGGGGTTGTGCATGTTCTGGTCAGGGAGGCTCAGGTTCATGCTCACTGTGGAACCTTTTTACTAGCTGTGTCAGGACACCTTGGAGTGAGTCAGGATGAGATGACTGGATCACAGACTGCTCTAGAAAAGGAAAGGGGGAAAAAGGAATATACCGTAAATCTCTCATTCAGTACACTATCTATAGCACAGCATATCTCTGAACAGTCTAGCACACTTAACAATATTTTTTATTCATATGGTTATGTTTTGGGGAAAGTAGAAAGCACAAGTGCAAGTTAAACATACAAAACATAGAGCAGAGGACTTGCACCAGAACACTTCGGCTATTAAATGTTAGTAGACAGCTCTCCCTCATTTCTCTATTACATGCCACTTAAATTATATTCAACAGAGTTGATTGAATCTATGTCATTTTGGGGGAAACAATAATCTCATCCTTCCATTATGCTTATGACACCTGTGTTAGGAGCTTAAAACAGTGATGTCCACCACCACAGAAAAAAAAACTATTATTTAAAATAGTATAAAATATAATGCAATAGCCTCAAATTTTTTAAACATTACATTTAATCTGGGATCTTATAATGACTACCTCAGCTAACAAAGTTGTTATTACATATTTATAGCATGGAATGTCAAATGACCCTCAGATTTATAAGAGAAATCTCTAAGATCTCAAGGCACAGGGGAGTGCACACTTGTGTCTCCCTTTTATCTTGGGTTGGAGATAGTCAATATGAATGATAAAAAGAATAACAAATGTATACTCATGAAAGGTATTCTTTAATCAGTATATGAAAGGCAAGAAAATAGTCTGAAAAACCACACAAAGGTTCAATGTAAATGTAACTGCCAAAATAATGGAAACACTTGAGTAAATGAGGGATACAAAGTATATTGAAAGCTGGTGCTTCCACACTTGTGGTTCCTGAGTTAATTAAACAATTAACATCCCATCATGCTTAGGGTCATGTATAAAAATACTTGTCAGAGAATTATTTTGGCCATTATTTTGGCTACCATGGCTATGCCCCCATAGGATGACAATGCCCCCATCCACAGGGCACGAGTGGTCACTGAAAGGTTTGATGAGCATGAAAACGATGTAAACCATATGCCATGGCTGTCTCAGTCACCAGATCTCAACCCAATTGAACACTTATGGGAGATTCTGGAGCGGCGCCTGAGACAGCATTTTCCACCACCATTAACAAAACACCAAATTATGGAATTTCTCGTGGAAGAATGGTGTAGCATCCCATCAATATAGTTCCAGACACTTGTAGAATATATGCCAAGGTGCATTGAAGCAGTTCTGGCTCATGGTGGCCCAACGCCCCTTTAAGACACTTTATGTTGGTGTTTCCTTTATTTTGGCAGTTACCTGTATATAATTAAGAGGAAAATAAATAAATTAATCTTTTCATCTCTCAATTGCGTAAAATTGTAGTTTCTTAGTAAGTGGATTTTATTCCGATGTGTGGACCATGTATGCATTGTTTTAAAATCTCTGTAAAAACAATAGGTTAAGTTGGCTAGTAAAAATATATCCTGGTGAAAACATGCATGGTTCGAATTGACCACTTATTCACCTTTAACTACACATTACAAATGACAGACTTTCAGTCTATAAAAACAAAACAATGAATTTGTGTATGAGAGATCCACATTTGATATATTTCTATTTCACCTAGTCCTCACACCATAGATCTCTAGTTTTATATAAGTCCAAAATAACCATAAGCCTAGAGCCAATAACATGAATCATTTTTTTTTCAATAACAATTTATGAGGGGATAAAACACAATAAAAGCTAACTAAAGAGCATCTTCTGACCACTAGGAGGACAAAACAACAGAAAAATAGAAATACTAGGCATCCTTAATAAACAGTGAAGTCATTCATATTCCACATACAGCACATATCCCAGGTGTCATAATTTACAGCACATTCCACATTGTATACCTGGTATATGACTGAAGAGCAGATTGATTTACAGTTTGAAGAAGGATTATTTCATAATTATTTCATCTTCTTTATTTGATGGAAACCCTCCTTGCAACTTTTAGTAAGGCTAGTCTATTTAGTATATAGTAAGGTAAGGCTATCTAATATCTCTTATTCTTTAGGCAACTCATGATAAAAGGTACATTATGAAGTACTTTCCTTTGGATCAATCCTAAACGAGGCAAGATATTCTACCATAATACCAAATAGCCTATACATCAATCTGCATGGAAATGACTAAACTATCCATAAAATTATAATCAATATAATCAATATTAATATGTTTTCACAAGACAAGCATTACAAACTGTTACAGTGCAGCTTGTATCTGTAATGAAAAGTAGTCTATATGTGCTCATTGATGATGAGATAAGTTGAGAGTTCTTGTTTATCAAATGTTTGATCAATTAGCCTACCATCACCATAAAATACCAAATAAACGTGCCTTTATTCACTGAATTATTGATAGAAACAAAAAAAAACGTACAGTATTCAACATTGATGAAATCTTTGAAACTAAGGATTTTACATTTTAGTAATTTAGCAGACGCTCTTATCCAGAGCAACTTACAGTTTTAGTGAGTGCATACATTTTTCATACTGGATGCATCTGAGTTATTTAGGATTGGTTGTCATCATGAGCATGTCCCAAAGTAAAAGAACACAAAGCATGCGGACCTTACCTGTTATGTTGAGTAGAGTCGGGTCGGGTTATACGCAGAGTGATGAGATGAGATGAGTGCGGGAGCGACTGTCAATGTATCAAACAGAAACAGAGGCGTGGCCTCTGAGTTGACTCAAACAACTTGGAAAGTGAAAAGAGACAAGCATATAAAGGATTGTCATTCAAAATAACTCTTCAATGCAAATTAGTTGAGCTCAAGTTAGTTGTTTCATATATCATGTTTTCCCCTAATTTACAACAAATCTATGTAGCGGTCTAAGGCACTACATCTCAGTGCTTGAGGCATTACTACAGACCCCCTGGTTCGATTCCAGGCTGTATCCCAACCGGCGGTGATTGGGAGTCCCATAGGGCGGCACACAATTGGCCCAGCGTCGTCCGAGTTTGGCCGGTGTAGGCCGTCATTGTAAAATAAAATAAAATAAAAATAAAATAAAAATTCTGAGTGGTGAGTTAGAGGACAATTTGCAAGAAAACTGATTATGGAATGGAAAAAAAATCTAGGCTACAATTTGTGGTGAACTCATAGTTTGTTTAGGCACTGACTAGAAGAAATCACATACCATATGTAAAATGTGTGCACGCATTACTGTAAGTCGCTTTGGATAAAAGCGTCTGCTAAATTGAATATCATATGGTCATGTTACCATATTTTAAAAGTTATATTACACATGAATAAACTGTCATAAAAAGACGAATGTATAATCGTTTTATGTAATTATATTTAGCCAAATCTAGATGAATAAATATAAGACATTTTTTTTTTTTATTTCACCTTTATTTAACCAGGTAAGCCAGTTGAGAACAAGTTATCATTTACAACTGCGACCTGGCCAAGATAAAGCAAAGCAGTGCGGTAAAAACAACAACACAGAGTTACATATGGGGTAAACAAAACATAAAGTCAAAAATACAACAGAAAATATATATACATTAAGCTATTTTATTGTAGCTCATTCATTCCCACTCATGCCACTAGCTTTTCCACGGTGAATCCTCTTTGGGACAGACTTTGATCACTCCGATCACTCCACTCTTTAGCTGGTTCCTCCCAGTCCCACACTGCTTCCGCTGGATTTAGCAGTTTTGGGTTTCCACTAGTTACCACAGCCGCAATGTCAAAATGGACTATATCATAAAAATTCATGAAAACAAAAATTAGCAGTGTGGTTAAGGTTAGCGTTAGGTTTAATAAAATCACAAGATACATTTTAGAAATAGGCGGGGTTCATGACTTTGTGGCTGTGGTAACTAGTGACGACCCAGCTTGGTGTGCTGAAGGAGATTCCCTCCCGCGGACAGGTTGCTGTCACTACAGCTACCATGTTATCCCACTCCCGGTGTGTCACCCGGAATTTTGGTCGTTCCATCTCTGTCATTCGTCAGGTAAGCATTATACCATTGGCAAACTTGAGTGTTTTCTGTGATCGCACGGGTAGATTCATCCATGCTGCTGCCAATGCTAACGTTAGCTCGCTAGCTAGAGTGTGGCGCCGCCGGTGCGAGCAGTAGAGGCCATGGTAGGCCTTCTTCGCATTGTCAAGCCAAGGACAGCCTGACACCCTGTTTGGTTCAAACCGATTTTGAATTCTAAAGTAGTCTCTCCCATGTAGCTAATCTGATTTGTTAGCTAACATTTTTGGTTTCACTTGCTAACTTGTTCGTTAGTCAACCAGTGGTTTATTTAGCTAGCTAACTTAGCTAGCTTGCCTCTTGGAAACAATCTGAGGTCATTTGAGAGTTTTGGCTAGCACACATACCAGTAACAATTTGTATAATGATGAAGACTTATATTTAGCCTAGCTAGATACATTTTTATTGAAATTAACTTTACATTGCACATGATGTTCGAATTCCCTCTTCAAAGTTACATCACCCCTCTATTGACTGTCTTAGCAAAAGATAAACAGATCGGTCTGAAGTTGAACTTTCACACACAGATAAGAAAGCCCTCTATTCAATCTATTTTCACTTGGTCATATATTACATTATAGTAGCTAGTTATCCCCTAGTGTAGTAGACCTTATGTCTACATTGTTTCCATGTGTTGAATTCACTGATTGGTCCAACACACATGTATGTTGACCTCCCCCTACCACCACTACACTGACCTTTGACTGGGGAGCTAAAGAACAGTATGTCCCAGTTTGCAATTTCAGAATGTGGGGGAGTGAAAGTTTCACCCCTGCATGTGGACATTGTAAAAACATGGTCCTTGGTAACAAACACCTGTTGTTGATTTTATGCATATTCACCCCCTTGTTTTGGAAGTGGGGAATACAGTCAGTGGCATATGATATGAGCCATTTGAGTACTTCAACTTTTTAAAACTATGTCTGTGAATTCTACTGTAAACCACCTGAACAACATCACATCTGGAGTAGATTATTTTGAATTGTTTAATAAACACTTTATATTGATAGCTAACAGGTTGCTGTTCTCTATGACAGGGAAACAATGTCTTGGCACGGCAGGCTGTGTCAGGTGAGTGTGTTTTGAAACTGCATGTACAGTGCATTCGGAAAGTATTCAGACCCCTTGACTGTTTCCACATTTTGTTACATTACAGCCTTATTCTAAAATTGATTTTTTTTTTTTTTTTTTTTACCTCAATCTACCTACAATACCCCATAATGACAAAGCAAAAACAGGTTTTTAGAGATTTTTGCAAATTTATAAAAGATAAAAAGCAGAAATGTACATTTACATAAGTATTCAGACCCTTTACTCAGTACTTTGTTGAAGCACCTTTGGCAGTGATTACAGCCTCAAGTCTTCTTGGGTATGACGCTACAAGCTTGGCACACCTGTATTTGGGGAGTTTCTCCCATTCCTCTCTGCAGATCCTCTCAAGCTCTGTCAGGTTGGATGGGGAGCGTTGCTGCACAGCTATTTTCAGGTCTCTCCAGAGATGTTAGATCGAGTTCAAGTCAGGGCTCTGGCTGGGCCACTCAAGGATATTCAGAGACTTGTCCCGAAGCAACTCCTGCGTTGTCTTGGCTGTGTGCTTAGGGTCATTGTCCTGTTGGAAGGTGAATCTTCGCCCCAGTCTGAGGTCCTGAGTGCTCTGGAGCAGGTTTTCATCAAGGATCTCTCTGTACTTTGCTCCGTTCATCCTTCCCTCAATCCTGACTAGTCTCCCAGTCCCTGCCGCTGAAAAACATCCCCACAGCATGATGCTGCCACTACCATGCTTCACCGTAGGGATGGTGCCAGGTTTCTTCCAGGCCAAAAAGTTCAATCTTGGTTTCATCAGACCAGAGAATCTTCTTTCTCATGGTCTGAGAGTCTTTAGGGGCCTTTTGGCAAACTCCAAGCGGGCTGTCATGTGCCTTTTACTGAGGAGTGGCTTCCGTCTGACCACTCTACAATAAAGGCCTGATTGGTGGAGTGCTGCAGAGATGGTTGTCCTTCAGGAAGGTTCTCCCATCTCCACAGAGGAACTCTAGAGCTCTGTCCAAGGCCCTTCTCCCCCGATTGCTCAGTTTGGCCGGGCGGGCAGCTCTAGGAAGAGTCTTGGTGGTTCCAAACTTCTTACATTTAAGAATGATGGAGGCCACTGTGTTCTTGGGGACCTTCAATGCTGTAGACATTTTTTGGTACCCTTCCCCAGATCTGTGCCTCGACACAATCCTGTCTCGGAGCTGTATGGACAATTCCTTCAACCTCATGGCTTGGTTTTTGCTCTGATGTGCACTGTAAACTGTGGGACCTTATATAGTCAGGTGTGTGCCTTTCCAAATCATGTCCAATCAATTGAATTTACCACAGGTGGACTCCAATGAAGTTGTAGAAACATCTCAAGGATGATCAATGGAAACAGGATGCACCTGAGCTCAATTTCGAGTCTCATAGCAAAGGGTATGAATACTTATGTAAATAAGGTATTTCTGTTTTTTATTTTTAATACATTTGCAAAAAGATCTAGAAACCTGTTTTCACTTTGTCATTATGGGGTATTGTGTGTAGATTGCTGAGAAAAAAATTATATTTAACCCATTTTAGAACAAGGCTGTAACGTAACAAAATGTGGAAAAAGTCAAGGGGTCTGTATACTTTCTGAAGGCACTGTAAATCACAGTAGTAGAACCCAGCTCTTGCCTGTATGAAGTAGTTTTAGATTCTGCACTAGAAGTGAGTGATTTACTTTTGTCATCTCTGCTGCAGGACTGTCAGCTAGCCGTAGTGTCATAGTCAACAACCCTGCGTAAGTATTATCGATACACCATTGACCTCCGTCTTCTCATTAGAGCATGGCTTCAGCTGTGTTTTAGCCTCGTAATGTGCAGTTGGACTTTCTATATTGACACTGTGTTTATCTGTAGGAAATGCGAAGCCAGGTCCAGCGTCTTCCAAATCAGATACTTCAAGACATCTTCAGCTTGCAGTATGTATCGGCTTCGACTCTTCTCCCTTTATTTGACCCTTGTGATCTGAGCAGTAATGTTATTCTGTATAATACTACAGGAGTTGTATGAAGTCAATATTGTGTGGTCTGTCTTCTAGGGAATGAAGTCATCACAGTAAAGACACCTGCGTTTGCAGAGTCAGTCACAGAGGGGGATGTGAGGTGGGAGAAAGGTACAGTAACTTAGGCTTATTTTGTTTGTGTCTGTTCTTTGGGCTCATTTAGATGTTGGTTGCAGCCGGTAGATATTTCTGTTAGCCACGCTAAATGGAACTCTCTCCTTGCAGCGGTTGGTGACTCTGTCAAAGAGGATGAGGTGGTTTGTGAAATTGAGACGGACAAGGTATGACAGCTCTGGAAGTCTATTGTTTATGGTCACGGAATAACTCACCTTTTGAAATTCAATTTTTACAACAGCCTATATTGTAATAGACTAATAGGGTTGACTGTTTTTT
The DNA here is from genome assembly GCF_020615455.1 of Coregonus clupeaformis. Taxonomy (NCBI): domain Eukaryota; kingdom Metazoa; phylum Chordata; class Actinopteri; order Salmoniformes; family Salmonidae; genus Coregonus; species Coregonus clupeaformis. Next base: position 8,480,166 of record NC_059216.1, read on the forward strand.
TGTTAATAACAGATCTAAGGATAGTTTGTTGTATCATGCATGGTCTGCAATGGTTTGTCTCGCTCCACAGACATCAGTGCAGGTGCCGTCTCCTGCTGCTGGGGTGATTGAGGAGCTGCTGGTCCCTGATGGGGAGAAGGTCGAGGGAGGACAGGCTCTCTTCAAACTCCGAAAAGGAGGTCAGTACCACTGAGTTTACCAGGTATATGGTCGGCACATCCTCCACTGGTCTGACTTGAGTGTGGCATGTTAATGTTGGAGGACCCAATAAAAAATAATAAAAAATCTTCTAAATTCCATCAATTCAAGACACATGGTAGATGTCGTGTTTACGGAGGTATTAGATTATATTTACCTACACAGTAAACAAATGTGCTATTGTCTAGTGTTAATCTTGCCTGATGTGCATTCTTATAACTTTCTCTCCTCAGCTGTTGCTGCCCAAGCTGCAGAGGCTTCAGCAGTAGCAGTAGCAGCCCCTCCACCCCCTGCTGCTGCCACACCTCCCTCCCCTGCTCCCTCTGCAGTGGGACCCATCCCCACCACTATGCCCGCCGTGCCACCCGTGCCAGGAGCTGCCATCTCTGCCACACCAGGTTAATCAATCAATCACATTTACTTATAAAGCCCTTTTTACATCAGCAGATGTCACAAAGTGCTTATACAGAAACCCAGCCTAAAACCCCAATTAGCAAGTAATGCAGATGTAGAAGCACGGTGGCTAGGAAAAACTCCCTAGAAAGGCAGGAACCTAGGAAGAAACCTAGAGAGGAACTAGGCTCTGAGGGGTGGCCAGTCCTCTTCTGGCTGTGCCGGGTGGAGATTATAAGAGTACATGGCCATTAAGGCCAGATCATTCTTCAAGATGTTCAAACATTGTTAAGAGAAGAGAGAGAGAAGGAAATTAGAGGGAGCATACATGCGTTCACACAGGACACCAGGTAAGACAGGAGAATTACACCAGATAGGACAGACTGACCCTAGCTTAAAGGTTGAGACCGAGTCTGCGTCTCTCACATGGATAGGTAGACCATTCCATCAAAATTGAGCTCTATAGGAGAAAGCCCTACCTCCAGCTGTTTGCTTAGAAATTCCAGGGACAATAAGGAGGCCTGAGTCTTGTGACCGTAGCGTACTTCTAGGTATGTCCCGTGTAGCTCAGTTGATAGAGCATGGCGTTTGCAACGCCAGGGTTGTGGGTTCTATTCCCACGGGGGGCCAGTATGAAAATGTATGCACTCACTAAAAAACTGTAAGTCGCTCTGGATAAGAGCGTCTGCTAAATGACTAAAATGTAAATGTATGTACAGCAGGACCAAATCGGAGAGATGGGTAGGAGCAAGTCCATGTAATGCTTTGTAGGTTAGTAGTAAAACCTTGAAATCAGCCCTAGCCTTAACAGGAAACCAGTGGAAAGAGGCTAGCACTGGAATAATATGATCACATTTTTTGGTTCTAGTGAAGATTCTAGCAGCCGTATTTAGCACTAACTGATGTTTATTTAGTGCTTTATCCGGGTAGCCGGAGAGTAGAACATCGCAGTAGTCTAATCTAGAAGTGACAAAAGCATGGAATAGCTTTTTTTTGCAAAAAAAGTTTCAGATTTTTTGCAATGTTGCGAAAATTGAAAAAAGCTGCCATTGAAATGTTCTTGATATGTTCATCAAAAGATAGATCAGGGTCCAGAGTAACGTCGAGGTCCTTCACCGTTTTTTTTTTGACGACTCTACAACCATCAAGATTCATTGTTTAGATCAAACAGCAGATCTCTTTGTTTCTTGGGACCTTGAACTAGCATCTCTGTGTGGTCAAGGTTTTTAAAAGTAAAACAATTCCCACCATCCACTTCCTTATGTCTGAAACACAGGCCTCCAGGTTAGGCAATTTTGGAGCTTAGTCTGTAAGCCGGCCACTCAGTGGACTCAATGTCATGAGAGGTATTTAGCCTGACCTGTGTGCACTGTTGATTATGGAAATGGAATAAATCACTTAGCCCTTGCCTGTTGACAGTGACAATTGCTAATGGATAAATGGAGGTGGTGAGGCATTAACAGCTCCTGTTCCCCTGTCTGTCTGACACAGTTTCAGCCATCAAACCCACTGCTGCCCCAGCCGCTGTTGCAGATGGAGGGGGTAAACCAGCCAGGACAGAGCACAGGGTGAGGCATCATAATCAGGAAATACTGCAGTAAAGGACCTAGATTATTCACAATGGTTGAGATCGTAGGTGGTGTTCGTAGAGTAAACACAAATAATAATAATAAACAGTATATGCTAGTATGCATAGCTGTTGTGGCAGTGTTTTAGTTTTTTTCTTCAGATAAAATATTTTGAGAAATTCTTAAAATAGTTTTTTGTTTTTGGTGTGTATTTTCTATCTCAGGTGAAAATGAACCGTATGCGTCTGAGAATCGCCCAGAGACTGAAGGAAGCCCAGAACACCTGCGCTATGTTGACAACATTTAATGAGGTCGACATGAGGTAGGAAATAACAGAGTAGTTGGCCCTCTAGCTGTATTAACATTATTAGAAAGGAAATGGTTCTTAAGGGAGATGATTACTCATCCACCACATATTAAACATTAGCAGTACACTTTCAGTGAAACAGATTCACTTATATTAATGTATACATTTATATTAGGGATTATATATCTTATCTGGAAATATAAATCATGTATCTAAAATAAATGTCTGAATAAAGTCAGGTCAAAAGTAAAGAAATGCTATACTTATCTATGTTATTCAAGCTGAGGCCATACAGACAATGGTTATAGATTGGAATCTGCTCAATAGGAAAACCTGATCCCCTCTTAAACGATGGAATGTAAATATTTGGTTCTAATGTTGGTGAAAACAAAGATAAGATTTGTTAAAACGGGGGCTTTATTAATTTACAAGGAAATGTTAGTGCCCATGTTTGCCCCCTGTGCTGAAGATGACACTTTGAGGATTTCTTTTCTGTGCAAATGTGGGGTGTCAGCTTTCAGCTATTCAGGGGTTTCTGTGCATCTTAATTGAATTGGCATTGATGGTCTGGAGGAAGACTTCCAGGCCTGGGCTCATCTGGAGCTGAAGGAGCAGCCAGAGCAGGAGGCCAGAGCATCTACTGGGGCCCACAGAGACCTGTGCTCTGAGTGGACGAGCTGCCTCAACCGATATGGGCTTTTATGACAGGCCAATAAGATTTGGAGGGTTTGGAAAGTGAAGATTTTTATCGCTTCTTCTCTCCTTTCTCGGAGAGTGCGTGTCTTGGGAGGGGCTAATGCCGTTAGCGGAGAAACCCTAGAGTTTAAACCGGGTTAGAGACAGGAAAACAAACAATTAAAAAGTGAGATATAAGAGCCCTTCTTCATCATACAGAGGAGAAATGGGCAATGGTGTAACATTAGCAGCCCAGTGTCAATAGCACTCAATCACCATGACCTGGAGAAGCTGAACTTTGACAGAAAAATACAGTGCCTTCGGAAAGTATTCAGACCCCTTGACCTTTTCCACATTTTGATACGTTACAGCCTTATTCTAAAATGGGTTAAATAAATAAAAACTCAGCAATCTACACACAATAACCCATAATGACAAAGTGAAAACAGGCTTTTAGAATTTTTTGCACATTTATTACAATTTAAAAACAAGTCTTATTTACATAAGTATTCATACCCTTTGCTATGAGACTCGAAATTGAGCTCAGGTGCATCCTGTTTCCATTGATCATCCTTGATATGTTTCTACAACTTGATTGGAGTCCACCTGTGGTAAATTCAATTGATTGGAAATTATTTGGAAAGGCACACACCTGTCTATATAAGTTCCCACAGTTCACAGTGCATGTCAGAGCAAAAACCAAGTCATGAGGTCGAAGGAATTGTCCGTAGAGCTCTGAGACAGGATTGGGTCGAGGTACAGATCTGGGGAAGGGTACCAAACAATTCTGCAGCATTGAAAGTCCTCAAGAACACAGTGGCCTCCATCATTCTTAAATGGAAGAAGTGTGGAACCACCAAGACTCTTCCTAGAGCTGGCCGCCCGGCCAAACTGAGCAATTTGGGGAGAAGGGCCTTGGTCAAGGAGGTGACCAAGAACCCAATGGTCACTCTGACAGAGCTGTAGAGTTCCTCTGTGGAGATGGGAGAACCTTCCAGAAGGACAACCATCTCTGTAGCATTCCACCAATCAGTTCTTTATGGTAGAGTGGCCAGACGGAAGCCACTCCTCAGTAAAAGGCACATGACAGCCCGCTTGGAGTTTGCCAAAAGGCACCCAAAGACTCTCAGAAACAAGATTCTCTGGTCTGATGAAACCAATATTGAACTCTTTGGCTTTAATGCCAAGCATCACATCTGGAGGAAACCTGGCACCATCCCTATAGTGAATCATGGAATTGAGGAAAAATGAACGGAGCAAAATATAGAGAGATCCTTGACGAAAACCTGCTCCAGAGTGCTCAGGACCTCAGACTGGGGCAAAGGTTCACCTTCTCAAATCAAATTTTATTTGTCATATGCGCCGAATACAACAGGTGTAGACCTTACTGAAATGCTTACTTACAAGCAATGCAGTTTTAAGAAAAATAAGTGTTAAGTAAAAAATTAAAATAATAAAAGAGCAGCAGTAAAATAACAGTCGCTAGGCTATATACAGGGGGTACCGGTACAGAGTCAATGTGCGGGGGCACAGGTTAGTCGAGGTAATTGAGGTAATATGTACATGTAGGTAGAGTTAAAGTAACTATGCATATATAATAAACAGAGAGTAGTAGCAGCGTAAAAGAGGGGGTGGGGGTGGGGAACAATGCAAATAGTTCGGGTAGCCATTTGATTAGCTGTTCAGGAGTCTTGTGGCTTGGGGGTAGAAGCTGTTAAGAAGCCTTTTGGACCTAGACTTGGCGCTCTGGTACCGCTTGCCGTGCGGTAGCAGAGAGAACAGTCTATGACTAGGGTGGCTGGAGTCTTTGACAATTTCTAGGGCCTTCCTCTGACACCGCCTGGTATAGAGGTCCTGGATGGCAGGAAGCTTTGCCCCAGTGATGTACTGGGCCGTACGCACTACCCTCTGTAGTGCCTTGCGCTCGGAGGCCAAGCAGTTGCCATACCAGGCGGTGATGCAACCAGTCGGGATGCTCTCGATGGTGCAGCTGTAGAATTTTTTGAGGATCTGAGGACCCATGCCAAATCTTTTTAGTCTCCTGAGGGGGAATAGGCTTTGTCGTGCCCTCTTCACGACTGTCTTGGTGTGTTTGGACCATGATAGTTCGTTGGTGATGTGGACACCAAGGAACTTGAAGCTCTCAACCTGTTCCACTACAGCCCCGTCGATGAGAATGGGGGGTGTGCTCAGTCCTCTTTTTTTTCCTGTAGTCCACAATCATCTCCTTTGTCTTGGTCACGTTGAGGGAGAGGTTGTTGTCCTGGCACCACACGGCCAGATCTCTGACCTCCTCCCTATAGGCTGTCTCATCGTTGTCGGTGATCAGGCCTACCACTGTTGTGTCGTCGGCAAACTTAATGATGGTGTTGGAGTCGTGCCTGGCCATGCAGTCATGGGTGAACAGAGAGTACAGGAGGGGACTGAGCACGCACCCCTGAGGGGCCCCCGTGTTGAGGATCAGTGTGGCAGATGTGTTGTTACCTACACTTACCACCTGGGGGCGGCCCGTCAGGAAGTCCAGAATCCAGTTGCAGAGGGAGGTGTTTAGTCCCAGGGTCCTTAGCTTAGTGATGAGATTTGAGGGCACTATGGTGTTGAACACTGAGCTGTAGTCAATGAATAGCATTCTCACGTAGGTGTTCCTTTTGTCCAGGTGGGAAAGGGCAGTGTGGAGTGCAATAGAGATTGCGTCATCTGTGGATCTGTTGGGGCGGTATGCAGATTAGAGTGGCTCTAGGGTTTCTGGGATAATGGTGTTGATGTGAGCCATGACCAGCCTTTCAAAGCACTGCATGGCTACAGACGTGAGTGCTACGTGTCGGTAGTCATTTAGGCAGGTTACCTTAGTGTTCTTGGGCACAGGGACTATGGTGGTCTGCTTGAAACATGTTGGTATTACAGACTCAGTCAGGGACAGGTTGAAAATGTCAGTGAAGACACTTGCCAGTTGGTCAGCGCATACGTCCTGGTAATCCGTCTGGCCCTGCGGCCTTGTGAATGTTGACCTGTTTAAAGTTCTTACTCACATCGGCTACGGAGAGCGTGATCACACAGTCGTCCGGCACAGCTGATGCTTTCATGCATGCTTCAGTGTTGCTTGCCTCGAAGTGAGCATATTAGTAATTTAGCATGTCTGGTAGGCTTGTGTCACTGGGCAGCTCGCGGCTGTGCTTCCCTTTGTAGTCTGTAATAGTTTGCAAGCCCTGCCACGTCCGACGAGCGTCGGAGCCGGTGTATTACGATTCAATCTTAGTCCTGTATTGACTCTTTGCCTGTTTGATGTTTCGTCGGAGGGAATAGCAGGATTTCTCCTTGAAAGCGGCAGCTCTACCCTTTAGCTCAGTGCAGATGTTGCCTGTAATCCATGGCTTCTGGTTGGGGTATGAAGCCAGTGACTGATGTGGTGTACTCCTCAATGCCATCGGAAAAATCCCTGAACATATTCCAGTCTGTGCTAGCAAAACAGTCATGTAGTTTAGCATCTGTGTCATCTGACCACTTCTTTATTGACCGAGTCACTGGTGCTTCCTGCTTTAGTTTTTGCTTGTAAGCAGGAATCAGAAGGATAGAGTTATGGTCAGATTTGCCAAATGGAGGGCGAGGGAGAGCTTTGTACGTGTCTCTGTGTGTGGAGTAAAGGGGGTCTAGAGTTTTTTTCCTCTGGTTGCACATTTAACATGCTGGTAGAAATGAGGTAAAAACGGATTCAAGTTTCCCTGCATTAAAGTCCCAGGCCACTAGGAGTGCCACCTCTGGATGAGTGTTTTCCTGTTTGCTTATGGCCGTATACAGTTCATTGAGTGCGGTCTTAGTGCCAGCATTGGTTTGTGGTGGTAAATAGACAGCTACGAAAAATATAGATAAACTCTCTTGGTTAATAGTGTGGTCTACAGCTCATGAGATACTCTACCTCAGGCGAGCAAAACCTTGAGACTTCCTTAATATTAGATTTCGTGCACCAGCTGTTATTTACAAATATACACAGACTGCCACCCCTTGTCTTACCGGAGGCAGCTGTTCTATCTTGCCGATGCAGTGTATATCCCACCAGCTGTATGTTATCCATGTCATCGTTCAGCCACGACTCGGTGAAACATAAGATATTACAGTTTTTAAATGTCCCGTTGGTAGGCTATACGTGATCTTAGTCTATTTTGTTATCCAATGATTGTACGTTGGCTAATAGGACTGATGGTAGAGGCAGATTAAGCACTCGACGTCTGATCCTTACAAGGCACCCCGACCTACGTCCCCGATATCTGTCTCTTTCTCATGTGAATGACGGGTATTATGGGCCATATCGGGTGTCTGAAGAAAATCCTTTGCGTCCGACTCGTCCAGTACGAGGTGAGTAATCGCTGTCCTGATATCCAGAAGCTATTTTCGGTCATAAGAGACGGTGGCAGAAACATTATGTACAAAATAAGTTAAAAATAACGTGAAAAAATACACACAATAGCACAGTTGGTTAGGAGCCCGTAAAACGGCAGCCATCTCCTTCAGCGCCATTCTGATAACTATCCTAAGCACACAGCCAAGACAACGCAGGAGTGGCTTCGGGACAAGTCTCTGAATGTCCTTGAGTGGCCCAGCCAAAGCCCTGACTTGAACCCAATCAAACATCTCTTGAGAGACCTGAAAATAGATGTGCAGCAATGCTCCCCATCCAATCTGACAGAGCTTGAGATGATCTGCAGAGAGGAATGGGAGAAACTCCCCAAATACAGGTGTGCCAAGCTTGTAGCGTCATACCCAAGAAGACTTGAGGCTGTAATCACTGCCAAAGGTGCTTCAACAAAGTACTGAGTAAAGGGTATGAATACTTATGTAAATGTAATATTTCCGTTTTATTTAATTAATTTTTTTAAATTTCTAAAAACCTGTTTTTGCTTTGTCATTATGGGGTGTTGCGTGTAGATTGATGAGGAGAAAAAATAATTTAATAAATTTTCGAATAAGGCTGTAACGTAACAAAATGTGGAAAAAGTCAAGGGGTCTGAATACTTTCCGAATGCACTGTATGTATTGTTTTTAGGCTTGGTTGAAAAGATTGAGAGAGTAATGCATGTTTGTGCTGTCCATCAATATCAGAGATGTCTATGAAAAATGTATTTCAGTATTGTCGATTTATTTAGTACATATACTGGGTGTTGGTTAGGACAGCAGCATTCTGACTTGGTCTAGTTTCTGTCCACAGCAACATCAGTGAGATGAGGAAGGCCTACAAAGACGCTTTCCTGAAGAAACACAACATCAAGCTGGGCTTCATGTCTGCCTTTGTCAAGGCTTCAGCATACGCTCTGATGGACCAGCCTTCCGTCAACGGAGGTATGCTTTCCTTTACCCAAAGTCACTTTAACTTGTCATATCAATCTGAATATGGCAAAACAAATGTAGCATCCACTGGTATCAGGCGTATTGTGGATAAGAACAAGAACGCAATTTAAGTTTTTGCCTCTTAGATAGACAAACTTCAGAACCACATTGTAGTTATGTACTCCACCAAGGCCTCTCTGGCCTATTTAAACTAGCCACAGCCAAGGAGGTTGTGGCTAAAATTGTCTGTGGGTTTCCCCTCCCACAGACAGAAAAAACACTATATGCTTCAAGGAAGTGAATCATAGAAGCTAAAGCAATATTTAAAGTTAATTAGTTACAGTATTTTAAATGTTTAAAACCTATTTTCACACCTTTTCTCTTTTTAGTAATTGATGACACCACCAAAGAGATTGTGTACAGGGACTACGTAGACATCAGTGTGGCTGTAGCAACACCAAAGGTAATGCCAATGTTTGGCTATTCACTTTTAACACATTTACAACAGGGCTAATATACATGAACCGAAAATCTGAATATCTCATTCATCCTGTCTCCCAGGGCCTGGTGGTGCCTGTGATACGTGGAGTGGAGGGAATGAATTTCACTGACATCGAGAAGACCATCAATGAGCTGGGGGAGAAAGTAGGAGAACAAGGATATGCTCTGTTTCGCTGTACTTTGTTGTGCATTTTCTAAGTTGATGTTGATTGCAGGCCCGTAAGAATGAGCTGGCCGTGGAAGACATGGATGGAGGCACCTTCACCATCAGCAACGGTGGCGTATTTGGATCCATGTTTGGCACGCCCATCATCAACCCTCCGCAGTCTGCCATCCTGGGCATGCATGGCATCTTCGACAGGCCAGTGGCCATCGGGGGCAAGGTGGGTGTTGGCTCTGTTCTGTAGACTTTGAATTACTCCATATATTATACTCATATCTCAGGAGACCCCCTTATCAGATGTGGAATAGAGACAGGAAGCATTATTTGTTTGTCTCTGAAGCTCTTCCTCCTCTGCTGCAGGTGGAGATCCGCCCCATGATGTACGTGGCTCTGACATATGACCATCGGCTCATCGATGGCAGAGAGGCGGTCACCTTCCTGCGTAAGATCAAGGCTGTGGTAGAAGACCCCAGAGTGCTGCTCCTGGACATGTGAGCCAGCCTCTCCGCAGTCACAACAAACCACCCTACCGCCCTTCACACACAGTGGCTATACCCTTCCTCCTGATGACATTTATTGTTGGTTAACTAGACAAAGGGATACTTGAAGAGAGCGAAAGGTGCATTGGACTTATTGCATGGGCTGAAATAGTGAAAGAATTTATGCTAAATGTTCTATATGTCTGGAGATGGAGAGGGTGTTGTACAACTCAAAGCACCATTTGCCATTTTCTACCTACAATAAATATTTGTCAAATAATTGTAATATAAATGGCAAAAAAAATTTGCTTAGTTATGTATTCATTTATTTTTGCTGAGAAAATAACAATTGTAACTTATCATAAGATGGACTGCAAACAGTGAACACTATCGCCTAAGATGTGGTACATGGGACAGGTTTTTATGCTTTGTTACACTGATGAAATCACAGTGGGTCCTTTAAAAAAAAATCTGATTCACGCACACCCTAAGAAAAGTATTTAACAAAATCTTAACCATCTTTTTTGTTGTATACTGTTTACACAGACACTTGCCTTTTTTACAGAATGCTCTCAAAATGACTGATGATAACAATAATTCAGAAACCAGGTGGCTGTTGTGGTTTAAAATAGATGCTGCCAGGGCTTGGAAGCTAAAATAAACATTTAAAAGAAGCATGCCAGTGACAAGCCACTACACAAGTCAGTTTCAAGTTTTAATTTCACATGCTCAAGTCAGGAAGTGGGTAGACTGTCTGAGCTGTGGTAGACATTTCTAGTCATAAAGCTCATGTACAGATGACCAAGCAAAAATGCCCACCATGAGTGTGTTTCAAAGACAAGCGCTGCAACGAAGCATTGCTTCTTTTTATTAACCTCATTGTTGAAGCTGTTTATCACAGCCATTGGCTGACGGTCCAAAAAGTATTTGTGTAGTCAATGTTTGACAATGAAAAACATTTCATGCTTGGTGATAAGGATGATATGCATGGATATACACTGAACAAAAATATAATCGCAACATGCAAGAATTTCAAATATTTTAACATAATCAACCAATTGAAATAAATTCATTAGGTCCTAATCTATGGATTTCACATGACTGGGAATACAGATATGCATCTGTTGGTCACAGATACAGTACCTTTAAAAAAAAGGTACAGGCGTGGATCAGAAAACCAGTCAGTATCTGGTGTGACCACCATTTGCCTCATGCAGTGCAACACATCTCCTTCACATAGAGTTGATCAGGCTGTCGATTGCGCAAACCCACAGTTTCATCAGCTGTCTGGGTGGCTGGTTTCAGACGATCCCGCAGGTGAAGAAGGATGTGGAATTCCTGGGCTGGCATGGTTACACGTATTTTGCGGTTGTGAGGCCGGCTGGTCGTACTGCCAAATTCTCTAAAACAACGTTGGAGGCGGCTTATGGTAGAGAAATTAACATTAAAGTCTCTGGCAACAGCTCTGGTGGACATTCCTGCAGTCAGCATGCCAATTGCACGCTCCCTCAAAACTTAAGACATCTGCGGCATTGTGTTGTGTGACAAAACTGCACATTTTAGAGTGGCCTTTCATTGTCCCCAGCGCAAGGTGCACCTGTGTAATGATCATGCTGTTTAATCAGCTTCTTGATATGTCAGGTGGATGGATTATCTTGGCAAAGGAGAAATGCTCACTAACAGGAATGTTAAATTTAAAAATCACAACATTTGAGAGAGATACGTTTGTGCGTATGGAATATTTCTGGGGGCTTTTATTTCAGCTCATGAAACATGGGACCAACACTTTACATGTTGTGTTTATATTTTTGTTCAGTATATTAATAACAGAAGTACCCCGAAAGTCCGCTGAAAAAGAGTACACTTTAGTCTTTAAAACATCTTGCCCTACCATATGTCAAAAGGCCAGGTGAGGTTTACACTAGCCTCTGTCATTCAAACATGGAGGTTGGTTGTTGCAGGGTTGGCATGTTGGCTGTTTGTCTGCTCCTCTGAATTACACTTCTAATCAATCTAGCATCTTTCTTTGGGAAGTAAGATGCTCAGGAAGTAGAGCCAGAGCTGGTGCTTCAATTATTTTAGCCACAAGGGGGCAGTGGCTAGGTAGTCTACACAGGTAGTCTGTTGGCATGTTAACTCGACAGTGCCTTCCAGGAGACACCATTGAAGAAGGGGTGACACTTGATGTCACTCACACCACCGCCTCCAGAGCCCAAACGATAACCAGCATCAAACTGCAGCAGCTGTGGAACATACAATAGTCACTCATTCAGAAAGATATGAGTTTGTACAATGTGTGTGGCTGTGTGTATCTGTGGTAGCAGGCTAGCAGCAAGTGTTTATATGTTTACGGTACTTAAAGTACAGGCCACATGGGTGTGTAAGGGGACACAGGCCTTACCTCAGTGAGCAGGGAGGCGGCTGCAGTACTCAGGTGGTCTGGGATCAGGAGCTGGGTGTGAGAATGCACCCTGGCTGGGTGGAACTGCCACAGGGGCTGGAGGCACAGGAACAGGCATACAGTTTCATTAAACAACCATGCCTAGATAATGACACCAACAACAGATATACATTATCAACAGGCCTAGTGGGCAGCATTGTCATTAATCTATACAGGTTTGGATTTACTACAGAGATCATGGAAAAACAGATTATTCAATAGAATGTTGTTTACCATTCCAGTAAGAAGTTCAATCAGCAATGCCCCCAGACTCCACCAATCACAAGCCTCTGTGATTTTGGACACACCTCCAATCTCTGTTGGCCAACAACAAACAGAACTTGTTATTCACAGATTTATTAATGGATCAAACAAAATGTCTGACTCTCACCACTAGATGGCACTTTATATCTAGGGTAGGAACCCTATGTGTAACTGTTGTAACATGTGACATTGAAAAAGTGTTTTCACCTGGGGCACAGTACATCTGTTCCATAGCTTTAGAGTTGATTTCTGACTGAACTTCACTCCACTGGCCAAAGAATGTCAGGCAGACCTTTCCTAGTGAGAAACATGACATTATGTCACAATCAAAGTTAGTTGAATTTTCAAGACTCATGCCAAAAACAGAGACCAACAACAGGTTAAAGTGATTTAGGTGACTAACCATTGCTGGTGAGCAGGATATTCTTTGGGTTGAGGTCTCGGCACACCACACCTTGCTGGTGAAGACTTTCCAGGGCCAGGAGGATCTGAGCCCCCAACAGACGCACCTCTGCCTCAGGCAGCCCCCAGCAGCCCTGCCTGGCCTTGTCTTTCCCTCTGGAGGCCTTGCCTGGGAACTTGGGTAGGTGGCACCAGCCATCCACCTCAATGATCTGATCCTCACCCTGTCCATCCGATCCCTCTGACTTTAGGAAAGCATCCATGTCCCCCTTCCGACACTGTGGGGAGGCCCCTGTGGGGTCATGGGTGTTGGGGTAATATAGTGATCCTTTCTCTCGGGGGATGTCCTTACTCACAGGGCTCAGCAGCTCCCAGCCCTCCTCTACCTCCTCCCCTGGCTCTCTGCCAGGAGGCCCCACATGATACTTCACCCCTGTGAGGGCCAGAGAGGTGCCTGGCTGGGTCCCCCGCTGTGTCCCTGTACTGTGACAGTGAGAGACTGAAGGGTGTTGAGAGTTCCCTGAGGATGTCCTCATGAGCTTCAGCTTGTCTACTGTAGAGGGGGACACATCTCTGCCAGGCTGGGAAGTCTCTGTGCCCCTGGTTACTGAGTTTACCTTCTCCTCCTGCCCTCTCCCCTGGTGTGTGTCTGTCACCATGCTCACAGTGTTCTCAAGTTCTCTACCTGAAACACTGTCTTGGTGAGAGCCATTGGTAGTCAAAGTTTCTCTCTCACTAACCTGGCTTTGATTATGGAGGGGTAATTGCAATGTAGTGGGAACATACCTTTTCTGTGAATATAAACTGATAGAATGATTCTTGAAGTTCACTGTTGACCCTGCACCACCAGAAGAGGTCTGAGTTGTTTGAGGTACAGATTTACCTGCAGCTATATTGGAGTCAGTACCAGTCTCTGCATAGGGGGCTGAACTCTCACAGTTACAAGTCAGATCAGCCTTCCACACCATGTCGAAATCCGAACTGGATTCAATTTTTTCTGTTCCAGTGGCCTTCCCAGAGGGCTCAGAGGTGACATCAGGAGCCTGATCGATGCACGGATGACCATAGAGAGCAAGTTTGTCCTGAGTTTTAGAGTGCAAACACTGACTGAGGCCTGTTGGATGGAAATGGGGACTGGTGTCTGTCCTCATTGGCCTAGATAAGTAGGGCTGTGTCGCCGGAGCGTGTGGCGCTACAGACCTGGAATTGTTCTGCAGGCAGCCTGTCTCCTCACAGTAGGAGTGGGTCCTGCAGCTCTCCAGGCGTTGCTGAGCCTCGTGCCAGGATGCAGGGGAGTCTGTGTCTGGGCTCTCCTCGCTCTCCCTCTCCAGGAGAGGGGTTGTCCATGTGCCCCCTCTGTCATTCTGCTGGTAGTCTGAGCTGATGGTAGGGGAGGTATAGCTGTTCTTCAGTTTGATCCTGTGCTGGCTGGGACTGGAGCATTCTGGGTGCTCCTTGGCTCGGTCGTTCCTGACCTTGTGCAGTTTGGAGAAAAGCTTCCCACCTACAGATTATAGAAAAGTCAATACATCAGACAATAGTTGTTTTTCTTCATTTTAATTCAGCTATCTTTTCTACTCTCTATGGCATCCTTGACCCAAAATGGCTGAAGATTGCAGCCATCAGCAAAAAATGAAAACTGTTGGTCCACTGCCTTTGCATGACTATAGGCTAGGTAAGAGCATCAGCTAAATCTCCCATACTGCAGGGCTGGCAGGCAGAACCTGTGTTCAGCTCACCTTGAACATGCTCCAGATGCAGGTACACAGCGTCCTCACTGACATAGTACCTCAGCAGCTTCACCATGAAGGGGACCCCCTGGGGGATGATAGTGGGCTGGTCCCGGCTCTCCCAGCTCGACTTGGGCAGGCTCTGTGAGGACACAGAGAACAACACACATATTACTATGCTGTTATTACCTTTGTCAAAATACAACTTATCACTACTGTAATACAAATTATTTTCAGTCTAGGCTTAATTAAGTCTATGGTTAATTGATCTAAAAACGAATCTCTCTACAAAAGCTTTCACTACCAGTGACTAGATAGATAGCATCTTCTCTGAGACCTACGCCTTAGCCACCCCTGCTACAGCATGTTCCAATAGCAACTCTCTGGTTACAGAAATGGGAGGTGCATTTGCACTAAGAGGGTCAAAGTAGAGGGCTTTTAGCCAGATCAATGGAGAAGGATACTCAGGGAGACAAGGCTGATAGTATTCCCATCAACTGGGCTGCCACAGAATGGCTGGCAGGGATCCAGACAGTACAACAGCCATCTGTGCACTGGATATGCATCTACACAGATATACATTTTACATTTAGCAGACACTCTTATCCAGAACAACTTACAGGAGCAATTAGGGTTTAGTGCCTTGCTCAAGGGCACATCAACAGATTTTTCACCTCGTCGGCTCGGGGATTCAAACCAGCAACCTTTCAGTGACTGGCCCAACGCTCTCAGCCGCTAGGCTCCCTGCACTACATGTGTACTCTGTCATTCTGCCCTGCCACCCTCCCCCCTGACATACTGTATTGGTAGTGTTGAGGCATAAGGACTTACTTTAACAACAAATTTCTCCTTGGTAATCAGGCTTTGGACAATCAGGACCTTGGGGAGAAGACATATTTTATGTTAGTTTAAATAGAGCTGAGAATAAATGGAGTAGTTTGTTATTAGATGGTTATGACAGTTTTGGGACAAATTCATATTTGCAAAGATAAGCATCATGGTTCACTGGATCTATAAGGCATGGTTAATAAAGGGGCAACTACAACCAGGATGTCTGTTCAAAAGATGATCATCAGCTGTAACAAACAGTTCAAGTATACTCCGTCTGGTTGAGAGCAGTGGGTGTAAAAACCTCCCTACCTTATCGATGATCCCCACCACTTTACACATCTCTAGATCCTCCACTGGGGAACTCAGGTGTCTGATTGGCCGGAATCTCAGACTACTGTAACCCTGGTGATAAAAAGAGATTACAGCACAGATGTCAGCAATGTGGACACGTGTTTGTGTTGAATTCACATCAAAGTGCTTCTACTCTGGGATTAGTTACAATCTTAGGACAGATATTAGAATGTTACATAAGAGAGAGGAGGGAGAGAGAGCGCCCAGCCGTCCAGTGCGAGCCACCCTGGCAGATATAATGTGATCTCCCCCCGGTCGGGTGTAGTGTAACAGTTGTAACAGAGGGGATGTTGTGCTGCTCTGTAGCCAACATCCAGAGACTGTTAGCAGCACAGACTGATTACTCTGAAGATGTGACTCCGGCTTTCCCAGAAGGAAATGATTCAGAGTGGTGGACATATAAATAGCATATCAACCAACTCTTCAATAAACAGACTAGACATATAAATCAATACAGGAGTGAAAAGCTGGAAAATGAGTGCCCAGTATCATTGAGTAACACGGATGGTCAGAGCGGGTTGATACCCATTCATAAGATGTGCACAGTATTATGGAATGTTAGTCTTGTCAAGGGAGGGTTTACTGTAAAATGTAATCTTCTTACCCCTAAGTGAGAGTTCCCCTTCCCCAGGTTGTCCTGCAGGTGGGAGATAAAGATTTCCTCTGCCCTCTTTAGATACTGAGTAGTCTTCCTCTTCACTGCCTCCCGGCGCTCCTTGTTAGGGTCAACTGGAAGACAGACCAACCTTAGAGTTCTCTCCCCCTCACACAGAGAGGGAGAGAAACCTCACTCAAATCAACTCACAGGGATTGACATTAAGGGTTGCCCTATTATATAAGAATTCCAGTAGCCTAAAACACATCTTTCTCGTTCCTCCACATTGTTTAACTTAAGTGAATTTATGGCATTTATGCCAGTCAGACAAGCTGAGTCTGCTCTGAGATTTTTTTTACTGATAACAACCAAATACAAAGAATTCCAGTCCTGATCTTTCTGATCCCTCCCCTATGGGGTCTTTGGCCTGGTTTGCTAACTACCACTCTCAAAGAGTGCAGTGTATAAAGTCAGAACATCTACTGTCTCAGCCACTGCCTGTCACCAAGGGAATACCCCAAGGCTCGATCCTAGGCCCCACGCTCTTGTCAATTTACATCAACAATATAGCTCAGGCAGTAGGAAGCTCTCTCATCCATTTACAGTGGGGGAAAAAAGTATTTAGTCAGCCACCAATTGTGCAAGTTCTCCCACTTAAAAAGATGAGAGAGGCCTGTAATTTTCATCGTACACGTCAACTATGACAGACAAATTGAGAGAAAAAAAATCCAGAAAATCACATTGTAGGATTTTTTATGAATTTATTTGCAAATTATGGTGGAAAATAAGTATTTGGTCACCTACAAACAAGCAAGATTTCTGGCTCTCACAGACCTGTAACTTCTTCTTTAAGAGGTTCCTCTGTCCTCCACTCGTTACCTGTATTAATGGCACCTGTTTGAACTTGTTATCAGTATAAAAGACACCTGTCCACAACCTCAAACAGTCACACTCCAAACTCCACTATGGCCAAGACCAAAGAGCTGTCAAAGGACACCAGAAACAAAATTGTAGACCTGCACCAGGCTGGGAAGCCTGAATCTGCAAAAGGTAAGCAGCTTGGTTTGAAGAAATCAACTGTGGGAGCAATTATTAGGAAATGGAAGACATACAAGACCACTGATAATCTCCCTCGATCTGGGGCTCCACGCAAGATCTCACCCCGTGGGGTCAAAATGATCACAAGAACGGTGAGCAAAAATCCCAGAACCACACGGGGGGACCTAGTGAATGACCTGCAGAGAGCTGGGACCAAAGTAACAAAGTCTACCATCAGTAACACACTACGCCGCCAGGGACTCAAATCCTGCAGTGCCAGACGTGTCCCCCTGCTTAAGCCAGTACATGTCCAGGCCCGTCTGAAGTTTGCTAGAGTGCATTTGGATGATCCAGAAGAGGATTGGGAGAATGTCATATGGTCAGATGAAACCAAAATAGAACTTTTTGGTAAAAGCTCAACTCGTCGTGTTTGGAGGACAAAGAATGCTGAGTTGCATCCAAAGAACACCATACCTACTGTGAAGCATGGGGGTGGAAACATCATGCTTTGGGGCTGTTTTTTCTGCAAAGGGACCAGGACGACTGATCCGTGTAAAGGAAAGAATGAATGGGGCCATGTATCGTGAGATTTTGAGTGAAAACCTCCTTCCATCAGCAAGGGCATTGAAGATGAAACGTGGCTGGGTCTTTCAGCATGACAATGATCCCAAACACACCGCCCGGGCAACGAAGGAGTGGCTTCGTAAGAAGCATTTCAAGGTCCTGGAATGGCCTAGCCAGTCTCCAAATCTCAACCCCATAGAAAATCTTTGGAGGGAGTTGAAAGTCTGTGTTGCCCAGCGACAGCCCCAAAACATCACTGCTCTAGAGGAGATCTGCATGGAGGGGCCAAAATACCAGCAACAGTGTGTGAAAACCTTATGAAGACTTACAGAAAACGTTTGACCTGTGTCATTGCCAACAAAGGGTATATAACAAAGTATTGAGAAACTTTTGTTATTGACCAAATACTTATTTTCCACCATAATTTGCAAATAAATTCATAAAAAATCCTACAATGTGATTTTCTGGATTTTTTTTCCTCATCTTGTCTGTCATAGTTGACGTGTACCTATGATGGAAATTACAGGCTTCTCTCATCTTTTTAAGTGGGAGAACTTGCACAATTGGTGGCTGACTAAATACTTTTTTCCCCCACTGTATATGCAGATGATACAGTCTTATACTCAGCTGGCCCCTCCCCGGATTCTGTGTTAAATGCTCTACAACAAAGCTTTCTTAGTGTCCAACAAGCTTTCTCTGCCCTTAACCTTGTTCTGAACACCCCCAAAACAAAGGTCATGTGGTTTGGTAAGAAGAATGCCCCTCTCCCCACCGGTGTGATTACTACCTCTGAGGGTTTAGAGCTTGAGGTAGTCACCTCATACAAGTACTTGGGAGTATGGCTAGACGGTACACTGTCCTTCTCTCAAGACATATCAAAGCTGCAGGCTAAGGTTAAATCTAGACTTGGTTTCCTCTAATCTCTCCTCTTTCACCCCAGCTGCCAAACTAACCCTGATTCAGATGACCGTCCTACCCATGCTAGATTACAGAGACGTAATTGATAGACTGGCAGGTAAGGGTGCTCTCGAGCAGCTAGATGTGCTTTACCATTCGGTAAATCAGATTTGCCACCAATGCTCCTAATAGGA
This sequence comes from Coregonus clupeaformis, assembly GCF_020615455.1. NCBI lineage: Eukaryota > Metazoa > Chordata > Actinopteri > Salmoniformes > Salmonidae > Coregonus > Coregonus clupeaformis. The sequence continues at coordinate 8,499,075 of NC_059216.1, forward strand.
CACATCAATGCACTCTATACTCCTCTGTAAACTGGTCATCTCTGTATACCCGTCGCAAGACCCACTGGTTGATGCTTATTTACAAAACCCTCTTATGCCTCACTACCCCTATCTGAGATACCTACTGCAGCCCACATCCTCCACATACAACACCCTTTCTGCCAGTCACATTCTGTTAAAGGTCCCCTATGCACACACATCCCTGGGTCGCTCCTCTTTCCAGTTCACTGCAGCTAGCGACTGGAACGAGCTGCAAAAAACACTCAAACTGGACAGTTTTATCTCCATCTCTTCATTCAAAGACTCAATCATGGACACTCTTACTGACAGTTATGGCTGCTTCACGTGATGTATTGTTGTCTGTGCCCAATAATGTTTTTACCATGTCTTGTGCTGCTGCCATGTTGTGTTGCTACCATGTTGTTTTCATGTTGGGTTGCTACCTTGCTGTGTTGTCGTGTGTTGCTGCCATGCTATGTTGTTGTCTTGGGTCTCTCTTTATGTAGTGTTGTGTTGTCTCGTTGTGATGTGTGTTTGGTCCTATATTTATATATATATTTTTTTTGTTATCCCTGTCCCCGCAGGAGGCCTTTTGCCTTTTGGTAGGCCGTCATTGTAAATAAGAATTTGTTCTTAACTGACTTGCCTAGTTAAATAAAGGTTAAATAAGAAAAAAGAAAAAAAAGAATGTGTAGGTAAAAGGCCGGCAATACTGGATGGCATTTCTGTGTGTAAATAGCCTATTGCCATTTTCAGGCAGGTGATCATAATCTTCAGGCAACCAAAGAATACTCCTGACTTGCTGGATGGGCAAGTGCCTTTCAGACTTTAATGTCAACCCCTGACTCATATAATTCAAAAGCGTTTGTTTTACCTACTTCACTAAAACAGCAGAGGAAAGAGCAGAATAATATTCAGCATACTTTGCCAGTATGGAAATCTCTCGCTGACCTTGGCTTTCTGACTTCCTGTTTTTCATAGGAATGATTTAATTCTGCTTTTCAATGGATGAATCATGGACGGACAAATCCACATGTTCCTGTTTCATGCCGCGTGACTTGTTCTCACAGTGTTGAGTAGCTGATCTATTCAATATCACCCTAAACAGAACCCTGCATGTTGATAGAATACAGTACAGTAGATTTACCACTATACCTTGAACTCCATTGAGCAGCAGGTCAACCCCATTCTTGTAGTAGCTGAAGGCAGCCTCATAGTCTTCATTGACCTCCCTGTCCAGAGCCATGCGGATCTGCTTGGCTGCCTCCACCAGGTAGTCTCTCTTGGCCATGGCTGTCCTGTCTGTCCTGGCTTGGCTCTGTGGAGGTCCAGACGGACCTAGCAGCCACACAACAGACCTGGTTAAAGGAGTGTACTGTAGGAACGTCCTAGGAGGAATCATAACACGACCAGCCACCGCTAAGACTTTACTCTCTTTAAGGGAAGTTCCAAAGAATAATCCTTATTCTTGTGGTGAATGATTGATCAAATCTCCAGAGGTGGTAACTGCCGAAAACCAAGAGTCAATATTTCTCAGGGCTACAGTAAATCCCTTAACTAGTCACTTGTCTGAGAAAAACATGACAGCAAAGCACAAAACAGAGAGTAATGTGAAAGTAATGTGACCAATAACAGACTGTTTCTGTTCTTCTCCATGCTATCGTTAGATCATAAACATGTGGAGTAAGTTGTCTCACCTTTGCTCCCTGGTCCTGTCAGCAGTGGGACTCATCACTGGCAGCAGTCAGTCGGCTCACTGGGGGGTTATCCTCCTCCACTTGAAGGTTAAAGTCTTTATTGACGAACATGACGATACGAACCTGGGTAATCAGAGAGTTTGGTTCAACTTCAGCAGAGCACAGAAACTGAGTATGAGTGTGCTGCTCCTGTATAATTGGTGATGAATGAACAGACACTGTCAGTGCTGCTGCGGTGGCCGAGGAACGATGACTCGGAGTGCTTAACTGCCTGATGTCCACTCACTCATGTCAGATTAAATACATATAGGAAAGCTGTGGGCAGATCCCTGTTGTCAGAGGACTTATAAATGCTAATGTTTCGCAATACCACAAATGTGCACTATGAAAATGTGCTGATGCCTTACTACAGTACCATTGTGACATGGGGTTAGCTCTGTATACACACCCACACACATACACTCATTATCATCCCTCATACAGTCTGAGGGGGGGAAGTCAAGCCAAGTAGCACTGCAGCACCCTAGTGTGTCTGTCGTTGAGAATCCACACAGCAATAACATGCAGTCAGCCTCCTGCAGTATTCCCATGATACATGCACCAACATCCTTGATACCAATGACAAACATATCATGTGAACATAGAGACAAGCCAGAACACACAAGATTCACAATGGAATAATCACATTTGTTTGTCTCGAATGGATAAATGCTTGCATAATACACACATCATGGTCGCCACACGACAGACAGGGATGCTATAGCATATAATAAGCCACTGATATGAAACACAGCCATCTGCATTCTCTCTCAATCCTCCCTCACACTGCTATTTCAGCATCCCTGATCTGGCCCTCCTTAGAGGGGGAGGCAGGCTAGAATAGATCTAAAAATCAGTGCTGCTGCACACATACACACACACACCACTACATATATACATATATATTCTACCTACCTGATGTGATCAGAGCATGCCCTGGACCCACCGCCCCAGCAGCTGCCTGCATCCTCAGCAGCCGACCTCCCTTCACAGATCTCAGGAAAAGGAGGGCGCTCATCTAGGCTGCCTATTGGCTTGCGATGATGTCACTAAGGGTACCATTTGCCACAAGGCCTTCACTTCCCCCTCCCATGCTGACAGATGCAAGATTTAAAAAGACAGTGCTATCTTTGTCTTGCTGTGTCTCCAGACCTATTTTTCTATTTCAGATAGATTTTGCAATATGTTACAGTATGTTATAGTATAATGTTGTATGAAAATGTGAATGAGTCAATGGATTTGTACAACAATTACCTGAAACCGTAAGAATAAAACAATGTGCATGGTTCATTGTTGTATATGTAGTGGGTGGATGCTATGTGGGTCTCACCCTGCCTGGTTAGTGTAATCTGCTCTGACTTGGTCCTCAGTACCAGATGGAGCCAGCTTCTCGCTGGAGCACAAAGAACAACCCCAGGGGAGGGCTTGCTTACAGAGGAGCTGGGCGGAAGCCCCAGCCTGAGCCAAAGGAGGGGAGAGGGGAGGGGGAAGGGAGGAAAAGGAGAGGCCCAGCCCTTCAGCCCAAAGCTAGGGTGGGAGGGGTCTGATATCATACTGGGGATGGTCATATTGAGGTGCTAGTTATACGGAATGACTCAAATTCGACTGAAAAATAAGGGGTGGGATACCGCACCCCTATACTCTTTCTCATTGGACTGCCCAGGTAATGGGAGGGAATCTGACACAGTGGCTGGGTATTTCTAGTAATGATAATAATGAACATTTTATTTTTCAATTCAATTTCAAATTAACCGAAATAGAACACATAGTTATTTTAATGCTTCAGTTTGATTTTATTTCAGAAATTCAAGGGACGTGATTTTCAAATGCAAGTCAATTATTCAGGCAATGTAATGAATATCTATCTGTTCAACAAAGCCCCATGCTGTCAGAAAGTAATATCAGTCGCATCAATCAAGATACAATAGACCAGAGGGGGAATCTAGTCTTTGTTAAACTTGACACTATAGGACACATAGTAGCCCTTGTTGTACATATAGAGTTTCTGATCAATAGGGTTGTAGTGCAGGTTTATACATCCATCCTGGAACTTCTCCAATGGAATGCTGAGGTAGTTCTCCTGCTCTGTTTTGGTGTCATAAGAGCAGAAGATCTCCTCTGTGTGAACGTGGACTGGTCTGGTAGCATAGAGAACACCACACACCATGAAGGCATTGCCTACCAATGATTTGTACACACCGGTGCTCCATACATCCTCTATACCAAATTCAACCTTGTTTACTTTGGCAATGACCATTTTACCTTTGGATTCATCTGTGGCATATGTTACCCACAGTCCATTCTCATCGGCTGAGAAGTCCATGTTCTGATTGGCTGAGAAACTGTATGAGAATGTTGCATTGGCTTTTTCAATTACTCTGTAGTCATATTTGGATGTGGTCAAATTCAGTTTAGCCATGCTGAATGGGCTGTTTTTCTGTTTTTCTACCTCCTGCATGTAGGCCTCGCTGTACGCTTCATGGTTCTTCTCCATCAGCTCCACCAACACCGTCAGGTTCACTAACCATTCTGCACACAGTCAGCTTGTTCTCATATGTCTCAAACTGGAGGGAAGGATATTTGATATACAGTAAGTACCTTCTAAGTCACATATCATAGGCAAACATAATTATTGTTAAGGAAATAGTCATCAGAACCATTGCTCATTGCAGAATCTATGGCGTACATCAGAGAGTGATAGGCCTTCACACCCACACTGTCACCATCAAAGACACACGTCACAGAATATCTAGACACCTTTTACAACTGTGAGACGTCAGTTATCTTTGACAAACAGATTCTAACTGCTAGGATGTTTTTAGTGCAGGGATGTCATATAATGTTGTGGTGGGTTTTAGAATTTTCACAGATAATTCATGGGTGTGCACTTTGCATCTACACCTGGGAACTTTCCCAGACATAATGAAAAGTACTATGGTCTGAGCAGGATCTTTGCCAACCCTGCCACTAAATGGTATCTTAAATAAAATAGTTCATACTATTGAGCTAAGGCACATCAATTCAACAACTAACAGGATACATTTAAAGATAATCATACCATCTAATTTAGCTGGGTGAGAATAAGGTTTGCATGAAACGTGGCTATGTATACTGGAATAATATTTATTTTGTGGTTATATGTGTAATATATGGAATTATTATTATTATATTTCCCAGTAAAAATATATAACAAAGGGTCAGTGGAGCTGTTACTGCATAGTAAGACACAGCAGCATCAGTCACTTCGATGATTGTGTTTGATTCTGTTGACGTGGAGTTTTATCCACGTGTTTCTTGGTCTTCTTTTTCTTCACTTTGGTGGTTTTGATTTTAGTAGCTGGCTGCTTGGAGTTCAGTGCTGGTCTGGACCTGGTCAGGTGGTTGGCAGTGGGGCTCAGCTTGGTGTGGTCAACATCAGGGTTGGAGTCAGAGAGCATCCCCTGGGCCGAGGAGGGCTTGGATTGGGGGTATCGTGGGGAATCATCCATCAGGTTGGGCTGGGAGTAGGAGCGCATGGTGGGGGAACTGGTGGGCCGTTGGTGGGTGCTGCCCCCTAGCATGGGGAGGTGGACGTGCTCACTGCTCAGGTTTGTGACAGAGTAGCGGCTGCTGTTGGACATGACAATGTGGTGCCAGGAGCTGAGTGGGGTGGCAGAGAAGTGCTGGGGGCCACTGGAGTCCTCCTTGGTGCCGCCTGGGGACATGACCATGGAGCTGCGGGGGGTGTTGGCCTCCACGGCGCTCTGAAAGGTCTTCAGGATACGCTCGCTCTTCTGCTTCTCTTTCTTCTGACGGGACTCCACCTTACGCAGCTGCCGCCGGTGGTCCCGCATCATCTGCTTCCTGGTGTCAGCCAGACCCCTGAGGAGAGACACCAAAGAATGTATTTAATGTGATGATTCACTTAAACTTATTTAATTTCAAGTCAGATGTAAACTTGACTTTCTCAGCTTTTGAAAGGGGAAAACATTGGCATGGCACTACAAGCAATTACACATAGATACGTTTGCCCTACTTCAACACTCTGACCATAAAGGTCTGCTCATGTTTTGTTTGTTGGGCAAACAGATGTGTAGACAGTTTATGACAAGTTTCTGTTCAGTTCTCAGGTTATTGCTGATGTTAGGTGTTTTCTTTACACACCCATAATGGTCTCCCCACTCTGGCAGTTTGTTCTTATGAGAAAAGCCCACCTGTAGTCTACCATCCCTGTCCTTTCACGATCCAGTCTCTGAATCAACTCCTCAATCTGGTATCGATCCAAGGGGATGTTGGATTGCTGTAATGGTTACATAAGAGTAAACAAATAAAGACTATGAGCTGGCCACTGACTTCAAAATAAAGACATTACAAAACCCACTCAGATGAGTACATGTGAGGGTATTCCGGGATATCTTGGAGCATTGGAAATGCATTAGCTCAATAGACCGTGCAAATGTCAGAGACTATGGAATTAGCAATTAGTTTGAGACCTGCACAGCCTTCCTGAAGTCTGCCACAGGCACTCGCATTGTCCCATCTTTATCGATTTTCCGAAAGAAGTCCCAAAGACGCAGCTTCCGTTCATCCAGATAATCCTTCAAAGAAAATAATAGTTGGGACGGGTTTTTTTGTCTTAAAAAATTCCTCCCTATTTCACATCTTGCACTGTCTTTAAAAACAGCCATAAATAGGTCCTAGTTTGTAGAATTAGCTGTAAACAAAAAAAATACACTGCACTGGTATGCAATGATATCACTTGTGATTACTACATTACTACATTTCTAAAATGGTTTCATGAGTAACAGTAGCCTACTACAGTACCTGGATTACTTTCATTGGGTCAAGGCGTTTGGGTGGTTTCTTAGCGATAAAGCCCCCGACTCCTCCATACTGCACCTCCAGACAGGGATGCTCAAGGCACGTCAGATCTAGCAGCTGCACAAAGTTTTCATTCACCAACACATTCTACACACAAACATCAAGTTAACGCTCCAAACCATGGTAAAGTTATAATGCAGGGACCAAAACACTTCTAGTGTACATCAAGAAGAGAACAACAGCGCTCACGGATATGTTGATCTCCTCCAGAGCGGTTTTGGGTGTGTTCTTGACCACAGTGACAAGAGCCAGCGCTCCCTCCACTGTCAGAGAGTTATAAGCCAGCTGCAGGGACACAAAATATATAAAGTCACCCTAGTTTCACACCACACAGGTCAGTGGGTGTGTGCCCTGTCAATCAAGCACCTACCATCAGTACTCTGAGAGTGTCGTTGGCCTCCAGCCCCTTGCACAGCATGCCTACCCCCTCGTTGGTGATGCGGTTGTTGTTGAGGTCCAGGTACACCAGAGTGTTGTTGAATTTCAGTGCCTCTCCTAAAGCCAAGGCCCCCTCATTCCCAAAGCCATTCCAGGACAGGTCCAGGTGTTTCAGGGTCACATTCACCTATGTGAAGAGTAGATATTTTGATCACATACTGTTTTATGAACTTACACCTTAAATGTGGGAATTGGGTTGAGTATGTTTATCCAAACCTTGAGGCCGGCACAGAAAGCCACAGCTCCTTTCATTCGCAGATGGTTCCAGCTCAAGTCTAGTACCTCCAGAGCTTCATTGTTGGCTGTAGGATTACGTCAGTGACAGCAGATGCAAAACACTCACATTGTGCATGATTGTAACCCTAATGACTCCATTTGACTGTATACTCCATGAGACTGCTCAGCCGTAATTAAGTGAAATGGTCCTACCTAACATCTGGCCCAGATGCTCCCCACCTCTCCCACAGAACTGATTGTGGCTCAAGTCCAGCTCTTTTACTCTGTAGTTGTTCTAAAGGGAGAGATATAGCAAGGAGCTAGCTATAGACTCCAATGACAGTAATATCATCAATATGCATGCATGTTTGAATGCCATTTCTATTCACTTACTGCCAGGGCATCTGCAAAACTTTTAGCATTGTCCTCTATGAATCCATTCCCTGTTAAGAAATTGTTTTCATAAAAAGATTCAGAAATAGAGTAGAGAAATATAGTATCTAACAGACTGTTCTTTTTGTTTCCATTTTCAAATCTGTGTGCACTACCTGAAAGTTTGATGGATTTGATGGAAATGTTATCGAGCAACATTTTTGCTATGCACTCAGCGCCTTCAGACTGTAGGTGATTGTTGGACAAATCCTACAAGACAAACAGTGGGCATTTTAATACAGATCTATAATTCCATCATGAAAGCATGACCCGCAAGACTATTATGCCCTCTTGTGGCAGATTCAAATCAAATCAAAGATTGTGTGACGTATCATGTCATAATAATAATAATATGCCATTTAGCAGACGCTTTTATCCAAAGCGACTTACAGTCATGCGTGCATAATTTATTTATTTTTTTGTTTGTTTTTTGTGTATGGGTGGTCCCGGGGATCGAACCCACTACCTTGGCGTTACAAGCGCCGTGCTCTACAAGCTGAGCTACAGAGGACCACATACTCATACTTATCCCACTTCTGAATAAACAGGTTATAGAGATGCAAAAGAGATACCAGATACAATGACTATACCTTCTTACAAAGAGCTGCCTAAAGACCATCTCATACAAACTTACCAGATGCTGAATGGTGAAATTTGCCTTCAACATCTCCACAAGGTATCTGGCTCCCTCAGCCAGCAGGTAGTTGTCTGCCAACTCCAGGTTGGTAATATGCATGTCAGTCTGAGAAAAAACATTGGAACATAAAGAGCGTTCCTTGAAGTTGATTATATGTTAATAGACATCCACCTGACTTACCACCAGGGCGATGGCTAGTGCCTTGCCCCCCGGAGGTCCCAGGCCGTGGTGGTTGAGGTTCATGGTGGAGGTGCCCAGGTTCCGGAGGAAATAGGAGACAGGAACCACCCCGACCAGCTTGCAGGCCTGCAGGTACATCTCAGCAGTCGAAGTGTCCTTACTGGTCTTTTTCATCTCTAACAATTACAAGAAGTGGCGTCACTATCAGACAACCATCAGTGTGAGATACGCATCAAACAAATCAACTTACAATGCAAACAATAACACATTCTAATAACTACTGTGAGCTGATGTGTTTTAATCCATAAAATGTCAATATAATAGCCTATTCACCATCAACCTCCAGGTCTGTATCCCACTCATCCTCCAGGTCTAGGTCTTCTGCAGGGGATGGACTGTCATTATCTGCTAGGCAGAGGGACTCGAGAGATAGGACAGACATCTTCTCTGTTTAACAGTCACAAGCTCCAACTCCAAAACATGTTTGTTGAAATGTTATTTTACTTCCCGTTATGACTGTGGCACTTCCCACATCATGCACTGGTATCTGTGAGGGCTGAGCAACTGTTGCTGCAACAGTGAAATCAAATACCCACCTGTTTTGTCCCAAACTGTAATTCAATCCTAAGGAGACCATGGTGTGTCATAAAAAATTCACCACTCACAGGAAAGGCTAAGAGAAGGCCTATTGAGTATTGTAATTTTGAGTTGATTTTTACCTACAACACAAAAAGACAAATGCTGCATTCACAGATCTAGACCATGGCAATGTTCTACAAATATTCCAACATGTAGCTTTCTTGTTGTTAAACTTGTTGCGTTATTTGTTATTACTATCATCTTGAAGTCTACAGTAAAATGAGAATCTGGCACTGAGGTTGTTGCAGCAGTCACTGTTAGTGCTATCCAGAACCCTTGGGACATCCCTATCCTTAACCATAACCCTTACCTACCCATTTAAAATGTCAACTAGGGACGTCCCAAGGACCCGGGTAGCAAGGACCTTGCATTGAGGTAGGATATGTTGTAGTATGAGTGAACTTAAAGACAAATCATAGCTAGCAGACAAGCCAATTTAGCGACTTTGTCGCTATATTTATCGAGTTTTCAGACCCCTCCAGCGACTTTATATTGGTAAAAGATTCTAGCGACAAATTCAGCTACTTTTCAGGCTGCCTTTGGGGAGTTTTGGGATTCTATGAGATTTTATGCCATTTAGCGACTTTTCCCACTCAATTCTGCCGCAAACGAGAAGCTGTTTGTGTAACAGAAGTTACAGCAATGGCCCACACACAGGCGCAAAAGGGGTGGAATGTGCGGCAGGAGAGGAGGTGAAAACGCTAGGAACGGGGACTGCAGCTGTGCCGCAGCAAGGCAAATTGATGCTGTGACGTCGTCGCGGCAACGGCAAAACGTCATCTAACGACAAATCAAGGAGCCAATAGCGGATCTCACTGTAAAATTGTTGGCAACATTGGGGCAGTCATTAGAGCAGAGCATGATCGGGAGCCTGATATTTTACGGACTTTACCTGTTAACACCGATTAGAAACTGCGTCTTAGGTAAACCACATGCAAACAAGCATTTCAGTAGAAGTTTGAATTTGTAGAGCACGGTTTGAGCACTGTCGTAGTAAATATAATTTGTCGTAGTAAATATAAAATGTTATAGATTGGTCTGACTAAAATGTTGTGCAAAGACCAATTTGTGTTAGGAGCTTGTTTTCAATAAATGCTGTTCCAGGTCAGAGAACAAAGGACAGAGGAGAACACCACCAGATGACCTAGTCTTGCAGGAATGCGATAACAGGACAACACCCCCTCTCCGGCCATAAACCACCAGATACTCCCCACCACTTTCTCTTGACACACACCAATATTTCACTTTCACGCACACTCATTCTCAACTCCTCACGAGTTCCCTGGACACACACAAACATTTCATTTGCGCCCCACTCATTCCACTCCCCTGTCTACTGGTCGGGTGCCAAGGGCAGGGACTCTGCCGTGCACCAATGGGGCATCTGCTCTGGACAGAGCAGACCCGCCTCCTACGCCTCGGGAACCAATCAAGGGACTAGAAGAAGGACCCCTTCCTTTATGTTACATTGTATAAAGTAATGCTGTAAACTCTGTTTATCCATCCTTCTCAACTGTCTCCATAAGAGGCAATTGATTGGGGTCCATGCATGTAGCTTGAGCAGGACAAGATCTCTCTGTTTTAATAAACTGCCTTTTTGCATTAAGCAAATTCCTCTCTGTCTAGCGTCGATGGTTTGTACTCCCTCTCCTTATTATGTGTTCACCAACAGCACATTGTCATTATAGGCTATTGCCTGTACATTTTCGCAAACTGTGCTGGCTAGCCAGTGGTGTAAAATACTTAAGTAAAAATACTTTAAAGTACTACTTAAGTCGTTTTTTGGGGGTATCTGTACTTTACTATTTATATTTTTGATAACTTTTACTCCACTACATTCCTAAAGAAAATAATGTACTTTTTACTCCATACATTTTCCCTGACACCCAAAAGTACTCTTTACAAAAGTACTCGTTACATTTAAAATGCTTAGCAGGACAGGAAAACGGTCAAATTCACGCAATTTTCAAGAGAACATCCCTGGTCATACTGCCTCTGATCTGGCGGACTCACTAAACACAAATGCTTCGTTTGTAAATGATGTCTGAGTTTCTTTTTGTGAATTGAGCTGTATGTTTTTCCCATGTGTAGATCCTGTGTGCATGAGATCCAGGAGAACCACTTTACAGAGCAACTCCATCCTGCCCTTTGTGACATGGGTAGGTCCAAGTTTTTGGCACACTCAAGGCCATTGCAAAATGATACAAGATAGGCTACAGTTGGTAAAATACATGTAATACTGTTTGTATATCAATATTTGTAATTGTGTGGTTCAAACCTCCTTCAAAGCTACACTTGTGTTCACAAGCAGCACCCTGACACCAAGACGGACGGCTGTGTGGTTTGTTAACGCGCGACCACTTCTCCCAGGTGTCAGAGAGCCTGCTGGAGTTCTACAGGCCGGAATGTGAGCTGCTGGACCGAGGCAACGTGGGCATTGACCTGATGCTCCAGCCAATCATCACACAGGGGTCAGAAGTCCATGCCAAGAGCCCGCCCCTCTGTGTGGCCACCACCCACCTGCTGTTCAACTCTAGGAGGGGTGACCTGAAACTGGCCCAGCTGGCCATGCTACTGGCAGAGATCGACTGCATCTTGAGGAACTGCAAGGTGAAGGGAGAGCACTGCAATGTTGTTCTACTTAGGACTCCAACATGCCACTGTACCAACTGATCACTACAATACAGCTTTCCTATCATGGTCTACCTGCCTGGATGGTGAGCACACTACTTCTATGCAGTGGTGTAAAGTACTTAAGTAAAAATACTTGAAAGTAGTAAAGTAGTTTTTTTTTTTTTTAGGGGGGGGTATCTGTAGTTTACTATTTATATTTTTGACAACTTTTACTTCATTACCTTCCTAAAGAAAATAATGTACTTTTTACTCCATACATTGTCCCTGACAACCAAAAGTACTCGTCACATTTTGAATGCTTATCAAGAGAACATCCCTGGTACCTCTGATCTGGCGGACTCACTAAACACACATGCTCTGTTTGTAAATTATGTCTGAATGTGTGTAATTAAAAAAAACAAGAAAATGGTGCCGTCTGGTTTGCCTAATATAAGGAATTTGAAATGATTTATACTTTTACTTTTGATACTTAAGTATATTTTAGTAATTACATTTACCTTTGATACTTAAGTATATTTAACACCAAATACTTTTAGACTTTTACTCAAGTAGTATTTTACTGGGTGACGTTCACTTTTACTTGAGTCATTTTCTATTATTTACTTTTACTCAAGTATGACAATTAGGGAATTTTTTCCACCACTGCTTCTATGGAAAATGGCATGTTGTTGTCAATTTTAAGTTGCTTAATAATGAAACGATGAGTTGGTGTTCAGGCTTCCGTGTTTTGTTTCCTCTGAGTGTCAGATATCAGGTCAATAGGACCTGTCCTACAATATCCATGATAGGGTATTTGCCCCCCTTTGGCCAAGCACCGTAGGCATCGATGACAACTGCCAGTCACGTCAACCCAGAGTGCAGAACCAGGTACGTATGTGTCAGTCTTTATCTGTTTGGACCGTGTCAGTCTTTATCTGTTTGGACCACGTCAGGGTGGATTGTCGGTTGTATATACTACAGATGGCATATACAGACGTGGCAGGCAAGTATATAGAGGGATTTCAAGCTCCCATTATGACAATGGGTCGATACCTCTTCTCACAGACAGCGTGTCTCCATTTAAGTGTTGTGTGATCTGACTCTGGACTCTATATTTGTTCTTCCTGTGTAGGGAACCTGCAGTACAACCATGACTTCCTCAATCAGCTGCGTTTTTGTGAGGCTGTCTGTGTCCGGCCACAGGAACTGGAGCTCATCCCAAGGGTCAATGACAACAACCTGGTAACACACACACACACACACACACACACACACACACAGTAAAACACACTACTACTAAAACACTTAATCTCAACTGTACTCACAGCAGGTGAGATTCCAGAGCACAGTTGTGTAGAGAACAGTTAAAGTGGAACTGATAGCATTTTAACTACTTTGCAGATATGAAACAAACAGACAATCATAATATCAGTCAAAAATACCATATTCCCAGTTTATGCTTCAATACCAACTTTATACGAGTTTTAAAAATAGGTTCTATTTGACTCAAAATTCCATGACGTACAGTAAGGCATTGTTGGCAGAATAGATGGATGCAGTTCAATGCATGATTCATATAATTCACCAATACATTTCTTGGTCATCCAAAAAATATTTATATCAGGTTGTAAATCACAGCTGGGCTGGTACATTGTTTGCTGCCTCCACCCATTCAGGATGCACTGTTTCAGTTTCAATGTCTCAATATTTTGAACAAAAACAGACAATTGTAACTAAGGCTGGGAATGTTAATACAATCAAACTAGCAACAGCAATGATCACAAGTCAGTCATAACGGGGCTAATAGGCTAGTGCACGTGTCAAACAAGGCGTGACACATTTCAATTCATTTTGGCCCGCTTCCATACTGCCCGCGACGCGCTGCACTACAAGTCACAAGCGAGAATAAATGAGTCAACAGTTGAGTCATCTACTTTATGAAATTACAGCCTGATGTGCTCACGTCGGGGAATTCAATTTCAATTGCGCTGCTTTTGTGTGTCCCATTTACAGCGGAGGGAAAGTGTACAGATATGCCACAGTCCTAGCTAGGCTACTAAAATGTTGCACTCTGGCTTCGGATTTTAAAGCTTGACAATGAATAACCAAAAAACTAAACCTGCAACAAAACACTATGCAAAGGAGAAACATGTAGGCTTATTACAGCAACATTTGAGCAGTAGGCTGGCTGCTCAACTACCTCATCCCTATATTGTTATTTATTTTGCTCATTTGCACCCCAGTATCTCTATTTGCACATCATCTCTTGCACATCTATCATTCCAGTGTTAATACTAATTGTAATTATTTTGCACTATGGCCTATTTATTGCCTTACCTGCATAACTTGCTACATTTGCACACACTGTATATATATTTTCTATTTTCTGTTGTATTTTTGACTTTATGTTTACCCCATATGTAACTCTGTGTTGTTGTTTTTATCGCACTGCTTTGCTTTATCTTGGCCAGGTCGCAGTTGTAAATGAGAACTTGTTCTCAACTGGCTTACCTGGTTAAATAAAAATACAATAAAAAATTAAGAGTGCACCATACAACAATGCTGCATTCAACCGCATCGGTGATCCATGCAGTGCAAAGAAATTAAAAACATGTTTCAAGTTTAAATGTTACAACAACCTATAGCTACATTTTTGTTATTTTGAGTTATTAAATACTTGTTGATTATAGTCGCAGCATATTATGCACATCTGCAAGCATAGCAGCAAAGGCTGGACAAATATTATTTATCTATTTTGTTTAATATGTTAAAATGCTATATACAGCATCCTATGTACGTACGTGGACATTATAAAGGGCCATATTTTTTTCAATTTGGGTCGCAGTTGCATGTTTTTTTGTAAAAACAAACCGGCTATGTCTGGCCCGCAAATTCGTTGTGTTTTTTCAATATGGTCTGTGCGCTGATTGAGCTTGACACCCCTGGGCTATGGTATCGATTTATTTAGCGAGCTAAAAACACAGAACCTAATGTTAGCTGGGAGGATGTCATGTCATTGGGGGAGTGGGTGAGTGACTGACTTTTTCACCTCATATCGTTTTCCGGTGGCTACAGCTAGAGATTGCGGTGTAATTTGGTTAGCTAGCAAGAAATGTGAATCACTTTGCTAGCTAGCTATGCTGAACTTGAACGACTGTTATCCACAGTTATGTATTTGGCATCAATCAAATGGGCGGGCAGAAAGGCAAGTTCACATTCAGTTGTCAAAACGTCGTTGAAGCATGCATTGGCAGGCAAACTGCAGAAGGATGAGTAGGCTACTATTCCCCATCGTTTATCAGTGCAATTCTGATGGCCAACTAGCTGAAAAAAGTTTGAGAGGGTTTATCTAATAATGTTCCTCTTTTAGATTTGAGCTCATCTTGCTCTGGCTAGCATTAGTTGTTGATCTTGTTGTTGTTGATGTGCATAGGAAACCTAGGGAGAGAGAGCCTACCTTTACATGGTTGTTTGATCAATAGGGCCGTGAAGTTCTCAAATGTAAGAGGACTCCTGTGGTATTTACATATTTGCAGAAATCCATTAATGTGTATTTTGTGGCTTTTGGTGAATGCATTCTAATCTAAAGTCGCGGTGTTGCTTCTGCCTGTAAACACACAGTCCAGTTCAAAGTGAATGATGGCAGGCCCGTGTGGCAAATGGCTTATTTGCATATAGGCCTACTGTAGCTCTGATTGGCTATGGCGCACCGGTCTGCATAGACTCTGGTGGTCTTGGACAAGACAGATGCTTTTATTAGGTTTTATTTACTGCAGTGTCTATTAATTTTCCAAACGCACGGTCGCTTTCCCACTCTATATTGTTCTAGAATTTTCACAAATGCCTTACTATACATAATTCCCAAACATTCTATGAACTTATGAAAACTTTATCTAAGTGCTCGCTTGTCAGATAAATTTTTTTTTAATGTGTAAAATTCTTCTTGGGGGTGTACAGTATATGAACAGATTTTAATAGGACTTCATGTTGCTAAAATGCTGTCAGTTCCACTTTAGTAATGACTTCTGTATGTTACTCTTTCACTTATTTCCAATAGATCCTGAGGACAAGCATCCTTCTGCATCAAGGTCAGCTTTTGATTTTTTTCCAAAGGGCCACATTTTTGCCCCTTGCTATGTTTATATTTATATCACAGTCCTGAATACATGTTAAATGTAATAACATTGTCCATGTCCTTCCTCATGTTCAGACAGACTATCTCCCACTACCTAAACCTGCGGTCAGCCTACGGACACTTCATCCCTGGAACAGACTGAGCTGAGGTGGCCACCATGCACTCTGAGGATGGAGCTACGGTCGACTACATCTTCTACTCTCCAAGGCGTGGCAATTCTGGTGCTGATCAGAAAGGTAAGGGGCATGTATCCAAAATAATTATATAAATAGCCTTTGATATTGACCTCCAGTCTATTTAGTATATAGAGAAAGAAGAATTGAGCTATGGCTTACCAAAAAAGTTGTTTCAGGTGGAGGTCAACGGCAGAGCGGAGGTTTGAAGCTGCTCCCTCCTATTAGAGGAGGATCTCTGGTCAATTAAGAGTTTACCCAATGAAATGTTCCCTTCGGACCACCTCAGTCTCCTGGCCAGGTTCCAGCTGGACCCTGTGTGATTTGGGCTGTCTGTGGTCAATTAATAAATCAGGAGGACCGAAGTCAAGCATTTAAAAAATGTTGTTCAAACTGTACATGATTTGCCCATGGTGTGATTCCATGTTTAAAAGTTAATAATTGTACTTAATTGGTTTCTTGGGCTCACAGGGTTGTTTCCTACCTGAAGAAAAACGACTCATCCCAATGTCCAGGGGGGATGGGATGTCCTCTGAAGAATCATTTTTGTTTACATGAATAGAGAGAAAAAACTAACCAAGGTTAAATTCAGTTAAGAGTTGGAATTTATTTGACAAATTCTCTTACTGTTGAGATTTGAATGCATGAAGCGTATAGATTTTAAAAGTTGATATTTTGTTTGGGGATTTAGTTTACTCAGTTTGTTCACAATCTGCTACACTTGTAAATTAGAATATTCACACCTTTACAGACTGTGTTTGATGATGTGGTGTGTTTTGTCCCTTATGGGCCAGTCATTGTTTTCTTTTTCAAAATGGTAGAAATATTGAATAAATATTTTCCAGATAACAACATCAGTTTGGCAGTCTTTTTGGGAAGATCTACATCCTCTCCTGTCTATCCTGGCTGAGATTATGTTAAAGGTCCAGTGCAGTCAAAAATGTGATTTTCCTGTGTTTCATATACACCAGTTTATTAGGTACACCCATCTAGTACCAGGTCGGACCCCCCTATGCCTCCAGAACAACCTGAATTATTCGGGCATGGTAACGTTGCTCATTTGATATCAAGGGACCTAACATGTGCCAGGAGAACATTCCCCACACCATTACACCACCGCCACCAGCCTGTACTGTTGACACCAGGCAGGATGGGGCCATGGACTCAAGTTGCTTACGCCAAATCCTGACTCTGCCATCAGCATAACGCAACAGGAAACGGGATTCGTCGGACCAGGCAATATTTTCCACTCCTCAATTGTCCAGTGTTGGGGATCGTGTGCCCACTGGAGCCGCTTCTTCTTGTTTTTAACTGATAGGAGTGGAACTCAGTGTGGGAACCGGTGCGCCTGGCACCGACGATCATACCACGTTCAAAGTCGCTTAGGTCATTCGTCTTGCCCATTCTAACGTTCAATCAAACAATAACTGAATGCCTCGATGCCTTTCTGCCTGCTTTTATGCCTGCCTGCGCGAACCATTTTTGTGAATGGGGTGGTGTACCTAATAAACTGTGTATATTTCCACATTGAGGTTATACTGTGAAATTGTGAAAATGATAATGCCCTTTTAGTGTAAGAGCTGACATTTTTGCCTGTTTAGGTGGGATGGAGTGTTGGCCTGCCAGGTGGCATCACCAGGCTGTAAATTAGTTCATAGATAGACCATAAGAAAGAGTTCCAAACCTCTCTGCCAAAAACAGCTGGTTTTCAGTTTTCCCCTCCCAGGCAGTCCTAGCAAAATGCTTGCTTGAGAAATTGCTCTTTGCTAAGAAGCTATTTTTGACCATTGAAAACAAACACAGTAAGGTACTGAGATAAAACCGGCTGCATTGGACCTTTAAGATTGTGACCTGAATGTTGGCAGTGTCCCACTAATATGGGAGATCTCTCACTCCAGCGAGGCACTGTCTGTAAGGGAGAAGATGTGTGGCTGGCTGAGGCATGAATGAATTATTCATTCAGATTGCAGGGAGGGAGCGTTCATGCATGATAGGGCACAGTCGGGGCTTCTGTGTGTGTACACTGCAGTCTAGAGCAGTGGTTCCCAAACTGTGGGGGGTGCGAGGGGTCGGCAGGGGGGTGTTGGGGTATGCACAAGGTGCATCATCAGTTCCTCTTGTCATGTTAGTCATTGCATACCTTAGAGAGCTACCGTATTTATAACTTGTCCGAAAAATCCAGATCAACTAGCCCATGTCAGCTAATGTATTTTTATTTAGTTTTTTTTAGCCCATAGATACAGTGGGGGAAAAAAGTATTTAGTCAGCCACCAATTGTGCAAGTTCTCCCACTTAAAAAGATGAGAGGCCTGTAATTTTCATCATAGGTACACGTCAACTATGACAGACAAAATGAGGAAAAAACCCCCAGAAAATCACATTGTAGGATTTTTAATGAATTTATTTGCAAATTATGGTGGAAAATAAGTATTTGGTCAATAACAAAAGTTTCTCAATACTTTGTTATATACCCTTTGTTGGCAATGACACAGGTCAAACGTTTTCTGTAAGTCTTCACAAGGTTTTCACACACTGTTGCTGGTATTTTGGCCCATTCCTCCATGCAGATCTCCTCTAGAGCAGTGATGTTTTGGGGCTGTCGCTGGGCAACACAGACTTTCAACTCCCTCCAAAGATTTTATATGGGGTTGAGATCTGGAGACTGGCTAGGCCACTCCAGGACCTTGAAATGCTTCTTACGAAGCCACTCCTTCGTTGCCCGGGCGGTGTGTTTGGGATCATTGTCATGCTGAAAGACCCAGCCACATTTCATCTTCAATGCCCTTGCTGATGGAAGGAGGTTTTCACTCAAAATCTCACGATACATGGCCCCATTCATTCTTTCCTTTACACGGATCAGTCGTCCTGGTCCCTTTGCAGAAAAACAGCCCCAAAGCATGATGTTTCCACCCCCATGCTTCACAGTAGGTATGGTGTTCTTTGGATGCAACTCAGCATTCTTTGTCCTCCAAACACGACGAGTTGAGTTTTTACCAAAAAGTTATATTTTGGTTTCATCTGACCATATGACATTCTCCCAATCCTCTTCTGGATCATCCAAATGCACTCTAGCAAACTTCAGACGGGCCTGGACATGTACTGGCTTAAGCAGGGGGACACGTCAAGCACTGCATGATTTAAGTCCCTGGCGGCGTAGTGTGTTACTGATGGTAGGCTTTGTTACTTTGGTCCCAGCTCTCTGCAGGTCATTCACTAGGTCCCCCCGTGTGGTTCTGGGATTTTTGCTCACTGTTCTTGTGATCATTTTGACCCCACAGGGTGAGATCTTGCATGGAGCCCCAGATCGAGGGAGATTATCAGTGGACTTGTATGTCTTCCATTTCCTAATAATTGCTCCCACAGTTGATTTCTTCAAACCAAGCTGCTTACCTATTGCATATTCAGTCTTCCCAGCCTGGTGCAGGTCTACAATTTTGTTTCTGGTGTCCTTTGACAGCTCTTTGGTCTTGGCCATAGTGGAGTTTGGATTGTGACTGTTTGAGGTTGTGGACAGGTGTCTTTTATACTGATAACAAGTTCAAACAGGTGCCATTAATACAGGTAACGGGTGGAGGACAGAGGAGCCTCTTAAAGAAGAAGTTACAGGTCTGTGAGAGACAGAAATCTTGCTTGTTTGTAGGTGACCAAATACTTGTTTGTAGGTGACCAAATACTTATTTTCCACCATAATTTGCAGATAAATTCATTAAAAATCCTACAATGTGATTTTCTGGATTTTTTTTTCTCAATTTGTCTGTCATAGTTGACGTGTACCTATGATGAAAATTACAGGCCTCTCTCATCTTTTTAAGTGGGAGAACTTGCACAATTGGTGGCTGACTAAATACTTTTTTCCCCCACTGTATTGTTGTAATTTTTTTGTCACTCAAATATCACAGGAATACACATTAGACATGGCAAAATTTATAGAATTGCAAGAAAATTAGCTTTAAAACTGCAACATTTTATTTGCAACCAATTACAAAATGTGTAGAATTGTAGAAAATAAGCTTTAAACCTGCAAAAGTCTCACGGGATGTTCCCCAATGCTGGAAGGAGGACCCCGAGTGAAAAGGTTTGGGAACCCCTGGTCTAGAGGACCAGCTAACGGACTCCTGTCACCACTAAGACCTCCAGTTATATCTCACTGGAATGACACAATGTCAAGGTCTGACACTTTTTATTTTTTATTTTTATTTCACCTTTATTTAACCAGGTAAACCAGTTGAGAACAAGTTCTCATTTACAACTGCGACCTGGCCAAGATAAAGCAAAGCAGTGCGATAAAAACAACAACACAGAGTTACATATGGGGTAAAACAAAACAAAGTCAAAAATACAACAGAAATAAATATATCTACAGTGTGTGCAAATGTAGCAAGTTATGGAGGTAAGGCAATAAATAGGCTATAGTGCAAAATAATTACAATTAGTATTAACACTGGAATGATAGATGTGCAAGAGATGATGTGCAAATAGAGATACTGGGGTACAAATGAGCAAAATAAATAACAATATAGGGATGAGGTAGTTGGGCGGGCTAATTTCAGATGGGCTGTGTACAGGTGCAGTGATCGGTAAGGTGCTCTGACAACTGATGCTTAAAGTTAGTGAGGGAGATAAGTGTCTCCAGCTTCAGAGATTTTTGCAATTTGTTCCAGTCATTGGCAGCAGAGAACTGGAAGGAATGGCGGCCAAAGGAGGTGTTGGCTTTGGGGATGACCAGTGAGATATACCTGCTGGAGCGCATACTACGGGTGGGTGTTGCCATGGTGACCAATGAGCTAAGATAAGGCGGGGATTTGCCTAGCAGTGATTTATAGATGGCCTGGAGCCAGTGGGTTTGGCGACGAATATGTAGTGAGGACCAGCCAACAAGAGCGTACAGGTCACAGTGGTGGGTAGTATATGGGGCTTTGGAGACAAAACGGATGGCACTGTGATAGACTACATCCAATTTGCTGAGTAGAGTGTTGGAGGCTATTTTGTAAATGACATCGCTGAAGTCAAGGATCGGTAGGATAGTCAGTTTTACGAGGGCATGTTTGGCAGCATGAGTGAAGGAGGCTTTGTTGCGAAATAGGAAACCGATTCTAGATTTAACTTTGGATTGGAGATTCTTAATGTGAGTCTGGAAGGAGAGTTTACAGTCTAACCAGACACCTAGATATTTGTAGTTGTCCACATACTCTAGGTCAGACCCGTCGAGAGTAGTGATTCTAGTCACTTAAGCTTAACTACAATAAATCAGTAGATGTTTTCTCTACCAGGACTTCCAGGGAAGTATTTTCTGTATCTCATTATAATCAATCACTGAAAGAGTTATAAACATCAGTTCATATGAGTAGAATAAATACCTTGGGCATGGTGTTCCGAGTGTAGTAATTCAGTTCCTGGATTTACCTTGAAACCTGTAGAGGAGTTGGACTGTGCTGCTCAAACAGAGATTCCCCCTGTGGCACCAAACACACCCGCTGAGGAGAAATGGGTCAGTAGGTTTTTAAAAGTAGGCCACTATTCCTTCTGTCTTTTAATTTCATAAAGAGTGCTAAGGAGATAAGGTGGGGGAGGTACTACTGGGATCTACTTTCAGATAAGACGGGAGTTATGTTTTGGCTCCCGCAGTGCCTTCATATCTTTGAAATCACTCTCCATCATTCTTTCCACTGAACATTACCAACATCACCCCCACTTAACAAACTGACTTCAACATCAGCTGTGATTCCTTAAAGCACTTGCACCATACTTCTTAAAACACATTTCACACGCCATACCTACATTATGTTCATTCAGCTATAACTTACACTAACAGGAGCTATTTTGTAAGAGAACAGTCACCAGTACTCATGTGCTGTATGAGAGCTCTCAAAGTCTTGCCATCTCTCCCTGGTCTGAACACAAAACAGTACCTCATGTATGGATTTCCCCTGTTAAAGAGAGGCTGGGTGTTCAGGAGAGCAGAAACCATGGCAGTCCTCTGTGCTCCTATGATATGATGAAATATGTCAGGTTGGCAGCAATTCATTAGTTAAGCCTTGTTAGCCGATTGCAGTGCTGTCAGGTAGACTATCCATCCAGTGAGGCTTCCATTAGACTTAATTGATTATGTGCAGCAGGATCCCTAGGTGTCAGTACAGTGCACTGCAGACACAGCCAGCACAGTACAAAAATAATAATAATTGCTGAATGGGAAAAGAGGTAGGATAATCACTCAATGTTACACCATTTGTTTTCAACAAATCTAGTCAAATACCAGTTGCTTGTTTATTTCAGTTTCAAGTGTCACAAAGCCGTACAGGTGATTTCTGGTTACAATATTTCTTGTTATTCCACCTTAGATAAAATCTCAGTGATGTCATCACACATCATCTTTGCACTAAGGAACAAAAACACTAAATTGCAGTGAAAAATAGTAAATAAAAACCCAGCTGTGATTTACAGTTAAGGATGTCTTGAAGCCCAAAATGGGCTAGGAGTTCTCACAGTGTACCAGCAGGCAACAGAGAAGATACAGAAAATGTTATTCTAATTAGTGTAGCTGCAACCAGATGTCTTTGTTCATTGTCTTATAAATGTATAGTCCCCCAGTGCACAGATCCTCAGTATGGGATTTGTATTAAGGTTTCTTTGTAGACAATCAAAGGTGGAAATGTTTGTTGCTCGTCGTCTATTCTTTGTATTGTCCGTCGCTGTGTGGCAGAGGTCTTTCAGATGAGTGCACACTGTGCCCAATTTGGACTCTTGGTTGGCATGTAGACTGGCAGTGTGCCCTCCATGTCCTCAGCACCCTGTTTAATTACTGTATTCATTGATTTTAGCTCTACATTTGATCCATTGTTGCATTCTGTAGATCTCTTAATGTAGCTGAAGCTCTAATAAACTCACAGCCATCTGACCCATGACATAAATCAGCTAAATCAACACAACAGATGAATTTATTTCTAAATCAATAGAAAGTCTTACTACGTGATAAAAGGTAATTCACCTTTTGGTGCAAGACAACAACCTCTTTGTTTATGGTGTCGAAATGAAGGAGGACTCAAGGAATCCCAACCAATCAATGTGCTCTGTGGTAATATTTTCAAAAATGGTGCAGACTCCAATTTCTCAAGTGCTCTGGCCTAAATGTCATTTAAAAATGCAGATGAGAATATTGTAAACAAATCTCTTTGCACCTTTAATAAAAATGGTAAATATTAAATATAGCTAGACAACCACACTAAGGCTATGTGTTAAGATAATAAGAATAATGTTATTTATACTGTACGAAGGCTAAAATATATCAGACAATGTCAATATAAAAAGTAACTGCTGCCTTCAAAATGTCTCAATTTCCTCAAAAATAAGGTCAAACCATATCAGCTGCAACTTCACCATTCGCTCTGAGTTGCACAGTCATTTTGTGAGAGTGTGAGATTTTGTCTTGTGAGTGACCATAGAATTCAAAAATTCTGTTGACCACTTTCTCTTACTATCCTAAAACATATCACACTTCTCATGCTTTGAAAGGTTTAAATAGACTACTGTACACTGAATTACCCCATATTCAATCACATGCATCATCTCCATAGCGGAACACACAAACACAGGGTAAGGTGTAAATAGCTCAGTTTACCGGCTATTTGGGATAGAGTAGATGGATTGTATAGTGTATTTTCCTAGTGAAATTGAAAAAACTATTCACCCAGTAATACTCGTTTTCTTTATCACTGTCCATTAAAATGTTCATAAAAGGCACAAAGTAAGTGGATCGCAAACTAGTCACTACAAAGCAGTTACTGTCCAGCAGAGCTAAAAGGTTAAAGGTTCAATGTATTTACACACTTACAGTACGACATGGAGACACAGATTGCACATAATCCTCAAAATAATTGTTATTCTTAATAACTGATTGACAACATGGATCTCTTCTATGATATGTCCAATTGCACAACTTTACACGTTAAGAAATAAGCCAAATGTAATATTGCATATTAACAAAACCCTGCATCTTTATAAACATGATCAATGCCTGTTTGACCCTTAAATGCTGTCTGAACCAATCCTATTGTAGAATGTACTACACTACCAAGCTTCTGGCTTTACAAAAGCCTGGTAGCAACAAAGAACCACAGGGCAGATGAATGGCCCATGCCACGATTTTGGAAAGAAGTTGCGGGGGACTTAATCTATTTTTCAAAGAGATCTTGTGAATAGGCCAAACAGTTAGGCCCGTTAATTGAAATGGATTTGGCTGTGTAAAACAAGTGTTTGATATCCCCTAAATTGAGCATTGTGAGAACTTAGAATTATAGGCTTTTAACTTACATTTAGTCAATAATCAGTTATTGACCTGGCCATGCTCTGTACAGTATACCCCACATTTATTGAATGCAAAATACCCTAAATTAATTGCTTACACAGTACAAACCTATTTCGAATATGAACACAAAAGCCCATTCCCCAGAACTAACCTTTTGTTGGACAGAACCCTACCATTCTACGGTCTTGTTTTGCAGGATGATTTTATGAAGTGAAATCTTCCTCACACTCGAATCTGATATCCATTCATGTCTGGAGGTGACTTCGGATCAAGAACTTTCTTCTCTCCTGATGGACTGTACACCCCCCAAAAAAGAAAAAAAGATATGACTTCTCATGACACAGATTAAAACTGAAAGATTACTGTTCAGAGATTCCTCTTGGACTATGTCATAGGACATCTAGCCTCTAGCGCTTGTTCAGATCAGTGCAGAGCACTCTCCACTACAGCTAGCACCTTGTTTATTGACCTAATGAGTATTTACTGTGCTGTCAGAGAGACTATAGTGAGACTAAGCATCTCCTGATATCTGACTACAGTGCACAATCAGCATTACCGTCTCTCGATGCGGCTGTTCCTGCGCATGGGGCTGCCCGGGTTACGGAGGGGCGAGCCCATGTTACTCTTCCTGTCTTTGGTGGGCGAAGGGGGCGCAGCCTTCCCAATCTGAAAGACAATCACACAGTTCTGTTTACCTCACATTAACAACAAGGGGCAATACAAACAAGAGGTACACAAACAGTTATGGTCATTTCCTCTGTACAGACTAAGGAGAAGTGCAGTTCAAGTAAGACTCCAATTACTAAACATTTGTCTTTCAAAATACAGCACATCAATAAATGCAGAGTAGCGAGGTGGAAGGAAAGTCAGTAGCAAACAAACACTGATCATCAGCTTTCAATTACTTAGAGTAGTCCTAAGGTGAGCTGCTCAATGAGAGGCCCTAACGTGCTGAAGGAGGCACAGTGATGATGGTAAAATCCTCCATCTTTAATGTGATTGTGAGTCCAGCTCTATAAAAGATCAGCCATTGATTGATAGAGGCAGCCATACGTGACGCACAACCGAGCAGAGCAAAGCCATCCCATTAGTTATATTATACACAGGGCCCTGCATTAAGGATCCTTTCATTACTGTTTGGGATGATAGCGCATGAGAGATCATCATTTGCGGATGATAGCTCCTGAAATGGCAGGTCAACTCCATGTCATCATGCATGATGAGACAGAGGGTCAAAAGGAGTCAGAATCTCAGAGTAAGAGGGGCTTTCCATCTGCTCAGGATGGATTCACATTCAAATTCCCCTGGTGCTTTACCCTCACATGAATCAGAAACATATGGCGCTCAGATGTATCCCAATTTAATTTGACACTAATCTAAATTCTGTACTGGTACTGTAGAAGTCTACTAGGAGTTCAGTGCCAGTTGGATCGAACGCAATCACTAGAATCCTCTAATTAGGAAGCTGACAGGTTTGTTTCATGGATCCCTAACATGGTTTAGTTCATGGACATTTTTCCATCTCAGTCCCCAGATGTGTGCACATGTCCTGCCCTAGTTCTATACATCCAATCACATTCCTGCAGTCTCTAACACAGGGTCTCTGTGTACCTTAAGCCTCATGTCCCGGGTGTGTCTCTCCAGCTCTCTCCGCAGCTCCTCCTTGGTCAGCTTATCCACATCTAGGATGGAGTGTTTCCAGTCTATCTGCTCCACACTGTGGGGGTCATGGGACACATACTGACCAATCTTCACCTTCCTCAGGGTATGCCAGTAGCCCCTGTAGGCCCCCTCAAACTCCTGCACCAGGTCAGCCAGCGTGCGGAACTCCAGGGGTTTGAACATGAGGTCCTCCCGCCGGCTGATGCCCAGCGCCCCGAAGCGGCCCCCGCTGTGCACCCCCAGCACAATGTGGCAGAAGTGGTTCCCTGAGAACTGCGTCTTAAAGCTGAGGGGGAAGCGCTCCACACCCGGCATGCTGTTGGTAAGGTAACTGGGACAGGTAAGGTCAAGGACATCGAAAAACCTTATTATCACTAACCCTGGTTGCATGCTCCAATTGGAGTGCCCCTTCACAG
Source organism: Coregonus clupeaformis (assembly GCF_020615455.1). NCBI lineage: Eukaryota > Metazoa > Chordata > Actinopteri > Salmoniformes > Salmonidae > Coregonus > Coregonus clupeaformis. The sequence continues at coordinate 8,525,514 of NC_059216.1, forward strand.
GGTAACATAAACAACAATAGTTTTCAAGCTCCACTGATCTGTTTTTAAGACAAGAATACATTAGTTTGCATACAGTAGTCTCAGACTGTAAGCACGCTAGTCAGTTCTAATCACATAATACTTGGATGCCCTGGTTGTGCCCATAAAGCTTTGTCTCTAAATCCCTGTTACCACACTCTGAGGCATCACTCCAGGTTATTTTTTTGCTTCCCACAAGCACTCACATTTCCAGGTCATCATTTATCCCCCCATTGACAAATCTCGAGCTGCTGAGTGTACTAGATGAGAAAATTGTTTATGTGCAGGTAACAACAGTGGCATAAGAAAGTCATTACAGTTTTCACATGGAACACCTAAGCTATTTAAAGAAAGGATACATCCCGAGGATCACTGCCTCCAGACACTTGATTGGCAGTGACTCCCGGGTCATCTCCTTGGCAATGTCCATCAACCTTCACAGAATATAAGGGTTAGAACACCCAAAGGCAAGGCAACAAAATAGTCTACTCTAAAAGGTAGCAATTCTAAACATGGATTCTAAATGGCCTGAAATACATTTGTACATATTACAGGTTATCTTTGTGCATGCATAAGGAAAATGACTAACTTCTTTAGGAAAAATAAATACATTTGATTATTAAAACTGGCATTTTGCATGAGACACTGAAATAAAACCATCTGGTGCTAAATGTCATGAACTGAGGGTGAGTAAGCAAAATGCATTAGAAGCTTCTGCCTGGGAAACAGAAAACAGTTTCTGGTCGCAAAGCCCTTGGGGCAACAGACATACAGCTGATCCAGATATCCAATTCCTTCAGCTTCTGTCATGATCAGCACAATATGAAAGCAATTGGTAAACATGCTCAGCTACTTCCTCTGTCTGCTGCCTCTGTGGCCTCTCTGCGGTCCCAGGAAAAGCTATTTCACCAAACCCTGAGATTCTCTCTGGCAGGTAGCGGTCATGTTGCTTACTGTCTGACATTTACAATATCCCTACAAGGCCATGATCCACTGATCTAAGAGCTAACCTAAAACAAAAGATTAGGAAACAGGAATGGGATAGAAGAGACTGTGAAACTTACGCAGTAAGAGGCCTGCTCTTCTTGATTTCAAAAAACTGTGTTCCCGTGTGATTGTACCTGTAGGATATTGTTAAGTACACTGAACAAAAATATAAATGCAACATGCAACAATTTCAAAGATTTTACTGAGTTACAGTTTATATGACGAAATCAGTCAATTGAAATAAATTCATTAGGCCCTAATATTATATGGATTTTACATGACTGGGAATACAGATATGAGTCTGTTGGACAGATACCTTTAAAAAAAAAAAAATAGGCCTCACAATGGTCCTCAGGATCTCATCACGGTATTTCTGTGCATTCAAATTGCCATCGATAGTATGCAATTGTGTTTGTTGTCCATAACATATGCCTGGAAACAGCTCTGGTGGACATTCCTGCAGTCAGCATGCCAATTGCACACTCCCTCAAAACTTGAGACATCTGTGGCATTGTGTTCTGTGACAAAACTGCACATTTTACAGTGGCTTTTTATTGTCCCCAGCACAAGGTGCACCTATGTAATGATAATGCTATTTAATTAGCTTCTTTATATGCCTCACCTGTCAGGTGGATGGATTATCTTGGCAAAGGAGAAATGCTTACTAACTGGGATGTAAACAAATGTGAGAAATAAGCTTTTTATGCGTATGGCAACTTTCTGGGATCTTTTATTTCAGCTCATGAAACATGGGACCAACACTTCACATGTTGCGTTTCTATTTTTGTTCAGTGTACATACAAATGCAGAGAGAGTGAAACAATATGGGAAATGTGCACTAAACGTATTCTCATGGGGAATGAACCACGTTAAGTGCTTTCTGATATTCATAGTTCCTCGTTTGTGAATTATGGATGAGCTTTTTGAGCTGAGAGCTACTAATGTTTATGCTCAAAATATGTTATAGTCTAAATATGGCCTACATTCTGAGATGTTGTGGCATACATTGATATTGTCCTAAAAGAATGAACGAGTCAGACAACTATAAATACTTATGAACTATTTTACTGGTCATATATATATATATATATATATATATATGCCATTTAGCAGACACTTTTATCCAAAGCGACTTACAGTCATGCTTGCAGACATTTTACGTATGGGTGGTCCAGGGAATCATACCCACTACCCTGGTGTTACAAGCGCCATGCTACCAACTAGGCTACAAAGGACCTCAGTGAGTTACCAATCACCATAATCTTCTTCATGACATCATTTTACATTTTAGTCATTTAGCAGACGCTCTTATCCAGAGCGACTTACAGTTAGTGAGTGCATACATTTTTCATACTATCTACTGTGTGGCCCAGTTTGCATGACATCAGCTTGTGCCTATATCTATGAATTATTTATAAATACATAGAGTGCATGGCTAACACATATTTCAAGAGACATGTTGAATTCCAATCCAAAGCATAGTGTCCTAGCATCAGGCATGGAATTGAACATATTTACACATTAATTCATGTTTAATCAACCTACTATATATTTTGTTGAAATGGAGACAAGTCTGGTCTTGACCTAAACTGTTATCTAGACTGTATATCCCAACCTGTCAATCATACAGAAACTGACCATGACCAACAACAACTCCAATGAATAGTCATAGCTTCATCTAGGGTACCTGGGTTAGAGCTTGGTAATAGTGACCAAGCAGTTCTACCATTCCAGGCAAAGGATACTGCAAGTCCCTGATGTATTTCTGTATGGCTTCCAGGCGCTGTGGGATACTGGTGGTTGGCTGGTATGTAGGCACACTCGGTGTAGGAATCTATGGGGCAGAGGCAGAGCACAACCAGAAGCATTAGTATCGCACAATCCCTATATTCACAGAGCTGGAGAATGTCCTCTTGTTTAACTTAACAACCATCCTTTATGAGCAACATAAACCATGGTCATTATCTTAATTGTTCTGTATAGCAAGATACACAATGCTACATTAATTGAATATATGATGGAATTCCTTATGAGTACAGAGGTAGCATTTAACCTCATCTGGACAGCACAGCACTGGTACATCTATTGGCATGTTATGACTGCATGTTTATCTGTGTGGTTTGAAATGCTGCATATTTTTTGACAGCTTCATCCACTTGTTATCTGAAGGGTCGTAACTGAGTCAGTTACAATCATTCTGCATAGTGGGTTATCTTCACTCCATCTCTGTGTGAATCCAACTAAGCATGTAGCATAATATACTAGGCCTATGTTATGGGACAATATAACCTCCTGAACAGTTTACTGCATGTTTATCTTGAATTATGGTTTACGGTAAATGTGACTAGGATACATATTGAAACGGTGTATACTACTGGGGGGGGGGGAAGCTGATTATTTTTTACTTTCACATCGTTGAAAAAGACTATGCGTGTAGCCTGTAGAGTTGTCAAACTGAAAACAACAGAGTAGGGTGTCTAGGTGAGGATTTCACCTGCTCTTACCTTAGGCAGATCACTGGCTCCCCGGATGCGTATCGCTATGGCCTCACCATTAGGGTGAATCCGGGCCACATGCCGCCACATCTGCTCCCAAGTCTCCTCATCCACCGGTAGGCCTCCCCTGTTTATGAAGAAGGGCACCCCTCCATCCCGCAAATCCTCTTCACCTTCATCCTCATCTCTCTCCTCCACCCCCACACACCCCACTGTGGTCCTTAGCATCCCCCCACACAAGGGACCCCAGTCCTGGAACCTGGCACAGATGGTTTGCAGCCTGTGCGCCCTGCTCTTTAACTGTCAATCTGATTGCAGTTTCTCAGCAAGTAACACTCCCACAGAAGGTGAGAAACATGAGCAATTCATGACACGCTGGATATGTAGAACTTTGCAAAACTGCAGGCTGTATCAGTCTCCAAATTCAAATACTGTACCACTTATGAACAAAATGGCACAATCATATGTTCCACACAAATGCAGAGTTAAAGCTACAGTAGTTGTTACAATTGTCCACTTATGTCAGATGAGTTCAATAAAAATAAAAACATTTGTTTACAAAAGCAGAGATTAAAGGAAATTCTAACTAGCCTACATCAAGTCATGTCTGATCGCTATTGTTATTGGCACTTCAGAAAAATCACAATGATCTCTACGATGCAGGTTAAGTCAAGTAAATCATTGAAATACTGAAACTAGACAATAGATTATCAAAACAAGAAAAGGCGTGAATTTGCAGCCAACAGGGAAATAATACATCTACAATTAGGAAATGAATACACATTATGCCTACAACATATGGGGGGAAAATAGCATTTTACAAATGTGTAATTATACAGATAGCAAACTACTGTATTAAAAGCCACTAACACCCGGCACCGTTATTCCAGAGGTCATTCAGTATATATCCAAAACGACGGGAAAGATTGGATACGATCACATTTCTTCGACACTCCGCTTAGTCGGTGACCGCATTCCAGTCTAGTCCATTTTACGACATAATATTTTTCGTGTCAGGCCAAATCAGTCCAGTTTGAACGGCCATGGCTACAGAGCAGCGAGAGCTAATCTCATGCCTGCTACAATATTGCGCCGCTCGGACACTCCCAGATCTATAGCAGCTGCGCATGCGCTGACGGATTACATTTCCTACACTGTTACAGACAAATGAGAAGAAAATCTGTGAAATGCAAGGGTTTGCAAGATTTGTTGTAATGCCAGCACAAAAGTGGGCCGCCATCAGACATTTTAACAGCAAATTGATTTTATTGGCATCATTCTTGGATACTTTACAAGCAGCACAAAGCAAGGGTTTATAATAAATGCACTCTCCAAATTATCATAGCTCTCTAGGATTAAAGAAGTATTGCCTACCTCTTCACACTATCATAGAAAAAAAACTGGATACATTTTACTTTTCATTCATTAATTTATTGCAATGTTCACACCTTGGCAGAATGCATTTGCACTTTTATGGAACAAAGTGAAAAACAGTTTCAGAATACTAGAAATACACCAGCCAAGTTTGCAAAATGATTATTCTGTCATCCTTTTTGCTAAAAATGTAAAGAGCATAAACTTAAGTCCTTTAATAATATACAATAAGCAGGTAAACAAATCAAAACCTCTTCGACAAAAGCCACAGTCCAACTGGAATTTCAATTGAATATTAAAATCTTGGAGCACCATAGTCATCAGGCATTCTTTCAATGTTGAACCTGTGAAAAATATAATAAGTTAGACATAATAATAATAATAATAAGCCATTTAGCAGACGCTTTTATCCAAAGCGACTTACAGTCATGTGCGCATACATTTTTACGACATGGTTTAAAGATCATAAGACATTTGATCAGAGATAGATATATATAAACTAGTTATAAACACAGTGATAACCACAAATTACCCATTGAACACTGATAATCTGATGTTAATTCTGACCTATGGTTAGAGATGTACATGACGGGCACTCCTGGGATCTTTCTGATCCTTCTCTTCAGGTCCCTGTCCACAGTTGCCAGGATGTAGCACTTGTGCTGTGAAAGATACATTATTTAATTGATGTTCTTCTCTGGTATAAAACCACAGTGCTCTAATGGCTAAAGGGTTTCCCTAATGTAATACATTGTCCATTTAGTAGATTAAACTACATTACCTGGGTTACCCTTTGAACTAAGCAGTCATCAGCGTATGTTCCTTTGTGGGTGCATGGCAGTCGTTCGAACCGAGGATCCTTGGCTATCCTACAGAGGCAGACAATGTATACGGCATATACCTTCCATATGGAACGTTGATAATACCCTCAGAACGTGTGTGTATGGTGTATCTGGATGTTGGTCTTCACAACAGGCTAGTTACCTCAGAGCAACTCGATACTTCATCCCCAGTTTCTCTATCTCAGCCATTACACAGTCTGTGATGCATGGGATACCTTGATAACAAGCAAGAGTATAATTTAAAAATACACCGGTTATTGCTTAGTTCCATTAACTGAGTTTACGCTGAATAAACTCCAGATACTCACATTTGGCGTACAGGCAGTCCATCATTGACTGAACTATGTCCAGTTTAGCCTTGATGGAGAAGTTGATGAAATTGGTGTCAACCAGGATGTGATAAGGGGGACCAAGCTGAGTGTTGTACTGGAAGAACAGGCATGATGGATATTTTGGACTGCAGGTAGGAAAATAATGTGTGAACACACAGTAGGAAGGTATCGACCTATACTTCAATCATGTGTCCACAATACTCTGAATATCAGTTAAGAGTTATGGGTACATTTGCATTTGTTTGTGTTGATACTTGTGAAGTAGTCTTGGTACCAGTCTTTTTAGCTAACATTCCACTCCTTGCATTTGCCAAAGAGACTGGCCTTTCGGCAACCATTGTTCAAAGTAGCCAGAGAGGACTCCGTAATGACAGAAATAATGATAAGGAAAATATTAGCCTACAAGATTTTATCGAGCTGCGTTTGTGTGTGTATTTAATGAGAGAAAAGAAACGCAAAACTGGCACCTGTCGTCATTACTCGTACATATGCTGATCATCATGACTTGCTTACATTTTTGTTATGCTCATTTCAGTTATATTATTTGTCCCTCCGCTCTTATTGAGAGATGTAGTCCAGACAGGTACTGTAGAAAACATTCTGAATGGACATAGAGAATTCGAACTCACAGACACCGTAAAAGGACCCATCAATCAAAGCCACCAGCACATCTCAGACACACACAATTCACATTTCTTCCTAAAAACATATTCAGAACCTAGGCTCACCTTCAAAATCTTGGCTGTAGTCCATCAAAAAGTAGGCCTATGCTACATTAAACATAATGCTAAAATAATGTAGCTTATCAAATTAACTGACAAGGAAAGTTTGAAGGGGGAGGGAGCTAGAGTAGGCCTATTACTAGACATTGGTTATATAATCATTAATTAATCACATCCCAGCATGTGCCTTATTCCAGAGGAAGATCGTCACAGGATTAGTTTTCCCCACTGTCATTCTTTTATTGTCTATTTTTTTTGGTTATTGAGTCTATGACAGAGGCCTGGTGGTTTTTATTCTAGGTGTGAATATATATATTTCAACATCATGTCTAGATGAAAGGCTACAGTGATCACTCGCGCTTGGCTGCCAAATATATACAGTACCAGTCAAAAGTTTGGACACCTACTCATTCCAGGGTTTTTCTACATTGTAGAATAATAGTGAAGACATCAAAACTATGGAATAACACATATGGAAGCATGTAGTAACCCAAAAAAGTGCTAAATCAAAATATATGTTATATTTGAGATTCTTCAACGTAGCCACACTCTGCCTTGACAGCTTTGCGCACTCATGGCATTCTCTCAACCAGCTTCATGAGGTAGTCACCTGGAATGCATTTCAATTAACAGGTGTGCCTTAAAAGTAAATTTGTGGAATTTCTTTCCTTCTTAATGCGTTTCAGCCAATCAGTTGTGTTGTGACAAGGTAGGGGTGGTATACAGAAGATAGCCCTATTTGGTAAAAGACCAAAGTCCATATTATGTCAAGAAAAGCTCAAATATGCAAAGAGAAACGACAGTCCAAGACATGAATGTCAGTCAATACGGAACATTTCAAGAACTTTGAACGTTTCTTCAAGTGCAGTCGCAAAAACCATCAAGCGCTATGATGAAACTGGCTCATGAGGACCGCCACAGGAAAGTAAGACCCAGAGTTACCTCTGCTGCAGAGGATAAGTTCACTAGAGTTAACTGCACCTCAGATTGCAGCCCAAATAAATGCTTCACAGAGTTCAAGTAAGACATCAACAGTTCAGAGGAGACTTCATGAATCAGGCCTTCATGGTCGAATTGCTGCAAAGAAACCACTACTAAAGGACACCAATAAGAAGAAGAGACTTGCTTGGGCCAAGAAGCACGAGCAATGGACATTAGACCGTGAAGCATGGAGGAGGTGTGATGGTGCTTTGCTGGTGACACTATGTGATTGATTTAGAATTCAAGGAATTCTGCAGCGATACGCCAGATGACCTGGCCTCCACAATCACCCGAACTCAACCCAATTGTGATGGTTTGGGATGAGTCGAACTGCAGAGTGAAGGAAAAGCAGCCAACAAGTGCTCAGCATATGTGGGAACTCCTTCAAGACTGTTGGAAAAGCATTCCGCATGAAGCTGGTTGAGAGAATGCCAAGAGTGTGCAAAGCTGTCATCAAGGCAAAGGGTGGCTACTTTGAAGAATCTAAAATATATTTTGATTTGTTTAACACTTTTTTGGTTAATACATGATTCCATATGTGTTATTTCATTTCACTAAAATTCTACAATGTAGAAGATAGTAAAAATAAAGAAAAACCCTTGAATGAGTAGGTGTGTCCAAACTTTTGACTGGTACTGTAGGTGTTCCCATAGGCCTAATATTTAAATTGAGGAAATGGGACCATAATCATCCTAATGAAAAGGCCCCCCATCCTGCTGATGTCAGCTACTGGACAACACACTTGCATTTGATATGCGTTTATGAATGAGAAAGTGAACTTGCATTTCCAAAAATGAGCTCAGTGGGGAATCCCTGCTTTGCGATCTGTTGCCTACGTCAACAGTCAGGGTTTCATGAAATAGCCCTAGTCACTATACTTTTTCGTTGCACATTTAAATTAAACTGTTCAACTTCAATTCATAGGCCAAAATGTGCAGACAAATATTTTTTTGTTTCTGGCTTGCTAGCACATGTGGTGGCTGCCTAAATTCACTGTAGTAGGCTAGGACTAATAGATAGGCTAGCATACGAATGGTGGATAAATAGCCCAGCCAATTAATAAACTTCTAACTTACACATCTTCACTGTTCCCTTCTTGCGCAATTCATGCATCTCCACTGGCCTCTCTTCTCCTCTTATAGCTCTTGAACTAGTAGCCTAGCCCAATGTGTGTCCCAGAAGTAGCAATATAGTTTGGTTGCTTATTTTGAGCAATTCAAATGAATAAATACACACACACACACATATATATATATATATACACACACACACACACACATTCTAGGAAAGAGAGTACCTTGCTCTTGCTTGCTGGATATAAAATAGGCTACAGCGTTCACAATGAACAGGCAGAGAAGTTTGAATGGCGAGAGCTTCTCTGGTGTGATGGGATCACATTGGCTGGTGGCAAAAATGAAAAAAACGGGAATCCTCTGTTCTCCCCGCGTCCAATGTTTATGTTTACAATGAAATGTATTACAGCAGAACGCCCAATGTTAGAATATTTCCAATCAAATGTATGAATTAAGTTTTAATTTTTATGAAAGAACGTTTTCCTAAGTTGAATTTGCATAAACATCACGATTGGATGATAGCTGTGAGGGTTATCAAATCCTCTGATCTCCTCGGGCTCATTAATGATAGAATGTTCATATTTGAAGATTGCTTAAAGGCCAGTCTCTTTGGCAAATGACAGGAGTGGAATTCAATAACAGGAGTGGCAAGGAGTGGAATCTAATAGCTGAACAGAGATGGCAACCAGGCTACTTGTGAAGCTACTTACACTTCTTTTTCCTTTATTTCTGATGGATCCTTTTTCTTTTTCTCTTGTACTTTGGCACGATCTTTCTCTTTTCTAAAGAAACAGAGTCGATACCATGAGGACTCAACTGGAATATATCATGATAGATAGTATGTCTTAGTCAAACTAAAGAAATGCATGTGTGAGCAATTAGGAAGCTAACGTTTGCTATCTACCCATCAACATTATTTCTGACAATCCATGCCAACTTGTTAGCTTGACGTTTAGCGAATCTACAAAGTTGGCATGGTTTATCAGTCAGCTAAAATAGACGGTGTGAATCTGTGCAGAAACCAATGACATTCATATTCGTACTAGCTAAAATCATTGGCAGAAACTCACATTCTCTGATCTTTCAAGCTTATCATCCTCTTCATTGAAGCAAACTTCTTGGTCTTCTGTTTCCCCTAAAGTAAACGTATGGAAATAAAACAGTCAGAAATAAAGAATAATTCACACTTCAGTTAGCTCAAGTCAAGTGGCTACTGTTAGCTAGCTAAGCTAGCAGCGCAAAACAAGGCATACAAAATCCAATCAACAACTGAAACACATTTTCAATTATTCCAACAGCTGAATCAAGAACCACGATATATTTAAATGATGGTAATGTAGTTTGATAAGTTATAGTACGATTTTACCATGTTTTTTAAAAATCCAGCAGCTGACTTGTATATCTGGCTACAGCCCTCGTGTGACTGCGTATGAACGTCATCAACAATCGACGTTTGTTTCCCTGCGCATCTCAACTTCCGGTTGCTGCTAGTTAGTTAAATATGATAAATACATTCAAGGTAGGACTGTTATTCTTGAAATGAAAATTGATGTATCTGATGTATTTTAATGTTTGACGTAGCTATGCGAGGGGTGAATTAATACATGTTTTGAAACACTGAATTTGGCTTTGGAATACCACATTTATATTTTGCGTTGACATTGACGGCTTAACGTACGTAGGTAGCTAACTACAGTATCAGTAACAAGCTCGCTAGTTAGCCTGTACTTGAATTGATGGTGCGACATGTTATGTGTAGCTAGCTAACGATAGCTACGATGTTGTAGCTAGCTGGCTATAATCCCTGCCAGTTTGCATAGCCTAAGAAACATGAATCACGTTGGTTGTCGGTAATGATCTATTATCTAGTCATGGCTCTCAAAACACATGGAGTAGCGAGCTAACGACATAGCTAGCTGCTGCTGTCTCATTAATTGATCGACTTACTTTTCCAACCAGCCAGGTAACGTATCACGTAAACCCCAGGAGGCAGTATATAGCTAGGCATATTGATTACTTTCTTCCTTTGACAGCATTCCAGATTTATCAGGTCTGTGAAATGCTGCCCGAGGCTGTCAAACAAGCTTATTGATAGATAGCTTCCGTGACCTAGTTGTCATTGAAATGTATGTGTGTATATGTAAAGCAATGCAGGTATCATTTCACCCTTGGTTTCCCCGACTGAAAAAATACCACAAAGAAACTAAGGGGATGTGTGGGAGGCAATGCAATGGGTGTGTCTGCAATAACAAGGAGAGGGTAGCCTTTTATTAAATCAGGATGACAGTTGGATGGTTTCTGGGAATACACAAGGAATAGGCTGTATCAGTACAACACAACAGGAGTAATAACTAAATACGTCAGATATACAGTTGAAGTCGGAAGTTTACATATACTTAGGTTGGAGTCATTAACTCGTTTTTCAACCACTCCACAAATTTCTTGTTAACATTTACATTTACGTCATTTAGCTGACGCTCTTATCCAGAGCGACTTACAGTTAGTGCATACCAAACTATAGTTTTGGCAAGTCGGTTAGGACATCTACTTTGTGCATGACACAAGTAATTTTTCCAACAATTGTTTACAGACAGATTATTTCACTTATAATTCACTGTATCACAATTCCAGTGGGTCAGAAGTTTACATACAATAAGTTGACTGTGCCTTTAAACAGCTTGGAAAATTCCAGAAAATTATGTCATGGCTTTAGAAGCTTCTGATAGGCTAATTGACATCATTTGAGTCAATTGGAGGTGTACATGTGGATGTATTTCAAGGCCTACCTTCAAACTCAGTGCCTCTTTGCTTGACAACATGGGAAAATCAAAATAAATCAGCCAAGACCTCAGAAAAATAATTGTAGACCTCCACAAGTCTGGTTCATCCTTGGGAGCAATTTCCAAACGCCTGAAGGTACCACGTTCATCTGTACAAACAATAGGACCACGCAACCGTCATACCGCTCAGGAAGGAGACGCTACTTTGGTGCGAAAAGTGCAAATCAATCCCAGAACAACGGCAAAGGACCTTGTGAAGATGCTGGAGGAAACGGGTACAAAAGTATCTATATCCACAGTAAAATGAGTCCTATATCAACATAACCTGAAAGGCCTCTCAGCAAGTAAGAAACCACTGCTCCAAAACCACCATAAAAAAGCCAGACTACGGTTTGCAACTGCACATGGGGACAAATATCGTACTTTTTGGAGAAATGTCCTCTGGTCTGATGAAACAAAAATAGAACTGTTTGGCCATAATGACCATCGTTATGTTTGGAGGAAAAAGGGGGTACTTGCAAGCCGAAGAACACCATCCCAACCGTGAAGCACTGGGGTGGCAGCATCATGCTGTGGGGGTGCTTTGCTACAGGAGGGACTTGTGCACTTCACAAAATAGATGGCATCATGAGGAAGGAAAATTGTGGATATATTGAAGTAATATCTCAAGACATCAGTCAGGAAGTTAAAGCTTGGTCGCAAATGGTCTTCCAAATGGACAATGACCCCAAGCATACTTCCAAAGTTGTGGCAAAATGGCTTAAGGACAACAAAGTCAAGGTATTGGAGTGGCCATCACATAGAGCATGATCCTGCAGGAGCGTGTTACTGCTTTGAGCGAGTTTGCAGAGAACGACGTGTTGTCCAGGGTCACGCCAAGGTTCTTTGCACTCTGCGAGGGGGACACCGTGGTGTTGTCAACTGTGATCGAGGTCTTGAGCGGGTAGGCCTTCCCCGAGAGGAAGAGCAGCTCTGTCTTGTTGAGCTTGAGGAGGTGGGCCGACATCCAAGCTGCAGATTGTACCCCAGACAATGTGATATAACCAACGATTTTTGGTGTCCATTACTGGCCGTTACAGGAAAGCCCCATACAAACCACCGCCTTAGATTTTTTAACTAACCTGTTCATGGCGATACTTTTTTAACTGAATCGAGAACTAAGTATCTTAGAAATGTCCGTTTCCAGTTGCAAGTGGTTCTACAAAAACCAGCTTAAACTCAGATATTAAATCCATGTTTTGTACCACATGGAGGTTCATCGCCATCTTAGCTGCCGCACATCTAGCGTTTCCCAGCATCTTTACAGGAACTAGACATTGCTATGCAACGCAGCCACGTGTACTAGTAGATGACGGAGCATCAGTGCGACCAAAACAAAGATCTACATGCATGCAAGAGGCATATCTTACTCTGTACAAAACATGGATTTAATATTTTTCTGAATTTGTTTTCTGTAGAACCACCTGCAACTGGTATCCCTTCCATCTTGGCTGGGGGTAGCTGGCTGGCGGCTCAAGGTAGGCGTAGGGGGCCTGGTAAGTCTGAGCTGGTTGTTGGAATTGGGCCTGGTAAGGCTGGACTGGTTGCTGGCCCGGGGCCTGGGAAAGCTGAGCTGGTTGCTCCCTCCCCCATTGCGTTACCGTCCCGGGTTTCGGCACCATGAAAACTAGCTAAAAGAAACTAAGGGATGTGTGGGAGGCAATGCAATCGGTGTGTCTGCAAGAACACAAAGAGAGGGTAACCTTTTGAGCTTTTATTGAATTATGATGACAGTTGGGTGGATGGTTTCTGAAAATAAAACAAGGAATAGGCTACATCAGTACAACACATAGGAGTAGTAACCAAACACTATATATATATATATATATGTGTGTGTGTGTATGGTAACTCAACAAAGGACTGTATGAAAAGATAATGCTAGTGTAATGGCTAAGGCAAGCTAACAAAGGCTGTGGTCAAACAAAAGGCACACAAATCACACTGACCAAGGAAGTCAACGCCAAAAGGAACACTGACAAACTTACTCAGTAACTCATCCAGGTGAATGGAATATATTAGCATATCACACTACCAGTCTATGATGTATCAACACTGATTAGGTAAAGGTTTGTGGGAAGGAAGTCCCGCCCCTGCAGGAAGTGGGGGTGACTGGTGGTTGGTGGGGAGTCTGGAAGTAGGTGGGGAATTTTGTACACCAATCATTAGGGGGGCTGATAACAAATATGCATCTTGTGGGGATGTTGTTTTTGTACACAATCTATTTCTATGGGTGTTGCCAATACATCTAGTCTGTGTTTTTTGTCACTGTGGACTTAGGTGGTCTTTAGTTTAGATTATCTAATGAGACCTTTTAAGAACCTTGCCAGTTCAAGCGTATGTAATCTAGATTACATGTCCTACCCTCTAGTGTGAGACATTAACATTCATGCATGTCTTCTTGGTTATGCTGCTATTGCATAGTGAAAGCGTCTGAGTTGCAAGATGAGCATGGTCACAACTGTTTAATTGTCTTAGTCATTGTTTAGGCTAACCTTTCATGAGTTGCCCAACTTAAACCTGTAATGTTTTTGTTGTTGTTGCTATAGGTCTTTCCAAGTGAAGAAGCTGGAGAATGAGCATAATTTGAGACTTTATATTTTATTGTGCAGTATTTTGGACCTGGCCCAGCCTTTGTGAAGAGCAGAGGAGTCTGAGTCAGAGCTGAAGATGGTCTGATGGACCTCCGCTTTTTGCTGACTTTCCTCTTCTGCTCAGTCTCGTGGATTTTCTTCTGGGAAGTGCGCTGGAAGAAAGGCAAAGAAAATCAGATCGAAGAATGGATTCAAGGCCACGGTCTCTCCGAATACAAATACTTATTTGAAGGTCAGTTGAGAAAATATCAGACTCTTTGAGATGGTCCAGTGTTTATGAATGACATGGAACAGTTGCAGTTTGGCATCTCTGAACTATTGCTGATGTAAAGGAGCCAGAGGCGAATGTGATTGCATCCAAACACAGTAACATCTTCATTGATTTACTTTGTAGTTGATGCACAGCAATCCAGTTCTTTTACAACAAGGGAAATTGATTATCTTTGAATTTGCTCATCCATTGGAGTTTGTACAAAAGCCTACACAGTTCAAAGGACATTTTTTTGAATGTTCAGCCATTGGGTGAAATTCTTTAGCTCATCCTCTACCATTGAAGAGGTAGAGGTCTTGGTTTTAGGTTAGTGTAATTTCCCATAGCTCATGATGTTGTGGTTTCAGTGATTTAGGGTGTGCCTGTTTGCAGGTATGAGTATATTCTTATCTTGGCCTCATTTTGGTGATGTTGAGGTGAATTTCTTTATGATAAGGCAGGCTATAGACTAGATCCTTCTCTGCTCTGGCTGATTTGTCTGTGGTGTCTGCCTGTGCCTGTGTGTGTAGATGTGCAGACTCTGGAGGAGCTGTGCCTGAGTATTCTGACACGTCTGGAGGACGTAGTGAGAGAGAAGCGGCGCTGGAGGGACATCGCAGAGGCTCACATCCAGCTGCTGCGAGACTTTGCCTTCCAGGAGTGGCTCTGCTCTCAGAGCCTTGAGCACTACTATCATATGTAAGCATACCACCACCATGTTATCAGTGCCACTACACAAGCATACAACTACTTTTTACCAGCATAGTACTACCTACCTCTCACCTGTCATGGGCAGATTCAAACGCATCCCATAAACACAATTCACATTACTACATGATTCTGCACTACATTTAGCAGACGCTCTTATCCAGAGCGACTTACAGTTAGTGCACTAACATCTTACTGAATTCAGTCTTTTTGTGAAACACTGTGAGGTCCCTCTTTCACTTTCTCTCTTTTTCTGAGAAATAGGCTACATGGCTGAGAATAACAGCCGTGGAAGAGAGAGTGCTTTATACAGTGGGGAAAAAAAGTATTTAGTCAGCCACCAATTGTGCAAGTTCTCCCACTTAAAAAGATGAGAGGCCTGTAATTTTCATTATAGGTACACGTAAACTATGACAGACAAAATGAGAATTTTTTTTCCAGAAAATCACATTGTAGGATTTTTAATGAATTTATTTGCAAATTATGGTGGAAAATAAGTATTTGGTCACCTACAAACAAGCAAGATTTCTGGCTCTCACAGACCTGTAACTTCTTCTTTAAGAGTCTCCTCTGTCCTCCACTCGTTACCTGTATTAATGGCACCTGTTTGAACTTGTTATCAGTATAAAAGACACCTGTCCACAACCTCAAACAGTCACACTCCAAACTCCACTATGGCTAAGACCAAAGAGCTGTCAAAGGACACCAGAAACAAAATTGTAGACCTGCACCAGGCTGGGAAGACTGAATCTGCAATAGGTAAGCAGCTTGGTTTGAAGAAATCAACTGTGGGAGCAATTATTAGGAAATGGAAGACATACAAGACCACTGATAATCTCCCTCGATCTGGGGCTCCACGCAAGATCTCACCCCGTGGGGTCAAAATGATCACAAGAATGGTGAGCAAAAATCCCAGAACCACACGGGGGGATCTAGTGAATGACCTGCAGAGAGCTGGGACCAAAGTAACAAAGCCTACCATCAGTAACACAGTACGCCACCAGGGACTCAAATCCTGCAGTGCAAGACGTGTCCCCCTGCTTAAGCCAGTACATGTCCAGGCCCGTCTGAAGTTTGCTAGAGTGCATTTGGATAATCCAGAAGAGGATTGGGAGAATGTGATATGGTCAGATGAAACCAAAATATAACTTTTTGGTAAAAACTCAACTCGTCGTGTTTGGAGGACAAAGAATGCTGAGTTGCATCCAAAGAACACCATACCTACTGTGAAGCATGGGGGTAGAAACATCATGCTTTGGGGCTGTTTTTCTGCAAAGGGACCAGGACGACTGATCCGTGTAAAGGAAAGAATGAATGGGGCCATGTATCGTGAGATTTTGAGTGAAAACCTCCTTCCATCAGCAAGGGCATTGAAGATGAAACGTGGCTGGGTCTTTTAGCATGACAATGATCCCAAACACACCGCCGGGCAACGAAGGAGTGGCTTCGTAAGAAGCATTTCAAGGTCCTGGAGTGGCCTAGCCAGTCTCCAGATCTCAACCCCATAGAAAATCTTTGGAGGGGAGTTGAAAGTCCGTGTTGCCCAGCGACAGCCCCAAAACATCACTGCTCTAGAGGAGATCTGCATGGAGGAATGGGCCAAAATACCAGCAACAGTGTGTGAAAACCTTGTGAAGACTTACAGAAAACGTTTGACCTGTGTCATTGCCAACAAAGGGAATATAACAAAGTATTGAGAAACTTTTGTTATTGACCAAATACTTATTTTCCACCATAATTTTCAAATAAATTCATTAAAAATCCTACAATGTGATTTTCTGCATTTTCCCCCTCATTTTGTCTGTCATAGTTGACGTGTACCTATGATGAAAAGTACAGGCCTCTCTCATCTTTTTAAGTGGGAGAACTTGCACAATTGGTGGCTGACTAAATACTTTTTTCCCCCACTGTATCTGCTTTTTTGTCCACTTGGGGGCAGCATCCCCATTCATGGCTGGCTGCGCTTGGTGACATTGAGCTCAGGTGGCTGCAGGGTTTCAGAGCAGGGTTTCCCAAACTCGGTCCTTGCCATAAAATGGCTTTGGTCTTTTACCAAATAGGGCTATCTTCTGTATACCCCCCTACCTTGTCACAACACAACTGATTGGCTCAAACGCATTAAGAAGGAAAGAAATTCCACAAATTAACTTTTAACAAGGCACACCTGTTAATTGAAATGCATTCCAGGTGACTACCTCATGAAGCTGGTTATGAGAGCATGCCAAGAGTGTGCAAAGCTGTCATCAAGGCAAAGGGTGGCTACTTTGAAGAATCTCAAATATAAAATATATTTTGATTTGTTTAACACTTTTTTTTGGTTACTATATGATTCTTTCATAGTTTTGATGTCTTCACTATAATTCAACAATGTAAAAAATAAAGAAAAAGCCTTGAATGAGTAGGTGTGTCCAAACTTTTGACTGGTAGTGTATGTTCCCATTGATTTTTGAAAAATAGAACTTATAAATGCCTCATGAGCTAGATTCAACTGTCGTACCCCATCAGAACCCAAAATATAAGCTTGTTTTACTCCAATGTTTGTAAATTAGTAAGTGTAAACAAACACTTAAAATGTGGTTAAAAACTGTAATTTTTATCTCATGGATGGTCAGTCCTTGCATCCATAGCTCTGTCTATGAATTTGAGAGTGGTTACATTTCGCAGAGCCCCATCCTTCAGCTTTTTACCAAAACGGGGCTTTGCTATTGTTTCAACTGCTGATTGCTGCTTTAAGGGGCTGTTACACAGGTAGATGTTATGCAATGCTACATATGTGGGGGTAGCTCTCAGTGGACTGAGTTGAACTGTAATCAGACTGAACCTTTCTTTATAATAGCAGACCCTATTTTCTGTCTAATGTTTGAATACATAACACTTTTCAGTTGCATCACATTCAGATATTTCATTGTGATACATGGGCTAGTCATACAGAGGGGATTGTAAACTTCACATCCTCTTTGCAGATTTCTGTAGTACAGTATGAGCTCACCTCTGTCTGAGCAGTGACACTTACTCCCTACCTAAAGTAATGTATTGTAAACATGAGCAGCTGGGTTATAGTGGTTACTATACTGTGTTTATTGTGGCTACAGCAGCTGTCAACTCTGGGAAGCTTTTTCTCCTTGAGTAGATTACCCATATACCATTTAATCTGTCAGTGGAGGAAGCCATTTCATCATGCCTCAATACATACCACACTATCTGACTTTCTAATGTTTATATAAACCTTAAAGGGGCACTCTGCGAGAGCTACATCGATTTTTTAAAAAACATTTAAATTCATGATATATACCCATTGATTATTGAAGAATGTGACTTATAAATCCCTAATGAGCAGTTTTCTTACCCCATCAGAACCCAAAATATAAGCTTGTTTTACTCCTTTGTTTTCAAACAAAGTAATTGTAATTGGTTATATTTATCCAGCCCCATCCCTCAGCTATTTAGACCTCATCATCACTGGAGAAGTCCCTGCCTCAGACCTGGATGTACATGAGATAGGTGTATCTGACCATAGGGCCATGACAATGTCTGTGAGTACTCCTGCACTTCAACTCTGCCCTAAGCGCACTATTAAATTAAAAAACAAGTCCCTTGACACGTCCGTCTTCCAGGAGTCTGTTTGCCCTGCCCTACAAGCTGACTGTCATGAGTCCACCCCTGATGAGATGGTTGACCTGTATAACAGGACTCTAAAGAACAACTTAAACAGCCTTGCACCTGAAAATGTATCAAATCAAATCAAATCAAATTTTATTGGTCACATGCGCCGAATACAACAGGTGCAGACATTACAGTGAAATGCTTACTTACAGCCCTTAACCAACAGTGCATTTATTTTAAACAAAAAAAGTAAAAATAAAACAACAACAAAAAAAGTGTTGAGAAAAAAAAGAGCAGAAGTAAAATAAAGTGACAGTAGGGAGGCTATATATACAGGGGGGTACCGTTGCAGAGTCAATGTGCGGGGGCACCGGCTAGTTGAGGTAGTTGAGGTAATATGTACATGTGGGTAGAGTTAAAGTGACTATGCATAAATACTTAACAGAGTAGCAGCAGCGTATAAAGGATGGGGTGGGGGGGAAGTGCAAATAGTCCGGGTAGCCATGATTAGCTGTTCAGGAGTCTTATGGCTTGGGGGTAGAAGCTGTTGAGAAGTCTTTTGGACCTAGACTTGGCACTCCGGTACCGCTTGCCGTGCGGTAGCAGAGAGAAGTCTATGACTAGGGTGACTGGAGTCTTTGA